>NC_142565.1:5590000-5912500 GCF_041283825.1 Pyrus communis
TAGGCTAACCCTTTTGATCATCTCATCCTCCGTGACAAGAAATAAACAAATTTTAAGATCAGACAGCAATTCAAGATAGGACTTGCTGACCTTCAACTGGGCCTCCCATGTCTTGGAGTTCTGGAACCTCTTCAGAGCAAGCGTATTTGCAGACGTGCGAGTAACTTAAGGCCTAAGGCATCAAATGTAACAGGCATTAATTTCATTGTTGATCCTGAAAATATACAAGTCCTGTATTCCGATGCATTTGAGGAAGAATGACTTTCAATTTTCATCAGGACATTCAAGCACAACCGAAACTTATCTTTCCGTTACCTCGAACAAAAGCTTGTCAGCAAGCATATCCACGGCGAGCTGCTCATCCCCGAAAGAATTAATGCAGGCTGTTCCTCCACAAGAAGCTGTTCTGACCTTGAAGGATATAGTCCTCAATGCTTCTCCCATGCTTAACAGCAACCTGATCAGTCCCTTATCCGGGGTTGCCTTTGCAAGAAACTCCTCCTACAGTGGCAATAAATATTTTCACAAAATTTACATTTTCAATGTTGCTTAGACGAACTTTCATTTTCCAAACTATTGTTACGTTGAACAAAAGTTGTTCTTTTGTGTAACTCACCAGGCTATCGCCGATCTCACACTTGGTCACATGGGAGGACTGTTTTGTTCTAGAAAACTTGAGCGATGATCGTGGAACTTGTCGTAGTGATTCTCCGAAGAGGGAGCTTGATTTTAGGCCCTGCAGTCACAAGGAAGCTCCAATTACACCATGTGATGATACTCACAATAAGTTTTATGTGATGACTCATGCATAAAATTGAAATGAAATACTAATAACCTTGGAGCTGAAAGATGGAGCCACAACTGAAGTGGAATGCTGGTGAGTTGAAACGCCGGTAGCCGGCAGGAGCGCCCTGGCGGATGAGCAGCAAGCTATGGTGGCCTCCATGCTTTTGGAAAATACTACTCCAGAGATTGATATTCTGATCAACAATTTTCAGTAGTATACTTTGTCTGGTTGGGGGATACTAGATAAGGCGGGAAACGGCGTTTCGACACGTGGAGGCCGACCAGTAGATGTGCTGACAAAGTGTTCTGTGGCTCTGCTATCTGCCCTGCTCCTCCCAAGAGATATCATAACCCACTGTTTGTAAGTTTGTGTGTGCCCAACCGCCTTCGGTTCTGCTTACGTATTATTCCCGGTCGTTTGTATTGACCAAAGGACCTTTAGGCCTCAATTGGTATTGAGGATTGAATGTAAAAGGATAGTCCTCGAAATTAGGTATTTTTGAAAGTAGAGGAGAACAATGTCTCATTTAAAATAGATTAGAAGACGATTAGATATGAAGAAAATTTATTCGTGCGAAACCTTTTATTTTGGGAGAATTGATATGGATAATTTTTTTATTTTCACAAAAGATAAGATAAATCTATACTAAGTTCATCTAAATTACGAGAGAAAATTTGAACACGCTTGAATGTAAGAACGAAAACTCTTAACCACGTAAGCTACAAATCACTTTCAAATTGATAACTTTTCTTCTTGAGTTATCTATCTCCTACCTTCAAAATTTAAGTGCTCACAGGAAAAGTGCTTATTGTGGCTGATAAGAGAATCAAATATTACATGGCTCAATTTTTTGGTAGCCTGTCGAATCGCGACAAATGTCAAGACAAGAATATTATATATAGTTCATTCTGATCTGTGTAATATAGTACTGGATGATGCTGTAGGGATGGCTGGACATGTCTGACAGTTGGCATTTATACAATAATGTAGCCAATAGGTTTTCCAAATTGCAATAGCAAATGCAAATGCATCTTTTTAATGATAATTATGGAACTAAAACCATTAATTAAGATTAATTAATTTAAGAGTCGGTTTGGTAGCAAATTCTACTTAACTGGCCCACAACCTCAGAAGATTATGATTTCTCAAACCATCCTCGCCAACAAAAGTCATATATAGTAAAACACAAAATATAACTTTTTCATTATTCAATTCAAGGATTTAGACTTGCCATTTAACATTACATTCCCGTAATATTTTTCTTTATTTGTAAATAAGAAATCTTATACTCAAAACTCAATTTTTTCATTTTTCCGAAGAAGGGAACCAGTTGGTGGCTCTGACATGGCAGTCCACCAGTCCAGAGTCTGAGAGGACTCAAAACTCAAATTTGAATTCTAACATTTGAATGGTGGTATATATCAAATATGAGAAGATGAGATCTAGTCAACTATAATTAGGTAATAAACTCGCCACATATGAGAGTGAAACATGATATTTCTCACTAACAAAGTAACAAGTAAATGGAAAATATATGTACACACACTAGACCGTGGTGTTTGTGGCAAAAGTGTCAATGAATAGAAAAACTACACTAATTAAATACGGTCTAATATTATCATTTTCACTTGCAACTTATAAGTGAAAAGTTCAACTTATACGATAAGTTTGAATTCGATAGCAAATTATAATTGATCTTACAGCACAAAAGTGTACCTAGTGGAGTGTTTCTTTCTTTGACAAGTGCCCTCTGGTTCATGGGACCTGTAAAACAGTAAAATCATAATGATTGCTAATTTTTAAGAAGGGAAACTTCTTCAAGTCTCTCTCCCCCATCTCCAGGAACATGACAGAGAAAGAGAGAGCTGCCTTGTCACACAATCTCTCCAATCCAATGTTTCTCTCTCTCAAGTATTCTATATATATATCTCTCTCTCTCTCTCTCTCTCTCTCTCCCCCCCCCTGTAGCTTCAGTTATTTAGTTAAATATCATCTGATTAGGGTTGTCAACTTGTATTATCGGTTTCCTTGATGTTGTTAAATGATGAAAATAATATTGGAAAATAATATTGTGGAAAATAATGAAAAAAATATTGGATTGGTCAAATGATCTGCAAATCGGCAGATGGTCTCTCTTGTCCCAACTCCCGACGCAACTCATGCTTTTTTATATATATTTATTAATGTATTTTTTCATGAAATTGATGTTGTTATTGGATTTGGTCTAACTGGATATAGTTGAATGGTGGATTCCGGAATATGATGAAATTCAACTGAACAATGAACAAGCTGCTGGCTTTAAGGGGTGCATCTGAAAAACTGTAAGTATCAGATTCAGAGAATGAGGTTTCTTTTGTAAATTTATCGTTTTTCGCGGTGTTTTCCTCGAATAATTTGAGAATCTGAGAAGTGGTTATGGTGGCTGTTGCGTTGTCATGATGCTTAATGTCACTTTTGTAGGTTGCAGCTGATCCTTCTGTGAACAGGAGGGGACCTGGTGTTGTTCTGCAGAATAATTGAGTTGGTGATTTGTCTTGGATTTTAACCATGTCTGCCTATGGACGTCATATGGAGCGCGAATACTCCGCCCAGAGTCTTTCGGGTGGAGGTTCAGGTATGTGATAACATTCTTCAGATAGTAGGAAGCGTTTCTGCTCATAAGCGTTTTTTTACAAGTGCTTTTGTTAGGTGGTAGGCCAGTGAAATGTTAATACCTTTAGGCCTCGTTTGGTGTTTAAGATCTATAGATTTGGTGTATGTTGAAGGAAGAAACGTATGACATACGTGTTATTCAATCCAACCCTAGGCACCAAACAAGCCCCGAGGCCTTCGTTCATATAATCAGAAGCATGTTGATCTTTTAATTAATCAACTATTGATACTGTTCCATTTCATGGACACAGAGAGGGCAAGCAGTTATGCCATGGAGACGGGGTTCTACATGTCGTCTTTTGCTACGGCAATCTTCATTGGTGCACTCGTAACTGTTGGGGTCTTATTGATCACCTTGCTGATTGCACTGACTATAATGCTGCAGTCTTGCGAAAGTAAGAGTCATGGAGTCGTTGAGACTCAGAAACTGAGTTTCGATTACAATCACTGCCAGATCTTCTCTCTGCATATGGAACTCAACGCCGTTGAAGCAGATCGCTTCCCTTCAATGTGCAGGGTTGTTGCCCTTCAGTACATTAAAGAAGGTCAATACGCAAGAGACTTGAATTCTACCGTGTCGATGATTCAGGATTATTTCAGCGGCATTTCCCCAACACACGATGGTCTGGACGTGGTCTTGATCGACATAGATGACATTCTTTCTCCAAATCATAGACTGCACCGGTAATTTAATCTCCTTTTAGTCCTTGAAGCATTTGTTCTTACACAGTTCCGTCTTTCAAGCTATCCATTTCCTTGTGCACAGATATGATCCGTATGGTGGTAGTGATTTTGTGGAAGAGGCAAAGCATCTGAAGCAGATGTTTATTCTGAGATTATATATGGAACTTCATGCTGGTGGTTGGCCTTTGATTCTGCTCTCAAGAAAACCGGAGGCAGAGCGAAATTCTTCCATAGAGGATCTTATATCTGCAGGATATAGAGCTTGGTCTTCATTAATTATGAGGTATTTGTTACTATGCAAATGCCCCTTTCTTTCTGTAGTCTTTTGGGTAAAATTAGTTGGAGGTTTCTGAGTTCTGATTGGTAGTTCTGTTTTCGGCAGATCGGAAGATGAATTGCGTATGGAGCGCCATGACTACTTCTCGAAACGAAGGGGTGCGATGCAGAGAGAAGGCTTCCGCGTTATAGCCTCCATAAGCAGTCACATGGATGCTCTAAGAAGTCCATTTTCAGGCGAGCGGATTTTCAAGCTTCCTAACCCAATTTATTACAATTTTTCACATCAAAATGAGGGCATACATACAGACGTGGGCGTCGCCACATTTGCTAGAGCAAATGTGCTCTCCCGTATACACCCGAGTTTAAATTCCTTTGCCGTTTAGACTAGTGTAAGTAGAATATCGCTTGTACACATACACCAAAATAGATGTTTTTCCATGTTGGCACCATAGATATTTGCAGTCCATACTGATCTGAACTTTCCGCAGCCATGTAAATAGCCTCAGTTCTGCTCTGAGTATTCTCTTGTAAAAAAGTTTCAGTATAATTATTGGTAATCGCTCTTCATGTGTTGCTTAAGTTTGCCTAAATATGTGCACTTAATCGAGTGACGATGAAAAAACACCCGCAAATGATGAAAAAAATCAACTACCTTTCAAAGAACAAGTGAAATCCAAGAGACAAGAAACATCCTAGAACAAAGGCGGGCCGACGGATTGCAGCCGCTGCAACCAAGCAATTCTTACACTAGGCCTCTTCAGTTGAAGAAATATTTCCCTGTATTCCTTTTTCAGGAATACATCTAATGCAAACAAATAGAGATCACTTCCTTGTTCTACTTCCTCCATGGCATCAAGACAGTTGATGCACTCCCCGATGCTATAAGTGGGTTTGCCTTGTGCAAGAGCAAATGTTACGGCATCCAGTTGCTCAACGTTGTTCTCCTCTTGATTCGCTATGCCTCCATCTTCTTCTATATGCAAAACGGATGTACTCAAGTTATCGTTGTACTTCCTACGCTTAGCATGAGGCTCTGTCTCTCCGGTATCTATTGTTCCGTCAAATATGATTTCCAGTTTGTCGGCGCATTGAGGTTCCTTAAAGCGGAATGAAGCAGCTTCAGGGTCAGTCTGTAACAAAACAAAACCAACATGATTTAAGAACCTGAAATCATTCATAATCTTCCTAGTTTCCAACTTTGTAGAAATAGTTACTGGCAGTTGTATACCATACCTCTAAGTAACTGGCCCAATCTTCATCATTTGCTCCAAATCGTCTGGTGTTCGGATTCCAACCCATACTAGTTGTGCCAATTAGCTTACACCAGTTTCTCCATTGTTCCTTGGTGACATCCCAATGATTCTTCAACTGCAACCTGTCATACATAAGGCCAGTTTTTTGGTTAAATGATTCAACAATAGTCCTCCAAGCGTCCCTGGTAAAATGTGTCCCAGGTTTGTTCCCTTTCAATGTCTCTTCTAGACAGAGATCAATAAATACACCGTGGGATGCAGGCGACCAAATGGCCTTTGCCTTTGAATGGGATGAGCTAGATATGCTCTGCTCACTTGCAGTTGTTAGACGGTGTTCAGATTGAGCCACGTAACTCCTCAATGGAACAGCGTTTGAAATATGCTCCTCTCCCAGCTCCACAGTAACCAAATCTTGTTCTTCTGAGTGCAGAAAGGAGTTGTCTGAGCTATTGCTTTGCCTCCTCTGAGAATCACAAGGTTCCATGTCCCCAGAATCCGTAGTGCCAACAAAAAGGATTTCCAATAGGTCAGGGCACGGGATTTCCTTATGCTGAAACTGTGCAGCTTCGGGGTTCACCTGAGACAAAGCACTCGCAATTACAAATCTGAAATCACGAAAAACCTCTATAGCATCGTTCTTCGAATGCATAACATTAGCACTACCTGTATGTAGTTAGCCCATTCTTCTGCACTAGCACCAAATTGATTGGTCGTAGGATCCCACTTCATACTACTCTCGTCGATGAGCTTAACCCAAACTTTCCATTGCTTCTTGGTGAAATCCCAATGATTTTTCATTTGCTTCTTGGTGTACCTTAAACCCGTCTGCTCGTAGAACCCTTGGATGAGATTCCTCCAACCCACCTTAGTAAAGTGTGTACCCGGCTTATTCCCTTTGTCCATCTCTTCTAGACAAAGATCAAAGAATACCTTCCGGTGCCCCGGAGTCCAGGTAGCTTTTGATCTTGTTGAGCTATACATCCTTTATCAATTCCAATTTCTCTGACATTTTTCATAGGCATGAACACGATACAATGCGAAGTTCGTTACCTCAAAACAAAAAGTTAAAAACCCAATGTATTTAACATGAGAAAAAGGAAATGAAGGGTTTGTATGGAAGTGCTTTTAAAATGACTGAAAGCACTTTTGATGATGTGCTTCTTGCATGAAGCACTTCAAGTGCTTTTCCAGGATTCACTTGCATTTTCATTACGGATTGATTCCAAAAGCGTTTGCAGTCATTTTAAAAATGCTTCCAGATGAGCTGGATAATTTGGGCAAACTTCAACATCAAAGCAGCATTGTAATTATGAAAAACCCCATCAATTTTCTTCAAATTATTTTGCAGTCCAAATAAAGAGCAACCTTTTTTTGCCAAAAACTACATAATTTGCAGTTGATTTATTGTTGATAACCTTAATGGGTATAAGGATTGAGTATAAGGATTAGTTTCATAATTCAAGTCTCCAACTTTATATAGTTAAATGCAAAAAATAAGCAGAAAACAAATAAATAAAAACCCATATGATGCAATTAGAGAGTTCATACAGAGAAGCTTAATTGAAGTGACAAAATTGGCATTTGAAACAATCTCCGTGAATCTACAATGCGTTAGCGATTGCATGCTAAAACAAAATAATAGAAAATTGCAACGAAATAGAAAGAGGGCCGGAATCCGTACCTGGGATTTAAAGAGGGCCGGAATTCCTTTTTTTTTTTGCAGTTTTACACCATACCCTTTACCCTTTACCTTCCACAAGAAGAAGACGACGACGACGAAAAAGCAGAAGACTCTCTCTCTCTCTCTCTCTCTCTGAGTGTTTCTGAAACGTGAAAACGACGGCGCACAATCCGAATTTTTATTATTCTTTTTGGGTTTTGCAATAGGTCCACCATGCCCATTTCTGATAGCCCATTTTTTTTTTTTTTTTTTTTAGCTCTCGAAATGATGTTATCATTTTCTTTGGATTTTTAGAGGTCCAATTTGTTCACCTTTTCTAATATTTTAAAGGTGAAATTAGCTTTATTTTCTTGATTTGGGTTGGGTGTGGATTAGGTTTAGCAATTCGAAATATATTGGACCTAATGTAATCATTAATTTAAAACATCATTTTCGTTTTCAATTATATTGTACTAACAAAATGATAACTCCAGTTTCCAAACAAAAAAACAAAATGATAATTCTATTCATTTCTACTAATTAATAAAACTCTATTTGTCAATAAAAAAAATGATGAAAAAACAAATTAGTCTTCTATCACACAAAAAAAAAAAATGATGGGCAATAATGTAATTTTATAGATTCAAATTTTACTATTTTTTATTAAAGTCTCACATACAAGTGATGTTAAAATACCTCTAATATTTATAAAAAATAAAAAAAACCAAAAACAAAAACCTTTTTTATGAATAAATTGAGTTATTGTATTTCGTGTCATTATTTTTATATTCTTTTGTGTCTTATTGGTTTTTATTAGTCTCTCGCACTTTTTATTTTTTACATCGAATTGAATAAATTAAGCGAAAACAATACTCATGATTACATAAGAGTGTGTAGAGGTAGAAAATGGTGTGTGTTTATTATTTTTCAAAGTGCGTTGACATGAACGACTTTCATGTAAATGAATAATCCCGAACACAACCAATGAGACCCTTACTATGGAATTACGGGATCAAAACTGAACAAATTAGGGTCACAACTTAACCCTAATTAAGCTTGTATGAGAAAATTTATTTGGGAGTTATGAACACAGAAAATTTCAGTGATAAACGAAATTAATTTTGGTCAGTAAAATGAAATTCCTACCACTTCAACTACCACATTGGGCGGTAAAAATGTATGCTTCCTCTACTTCTACTTCCAAATTAGGCGGTAAAAAGGTAAACTTTACGGGATGCTATTCGTCTATTCATTTACCTACTACTAGAGAAGGGTAATTAAAATTTCAATTCAACCCCAAATTCCCAATCCAATTCAATCTGCAGAAACTAATTGCATCCGCAGAATCCAATGATCTCAAAAGAACAACAAATCATCAATTAAACATTGAGCAAGATGCTAACTTTCAATTTTTACAAAAACAGTCATTCCTTGAGCAGCAATCCAAA
Source organism: Pyrus communis (assembly GCF_041283825.1). Classification (NCBI taxonomy): domain Eukaryota; kingdom Viridiplantae; phylum Streptophyta; class Magnoliopsida; order Rosales; family Rosaceae; genus Pyrus; species Pyrus communis. The sequence goes on from NC_142565.1 coordinate 5,598,764, forward strand.
CTGAACAAATTGAATCCCCAAGACCATCTCCAAGAATCAAAATTACCAGTTAAGTAATCAACAGCAGTTTCTTCATATACCCAATTAAGTAATTAGCAACACGACCTCCATGAATCGAAAACTGTGCCAGTCACCTGCTAATCAAAGCAAGTAATTGAACCCAATTCACAGTCCACTGTGCTAATCAAAGATCTCTAAGAACCTTCCAAGAATCAACAAATCGAGCTACCCAGTAATGAAATTAAGCAACTGAATCGGAAAAGCAACATTACCAGGCAAGTAATGCAAACACCAAGAGTTGCCCAACCGCCATGATCAAGATATCAAAGAAACCTCCGCAATCGGACCCAGAATACTGAATCTCCTTGTACTTGCTGGTCAAATTTGGGTAAAGAATCCCCCAATTGCGCCCCTGCTTCACTTGCTTGTCGAGCAGCTCGTAAATGTACGTCTCGGCAACCCCTTCTTTCCTCAGCGGCGTTCCCTTTCCGGACCTCAAATGACACAAAAGCCCCTTGATGTACATCTCGGCGTAAACCGGGTTGGCGTCGATTTCGGCCGGGTCGGTGCTGAAGCTGGGCCACCCAGTCTCGGTCACAATCACCGGAATGTTCTCGTATCCTGCGACCGCCATGGCGCTGATGACGGCGTCGACCATCATGTCGAAGAGGTTCCGGTACCGGACGCCGGTGGTGAGGTCGTCTCGGAATCCGAATGGGTGCTCCTGAAACAGGGGAAACCCGATCGGGATCTCGCTGCGCATCTTGTAGAGGTTGTAGGGGTAGAGGTTGATCAAGAACGAGGAATTGGTGTCGCGGAGGAACTGGAGGAGGGGCCTGATGACGGTGTCGACGGCCGGTTCTTGGAACTGGGCATTGGAAGGCGGGAACGCCGTGGTGATGACGTTGATGAAGGAGAAGGTGGTGGAGACGGAGATCTTATGGATGCCGAGGTCTTTGAGGGAGAGTTGAACGTTGCGAATGGCGGGAAGGAGGAAGGTGGAGAAGTTCGGGGAGGACTCGAGGAGGTCGTTGCCGACGGAGATGGTGGAAATTTTGGTGCGGGGGTAGAAGGGGATGACGTGGATGTAGAGCCAGCGGAGGGCGTTGGAGCGGTTTTCTGCGAGGGGCGGGACAAGCTGGTTGGGGATGGTGAGGAGAAGGGAGGTGTTGGAGTAGAGGAAGGCGCGGACCATGGCGGGGTCGGAGGCGTCGAGTCGTAGCGCGGAGAGGCCGAGGGAGGAGATGGCGTGGGCAACGCGGTCGACGGCGGGAGGGGTGGCGTAGGTTGCGGCGGTGCTGAAGGAGTAGGTGGAACCGACGGTGGTGGAAAGCGAGGTGCTTCCGGGGAGGAGAGAGAGGGTGAAGAGGATGGCGGCGATGGAGAGAAAGAAGCACGCCGCCATGGCTTCTTGGGGCTTTCTTTGGAGGGAGTTTTCGTGGGGTTTGAAAATGAAGAGAGAGAGAGAGAGAGAGAGAGAGAGAGAGAGAGAGAGAGAGAGAGAGAGAGAGAGAGAGGGAGGGAGTGAGGAAGGCGTGATGTGGAAGCCGGTGGTTGTTAGTTTGTTAGAGCTGTTCGAGCAGAGGAGTTTTGGCGCGGGAACTGGAGTTTGAGGTGGGTGCGTAGTGCGCACCGGGTATTGTTTAGTTGAGAGTAGGCTGTTAGCCGGATAGTGTCACACTCACACGTAATTCGGGCGGCTAAATGCTGCTGGGTTTATTTTAAACGCTCAGCCCAAGCCCAGAATCAAAAAACATTGATTTAATTCCTAAAACACTTATTAAAAACATATTTTCAAGTCAAATTATTTTCTATGTATATTTGAACCTTAATTTCTTCAAAATCTATTGCATTTTGTCCACCTTCTGTTGAGCTTACATAAATTACTTACGTCATGATTCAGGTGAAGTGGGAAAACGGTATGAACAGGCCCGGCCCAGATCCAATGTTAGCAGGACGATCGTCTGGGGCTTAAAAAAATTGGAAGCACCAAAATTATTAGGACGGTATATTTATATATGTTTTTATAAGAGTATAAATTTATAAAATTTCGTTTAGTGAAATTTATAAAATTTGGTTTAGTGACAAAAAAATTTAATTAGAACTTGTGGTTTTGTTGTTTAAACTTAATGAGAATGTCTTAAGTTCAAAACATCATGTGTGCTTATTTACATTCCAATTTTTACAAATTTCTTTTCATAACAGTATAAACTTATAAAATTTAGCTAAAAGATCAAGAAGTTTAATTAAAAGCAATGGTTTTTGTTGTTGAAAATTAACGAGAGGTTCTGAGTTCAAAATGCTATGTGCATGTTTATTTTTTTCAATTTTTACAAATTTTTGTTTGGTTGTTAATTTATTTACTAGCTAGTAGCTATGTGGGTTGCTATTTTTAAATATCCGTTCCAATTTAAGTCTAATCTTCAACAAAGAGTAACGCGTAGACTAAATTTGCAGAGAATATTACGTGTTATCAAAATGTTTAATTTAGTGTTCATTTATACATATCCTTAACCACTCGAAAACATTTTTATTTTTTTAATCTTATATTGACGAGGTTAGTAAATAATAAAAAATACCTCACGATTTATACAAAAACACTTTAAAAGTTCAGATGGAAAACAAAACTCATAATCTATTTACTTGTAAGCCCGAAGTTTTTTGGTTTCCTTCTCTCGATACAAAATAAGTTAGTTATTCCGTGTTTCCAAATTATTGAGTTTGATGTGTTTTTCTAAATATAATTTTATCGATGTCTTACGTGTGAACAAATAATTTTTTTATATGAAATGAGGGCATATTTTTTAATGTCATCCCGGACCTCAAAAATCTCTAGACCAGCCTGGGTATGAACCAAATACTTTCCTCTTAAAACTGAAAACTGTGTTTGTACATCCAATAGATATTTCCGCCATGCTTCGGCTGAGATGTACGTCATATCTCAAACTTTGGCCAAATTTGTTTCAATCAATAGGTGAATTTTCTTCTCCGTTGAACTGGTTCCGTCATTAGTCCTTAATCACTATGCGAGCAATGACTGAGTTATGGTGGATTGATTCTGCAGAGATATACTCCGTACCTATGCCCACGACGATATCGGTGTCGGATCTTGGTTTATTGGTCTTGATGTTAAACATGTCCAAGATGCCAAGTTTTGTTGCTTCTCGTGGGCGGGAGGTCTCTGTCTCTCCCTCTCTGACTTATTCTCACACACGCACTCACGCACGCAGACTATCACACGAGAATTACAAGGCCAGTTCCATTTCATTTGGGTACCTCCCCAGAGGTGGTTTGCACGCACGCTAACATATATCTCTGCTCTCACAGGAGCTATTTTTGCTGGTGTTTGATTTGAGGTTGACGATTAAGATGGGCAGAATTCAGGTACCTGAGTTCAAACGAGGATGATTCTGCTCGACCGGGACATAGAAAATACCTGCTAAACACCGGCACATATGATCAGCAAGGTCAAAATCTCAGCCAAACCATGTTTAATTAACTGCCAATTTATACTGGCAAGAAACGTTATATATAATCGAGAGTCATATTTACATTTGCACGTAAACTCCTTCGGTACACGAGACTAAACGCTTTCCACATACGATCATTGGACAACCTTACAGCGTTAATCCTCTAGGCAGGAATTTGGATGAATAGCAGTACAGGAAACCACTGATACATGACGGCCGCCCTATCAAAATTATGTGCCAACTGCTTCCCTTTCCCGTTACTGACTTCAAATATGGATCAGGTTGCCTACAAGGCATGGCTACATTGTTGAATTCTCAATCGCTTTGAGCCTGTACGATGACAGTCGCAGGGAAATTATAGCGTATATGCTGCATGATGGTTAATTTACCGTCGTTTTTTCGTGCACCTAAACTGGGACCAATGGTTGCTAAGTTTGGATCATCTCTGTGCTTGCCCCAGGCTGCAGCTTTGAACTGCACGCCTGTGCATCTGAGAATTACAGGACGGGGGTTTGAATGAACAAACAATAATCAAGGAGAAGGTTATTGGACTGGACCGAATTATGGTTATCGTGGTTTGAGATAATAAGAGGTCATCATTTTGGCGAGAACAATGTCCAGCATGCAGTTCAAGCGCGTGCCATCTCCATCAGGACCTAGCTTTATCCAACGCATTCATACATTGAGACTTCACAATGTATCAAGATTAGGATAGATGGTCGTGTCATTGATCTTAGTTCTTAGTAAGGCTGTATAATAATGTGTACTGGATCAATTTTATTAACGAGAATTATCACCCGATTTTACTTAAAACTTACATCGTGAGTCATTTAGTGAATCAATCCAACGCTAGCTATTTCATTTGAATCACTTTCATGTAGTTCGGGGTGGACAATTTAGTGTTTTTACTGACCAACCCAATTAACCGAAATGGGTTGTGTTAGTTGGGTTGTAAACTCTAAAAATTAATTTTTGAGTAAAAATCCGACTACGCATTTAATAAGTGGGTTGGGTTGGGTTTAAGTATTATTAATGATAGTATCCGACCTACCTGAATATCAACAATTTTTAAACATACAATAGATAGACATATACATAAAATTTAATAGTTATTAAATACACTTGTTTATTTATACTTTAGTTAAATAATGAAATTCAAATATTAACAAATAGAGACTCAACAACACCAAATTAACATTATTTAAGTCTAATATGACATGCATTTTGGATTATTTGTCATTCACGGTCACTTTAAAAACAAGAAAGAAAGTAAATAATCTCAATGCGGGAAACCTACTTTTGAATGGTTTAAGTTGATTGGTTTGTCCATTTTTTTTTTTAATGGACATGGGTTTCAATAATGTTAATCCAAGCCAACCGAGCCTATTGGTTGGCCAATGGATTAAAATCAACCTGACCGACACACCTAATGCCCATCCCTACATAAAATAGTCTTTCTCGACTTCATTTTTTTTTTTTCTCATCTCAATTAATGTTAACTTCTGCAAAAAAATTCTCAATTTAAAAAATCATTAATCAGCAAGTGATCATTTACCACAGTGATGAAAATGTGTTGAGCACTTGCATGACGACATGAGTTTAAACCTCGTTGGTAGTTAATCTAACATCTAATCCAACAAAATCTATCATTTGAAACAAATATATATATATATATATATATATCATTAATCATTTTTATTTATCAACACTTTATTGCTATATTGCGAACATTGTATCAAAATTATTTTATCCCAATTGGAAAACAAAATACTTTTCGATTTGAGAATTCTTGTATATATAGTATGAAAGAGGGCACCCAAATAAGTGATTGGTGTACTAATGCTCGAGTGCCAAATAATTTTGCAATATAAGCAATATTGATCGAGGGCATTGTTAAAACTTACTTGAGTTACAAATTTGCGGTTGTTTTTTTTTTTTTTTTGAGAAAACATACAATTTGGGAATAGTGTATAGTGGGCTTCGATAAAAATCTTGTCAGGGATTTCAACTCAGTTGAAGAAAAAAGAACGTGCCGCACTAGCAACTTAGAAGTCAACTGTTCCCAATAAGTACAATCAAATTTTTTTTTTATCACAAAGTTAACTTTCATTATGGTAAAAACTAGTACAAGGCCCAAAAAGGACTAGAAAAACAACTACAGGGAAAGTCAAAGGCACAAACAAAATGAGAACAACAACCCAAGATACAACAAGAGGCTCACATAAGCTTATGCCCGAAGGCAGCATAAAATAGACAATAAAAAACTCTAATCTCTAGCATCAAAGACAATATTACCACCATTGTCACATCCTCGGAAGAAGCCAAACTCCGAACCAAGAAAGTAGATAACAGATCCAAATCCCCTTCACGAACCCCTACAAATATATACAAACAAAGTATCATACGAGTAAAGAGTGAGGCTAAGGGGTATGTAAAATAACTAACACTTGGCCTCGAAGGGGATCCGACATGGGCATGCGGTGAGGGGAGGGGAAGTGAAAAAAGGTAGTAGATTTGGTATCCTAATCGGAGCCCGCATATCCGAGTACATAGTGGGATATGGATGTAGTATCACAACTAAGGAAGAGGGAAGACAAAAAGTTAAAAGACATAAAGCAATAAAAGTAGGCAAAAGATGCTGGATAAGGGGCATGAAGCCCACATTTGAGACAAGCTTAGGGGATAGTTGAGACTCAACTTAGGGAAAACTGAGATAAACTCAGGGAGAACCGGGAATAAAATACAATAAGGAGATTGGAAAGGGGAGATCAAGAGATGGATGTAAGGAGGGGGATAAAGCAAAGGAAGTGAGAGGGAAGGAAAAAGAAGGAAAAAGGCAAATGAGGGAAGGAGATGGAAGAGAATACTGGAAAGAGGAGGAAGTAGCAGATTGCCGACTACCCTGAGCAAGAGCAAAGGGTGGTGGCTGAAAGTTGAAGTCGGAGAAGAGGCTATGGGTTTGGGTTTCTAGATAGAGAAATAAGGGGGGAGAGAGAGAGAGAGAGAGAACGCGTACAGAGGAAGACAAGTACAATCAATTTAAATCAAACTATTTGGCTTTGTCTTCCTGCAAGGTATCCGTGGTAGTGCATGGTGGTTCCTTCAACCGAGCTTATTTGCGGATTTAACTCTGCACAAACATAGGCTTATTTGTAAGTTGTTAAAATAACTGAAAACGTTTTTGATGAAAATATTTTCAAACCAATTTTTAATAAAAATTCAAGTGAATCCTGAAAAACATTTGAAGTGCTTTACTGCAACAAAACACATATCACATATCTGATGTTTTTTTTTTTTCGTTCAAAAAGCACTTAAAATACTTTTAGAAGCTAAAATTAATTTCACTAAAAGTATTTACAGTTATTTTAAAAGCACTTTCAAATGTTCAAAAAACAACTATTGACATAGGCAAAATAGGTCAAGGCTAGGTTGAGTGCACGTAAGTGGATAACATTAATATCCTAGCAATAACATTAATATCCTAGCAAATAGATAGAGCATAGAAAATCCGATGTCTTTGACAATTGACACCCAAAAAGTGGTGCAAGTGGAGCATCAATGCCTCATTCTGTTTTATTTTATTTGTTGGTAACCACTTTGTCTTGTACTGGTCAAGGCATTTTTTTTCCGACAAATTTGTTGCTTTGTTTATCTTTGTTTTGGTTGGGAACTAAATTAGTGGTTAAATCATACACCCAATGACCAAATCACAATTAATTACTACCGTATTTGGAAACGAATTTTAAAAATTTAGAATGTTTACCGTAGCTAATGATGCGGTGCAACCACAGCCTTAGATTATATGCATTTAATTATCCTCTAAATACTTAAAACTGAAACAGATTAGCCTTTTAATTTTAATTATTTACTAGCCATTTATCTACCAATTAGCATGAACCTTGCTTGGCTTATTGTCAATGAGTATATTGGAAGGAGTTGAAGAGCTCATTTGGGACTACATCTATAAACAACAATTATGTTCAAATTTGCTTTCAAGAAGTGTTGTTATTAAAAATCCAAGTGACTCCCAATGACCCGGGTGCTTAAAAAAAAGTGTTTTCACGACGCAAAAATTTCTTTAGTTGTTTCACTAAACGCAATCAGAAGTGCTTTTGGTTACTAAAAAACACTTCGTCATATCATAAACAATTTTAGATAGTTCGAGTAGCCTTTGTTTAAGTAAAGTAGTTGTTATCTTCATTTGATCAGAGGGAGTCTTAGGTTTCTACCGTAATTTGAGTGAATGTGATACTTATTTATAAGAATTAGGTCATCTGAGTTTGATACCTATAACACTACTACGCAAGTGTGAGTTCAATATATGTGCGATTCATACCTTAGAACCCACTACTTTATAAGTATCACCTACAAAATTTTCGATCCATTGTAAAAGTGTGATTCCTACACGAGCTCGGTATATTAGCATAACACTCACGTTTTTAGTCCTACTATAAAAATCGCTTGACTCATATGTATGCATAGATGACATATATTTGCGATGAGTTCAAGTCCCCTGGTCAAAAGTAAAGTGAATAGGAAGAAATTTTTCATTGTGACTGGAACACAAAGTGTACACCATGTGTTTTTATATAAGTAGGGGAAATTTTATTTTTTAAGTTTTTAAGTTTTTAACACACATATCCCATAATTTGTACAATGACACGTGATGTATCCCTACGTGAACCGGTTACATTGAAAAATTTATCGCAAATAGGGGTCAATGTGTAAATTTGTAGGCAACAAAGGGCGAGAAAAGCCGCGTAAAATCGAGTAGTTGAAGTTGAACGATACAAAGTGTGTCCAGCGCGGATATTTTTATTCCTATTTATTATTTTACAACGCCTTTAAAATCTCTCATTGGATTTGGAGGGGTCTCTCTCTCTCTCTCTATAATTTCATCATCGTCGTCTTCTCCACTACGCTGCATCCGCTCCCTGCAAAAAGCGCTCGCCATTCGCCATCCGCTTGCCATCACACTCCTTCTGTACGGAAAAGGACCCATTTGCCCTCCTCACCCATTTCGTTTTCAAAATCTTTTCTGTTTTATTCTACCCTTTTTAATTTTCGAGATTTTGGAGCTTCACTCAGTCAGCCTTAAAGCTTCAAAGGGTACGCTTTTCTGACTCTGGAGAATTTTTATTGACTTCATTTCGTAATCTATGCTGCCAGATCTCCATTAATTTGTTCTTGCATGTGGGTGCTTTGAAGGTTGGATCAGAGAAAAAATCTTAAGAAAAAATGAGTAATATTTTTTTAAAATTTAGCTGTTTATGTTCTAAAAGTTTTAGATCGGTTTCTGGGAAAGCTGGAAAAGAGATTTGGGATTTTGGGTTTTCTGTCGATTTGTTGATAAAGTTGCCCAATTCTGTAACTTTACTGTTTTCCCTTATCTGGGTCAATGAATCTCCGTACTTTTACACACATAATTTAAAGTCCTTTTCTTTCTTCTACTTTCTCGGGAAACAAACAGAGCTCGTTTGATCCTGAATTTTGTTTTGTTAAATTGTTCATTGCAGGTGGAAGGTTGAGAGGGGGTGATCTTGGTAAAAAGAGAAGAATCAGATCTAGAAGGAGATAGAATTATGTCTTTCATTGGCACCCAGCAGAAATGCAAGGCTTGTGAAAAGACAGTTTACCCAGTGGAGGAGCTATCTGCTGATGGGATTTCCTACCACAAGTCTTGCTTCAAATGCACCCACTGCAAAGGGACTTTGAAGGTACTCAACCAACCATCAATTCGGCCTCGTTTCATGCTTTCTTGGCGATTTTCGATCCATTTTGTGTGGAAGTGGAACTTAGATGCATCATTTTCATTTGATTCAAAGCAAATTATAAAGATTATCGTTTTATCGATACTTCTGACCAAATTATTTAGTATCATGGCAATGGGTGTAATGACATAAATATTGGTTAATAATCGAAAATCTTGCGTAGGAACACACATTTTACTTGCAACCTTATTCGAATATCAAATTTTGAAGATTGTTAATAGTTAATACAATACAATGGGAAAAGAAATATTTAAATTTGTGTCCCAAACCCTTGCATATGAATGTACATTTGAATTTATTGACATATGAACGTATATGTTTGAAAGAGGACTCGAATAGTGAGATTTGTTTGTGCCATTGATCTGAATTCTGTTCAATTTAAGATATGTAACATATGGATTTGTTTATGGAAGTTTCTTCTTGTTTCTAATGTTTTGTAATATTTTGTCTTTAAAGCTGAGCAATTATTCCTCAATGGAAGGTGTTCTGTACTGTAAGCCTCACTTTGAGCAACTTTTCAAGGAGACTGGCAATTTCAACAAGAACTTTCAGTCACGTATGTCTTTCTCTTTTTCCTGATGAAACCGTCTTTGATGTCTCTGCATGGTTTGTTGTTTACTGTTTTAATCTTCTATAAATTTAATTTGCAACAGCTGCAAAGTCAGCTGAGAAGTTAACTCCAGAGCTGGTAAACTTCTCTACATCGCTGTTATAAACTCTGTTTGTTAGTAACAGAATATTCTTATACTATCAGATGGCGGCAACACTGATTCTCAAATGTTTGTGTTTGGTTCAGACTAGGTCACCTAGCAAAGCTGCTAGCATGTTTTCTGGAACACAAGACAAATGTGCTACTTGTGGTAAAACCGCTTATCCACTGGAGAAGGTAGGATCCCAAGATATGTCTTTTGTTGATAATTTTTCTTTCGACTATTCTATTTTTGCTTTCCCGTTTTTGTCCCAAACAAAAATGAATTGGTTGGAACCCTCTTCAATAATTATTGGAAGAAAATGAACTTTTTTCTTATATAACTCACAAAAATATGAAAAAAAACCCCATGAAACTAATTTGAGTGTATTGAACCAAAATTTTGCAGGTGACTGTGGAGAGCCAGGCCTATCACAAGTCGTGTTTCAAGTGTTCTCACGGCGGCTGTCCTATTACTCCCTCAAACTACGCAGCTTTGGAGGGCATTCTATACTGCAAGCACCATTTCTCCCAGCTTTTCAAGGAGAAGGGGAGCTACAACCATCTTATTAAGTCTGCATCAATTAAGCGCACAGCAGCAGCGGCGGCGGCAGCAACAGCAGCAGTAGCCTCCATTCCAGAAGCATAAATTCTGTGTTTAAATGTTCAATTACGTGGCTTTCGTTTGTTTAAGAGTGATGTATTCCTCTTCAACCTCATGCTTTTCCATGGCGGAGTGAGCAGACTTGGTACTTCTCTATTTTATTTGGCTCATCAATCTTGGGCACATTGTTGTGTTTTGCTTCCTGTATGTGATTCTTGGTCCGGCGGTTGTAAAAAGACCTTCAGGGCTTTGTTTGCAGTGAGTTCATGTTGTCACCATTTTTCTCGGCATTTGGCAAATACATGAAAGAGTCTATTATCTTCGTTTCATTTTCCTGCTTCCCTCACACACGAAATTTTTTCAGTGTGACGGTCATGTGGTGTTACAATTCCACCATATCTAATGTATAAGTAGATTGCACATTTTTATTATAACATGGGGAATGATAATACCATATGATGGCTGTGCGTACGGTAAGAGTCAAGAATTTTTCTGCGCGCTCTTACCATCTGCGCTCACCCCGTTCCTTCATCTGCTGAAAAATATTGTAATGGGCTTTTCTTGCCCCGTTCCTTAACTTGTCTTATGTTCCTTCACGTACCATTCAGACGGAGGGCTCGTTTGGAAATGTATTTATGAAAAACACAAGCTCAGAAGCAGTTGAAATACATCAAAAACACAACCTTCGAAATATTAGACATTCCGGCAGATATTTCATCCTCGCCTCCTCAGAACTGGTAGGAAAATAGGCAGTTATACAACGTAGAGTCTGAGATGCAAAGTACCAAATTGTGAAACTCTGAATGGTTTTGTTTTTCATTGATTCAATAGAAGAAATGTTAATAACAGACTTAATCTGTGGAGACCAATTCTACAACCCTTTTGCTGAAAGAAAAAAAAAATGATGAAATGATACTGATTTTCCTCCGTAATACTAGTCACTTATTAAGTTTCCTACTTTTCTCGACTTATCCTGCATTGTTTGCTGATACAAATGGAAGCCATGCACGTACTCAGGCTTCCAGGGGTAAAATAAAATTTGGAGAGGCAAGATCCCGGCACCAACTGCTCGCATGTACCCCCCAACTATGCCTCCAGGACGGCCACTGCTGTTCTCGCAGTACAAAATACAAAACGTAGGACATTTCACTTGATGCTTTCCCGGAACTATGATTTACTTCGTTTCTTGGCTTCGCTGTATAGGATCACTCCAAAGACTGTAAGAGTGTAACCCATCATTCCAGTCACGGAAACTGGATTTCTAAAAATTAATATCGAGACCACCACAGCTACAGCTCCTTTAGCATTCCCTAGAACCTGGATAACCAAACGTTCCGTTAGTTACTTGCTACAGCTCCTTTCACATTAAAGGAAACAACGATGTAATTTAGAAAAATACGGTAAACACCAGATTTTATCATGATCATTTTGTTTTTTCAACACGTCAAACAAAAACACTAGCCAACATAGCCAAGCGAACATATGAATGGACATCCTCTTGTCCTACTAGTGCCTTCAATCTAACGCATCCGGTCCTAGATTATAAATTCTGCCATGGTATAATGTTCACAGCCCCATATAACTGGCTATTTTCCAGCAGGTGCCATCCTTCAACACGCACCAATAAACCATTATTTCTCAACCCCATAAACAGAACTAGTCCCTATAAGATTAAGATGACTCATCCTATACGCAACAAAATCCAATTAGTTTCACCAACTTAAACCCTGAAGACAGAACTCCCTGCAACTTCAGTACTGCCCAAACTGTAACTGTTATTCATGAAATCTTCTAAATGCTAGAGCATAACAAGTGTTAACAGCATTTAAAATACATTTTGATTAACAATTAAAAAGATGCTACATCAAGAAGGGAGACAAACCTGAAGAGTTAGAGCACTGGTGTGCTTTGTGACCAAAAAGTTGGTCAGATTTACAAAATATGCCAATGTCGAATTGAATAGTAGGTACCATATGATCTTGACATCATCTCTTGCAAGAGCTAGTGTTATACCGACAACATTTTCTTCCATGATAAGTGTTGCGGGAAGTAAGAAAACAACAGCTATTGGAGCCATATACAGAAGGAGGTTCATAGAATTCAGCTTCTCCCTGGAATATAAAGACAAGTCATTCAGTACCCATTCAACCATAAGAGAATGATAGAGCAAACACCTAAGGATTCCTTACCCTTCAGAAGAAAGCAAAATCCCTTGTAGCACTGATTTAAGCGCCCTGGCAGCGGTTGCTGCTATGCATATTAAGAAACCAAATAAATGGAAACTTGGTTCACCCTGCGGCCATGTAAAAAGAACAAATTATGAGATGCATCATATTAAGAAACCAAATAAATGGAAACTTGGTTCACCCTGCAGCCATGTAAAAAGAACAAACTATGAGATGCATTGCTCCGGTCAAATTGAAGGCTCCACATACGTTTGCACAATCTCACAACTTTAATGGCTATATTAACTAGGGAAATTGGAAAAAGCCACCCACTTTCATGCACCCAAAGTACTTTTTATTCACCCCGATTCGGTTAAATCTTGAACTAAGCTCATCTTAACAGAAATATATCAGATCTCAGGTAGATACTAAAACCTCAGGTCCAAAAATTCATCCTTCCTTTTGGTTTTGATAGATCTTCTCACAATAGTTTTTCTCTGAACTATGGACAGTTAAAACCAATTGGAGTTATAAACAACCGAATTGGCAAAAAATGCCTCCAATCCATCCCAACCCATATCCCACAATTCAGACTAGTCTAAGCAAAGTTGCTCAATTCCATCCAAAGCAGCTCATACCAAAGTAAACCCATTTCCAGAATTCACAGCAATTCTCAATAAAACACATGAATTTGCATTAAACAAAGCAAAAATTAACAGAAAAGGAAGAGGGCTCATACCCCACTTGCAATGACGACTCCTGTAACAACAGGAACGAGGGTGAGATACGTGAGCCAAGCCTCCTTTTTGAGAGTCATTAAGTAGGCGAAAACCGCAGTGAAGAACGGCGTGGTGGCGCCAATAGCCTGGTTAAACGACACCGGCAAATACCGCAGCGAAATGTTCCCAAACACGACGGAGACGCAAAACACCAGGCTGAGCGCCATGATCTTCAGGAATTGGACCCGGGATCGAATGGTCTGCATCGGAACCATCTTCATCCAAGCAATTGCGACGTAGCTGAGCAGAGAGCAAGCCGTCATGTGGCACATGGTGAGGAAGATCGGGTACTTGAAGCCATAGTTGCTGAGCAAGTACTTGTTCAGCAGCAAAACCCCAATGTTGGATGAGTACCAGGCGGTGACGAGCCCAATCGTGAACAAGCGGCTCTTCCCCTTCATCTTCCGAGGCGGGTCTCGATCGGACGGCTGAGATTTGGGGAAAAACCCAGAATGCGTTAAATTCAGGTGGGGGTGGGATCTGCTAGGGCTGGGGCATTGGTGAAAACCCAGGTGCAGAATGAAGAATTGGGTTATGTAGAAACATGGGTCGGCCTCCCATGGATCTGAGAATCTAGGTCCATCGAAAAGACTGCCAATTTATTGAGGAAATTGAAAACGAAAAACAGCAGGAAAAATTGGGGAATCTGAGATGCCGACGGAGAAAGGGAGAGGAGGGAGGTGGGGGAGTTGGGTCTGCGTTGGAATTTAGAGAGAGGCTGCGTCGTTGGGTCAGAGTTTTGAGGACGACCGACGAGGAATGTGCTTCTTCTGCAAATAGGGGAGGGGATTACACAGAGAGAGAGAGAGAGAGGGGAGAGAGTTTTAAAGCAGAGAGAGAGGTAAACGCGTACGCGAGAATTCACTTCGTTTATTCTTTTCTCCTTTATTTGTCAGTAGTTTAATTAGTTTTTTTTTTTGTTTTTAATTTTTAATTAGTTTTTTTGTTTTTAATTTTTAATTAGTTTTTTTTGTTTTTAATTTTTCTATTTTTCTTTTGCTGTGAACTGAAAGGAAAGTGGACTTTGACTATATTCAGTTTTTAAAATTAATTGTATGAACTTAATTTTGAATGGTAACTTATTAATGAATTGAATAATAAAACAATACTTTTCTTCATTTTCTCCCAAAGTATTTTGACTTTTTTAAAAAATATGACGAATCTATAAAATACTTTTTCGAAGAGTTGTGAACTCACTCATATTAGTATTCAGAATCAAATTAATTATAATTATTTATTTTCATCGCATTTATGTGCTTCAGACATGATGTTTTTACCAATTATCTTAAACGAATATCTTTATTTTTTTAAGAGAAAGTCAGTAATCTTCTTTTTTGTCCAATCGAATAAAGAAATTAGAAAGCAAATAAAGAAATTTCATATTTAAGATTTATTATTATTGTTTTAAAGAGAAGGAAAAGATGTGTATGGGAACTACGTATACGACTTGGAAGTGTCTGCCGTAATAGCCGGTCCGTATAAATGGGGAAATTCTCAACGGCCGACGCACTTATTTTATTTTATTTTCTTTTGATTGGTTGAATACAAAATTAAAAGATTATGTTAGGCCACATCGCAACATCAAAATTCCAGTCCAATTTTTTTTTTAAATACTTGTTCGAATCTGGCCAGCATTTTTATTCTTTTCGAGCTGTTAGAGAATTGGATCATCATTCATGCAAACGACTAAGTAGCAGAAGATTATTATTTTAATTAGTGGTTGGGTACCCTTCAAATCTACTTGACTTGATCATTAATCAGATGCCTCTTCTTGTTTCTATTTCTCTTTGGCATTTTAGTCAAAATTGTAATCGAGGTTGATACAACTCTCCATTTTGATCTCTAACATTTGAAATCTATAAAAGTGGTCTCTAAGCTTGTTCACTATTAATTATATTGGATATTCCGTTAAAAATATTTGTTAAATAAGAACTAAAATGACAAAATACTATTAATTTCATAAACAATGAACCAAAATAATTTCACAAAAATTAAGAGTAGTTTTGTCAATTTGGTCTTATTTAACGAAGATTTTTTATAAAATAATTAAAATGATTGACAATGAACAAATTCAAAGACAAAATATTTGATGAAAATTACTTGCTTGCTTTAATGATTACATTTATCACTTGTATTAATGATGTGTGTACCTTCCTTCCTTTTTTACTTTGAAATTGCTTTGGTGGAATGCATGTACCAAAAATGGGAGCTATAAATTTTTGGTGGGGCACTGTATTGTTGTGTATTTGCAATTTTGCACACTGTGTAAATGGTTCTTGTTGTTTCTTCGGTTTATCGATCACATATCTCACATAAGTTGAACCGAAATTCACCCACATAAAAAAGATTTAGCCTTTAATGTAGTCAGTAAAGGTAGTATATACAAGCGCCATGAAGATAGCGGCAAAGAGAGTCAGTGGCAGCCTCGTAAATAAAGTGAAATTTGATTATAAAGACTATTCATTTGCACAGTGCAATTGAAAAGCCTTCTTTAGACTAATGTAATGCGTAACAATACTCATAAATCTTTAATAATAAAGAAAAATAATGAAAAGGGTTTGAAAACTTTGAGTTTTAACGATAAATACAAAATAAAAGGTAAATTGAATAGTACCAGGATTGACTTTTTAGTGTAAAAACGTGTTTTTTTGTTAAAATGAACAATATCAGAAACTTTTTGTTAAAATTATCATAATAATAATGTGAGAATATTGTATTTAAAACCACGATACGTGACATGTAATGTTTCGCTTATCAGTTGATCATAATAGTTAATGTAATAAGCAAATTTCATCTCCGCCAAATAAGCAGTTTAAAAGCGCCTCTAAAGGTAATTAATGTAGCATTAGTTAACCTTTAGCTTTAAGTAAACTGAGAAGAGAGTCCTAACCTTATCATCTGCCCATGAATAAGAGACCGGTTGGCCTTCAGCTACCTTTTCAAAACGTTCACTACTAGCGGCTGCTTCTGCTGCAGCTGCATTTGCTTTCGACTCAACGATCCGAAGGCTTCTGCCTCCGAAACTTGTGATCGATAGCGAAGAACTGCTCGTAATCGCATATCGTCTTGAAGAACAGAGGAGCACTGATTTACTCCACGGCTTTGCACCACCTGCAAAAATTCCCAGAAATGTCAAAAGCCTTCCCCAAATTCACAAATTTATGCCACTCTGTTTGGAATCCGAGAAAGTGCTGGGAAAATACAAGAGATAATCCAAAACCACGATCTGGGTTCTGATCAGATTACCAAATCACACAACACGTCTTAAGTTCTCAGTGACTCTTGCTCTACTTTTCTTCCCTTTTTCTCTCAACATTTTCTCAGCAACCAAACAGTAGAATCCAGAATCCATTTGTTCAAGCCCCAAGAATTTTAAAAACAAATTTGGGCAGCTAATTAAGAAGGGGGGGGGGATTAATTAAGAGATCGAAACATACAATTACAGCCGACGGGAACAAGAGGAGCTGAAGCAGTCAAAGCAGTCTGTGCCATCGAAGAAGTTCAAAAAAATACCCCAAACTCCGATGAGTGCTGTTTGTTTGGGTGTAAAAAAATTTAGAAAAAACAGATTAATCAAGTCGTTTTAATCTGTTGATTTGAGCAAGTTATTGTGCATCCAAACATGGCTGGCTACCTGCAACTGCGAAGCTGCAACCAGAGTTGTTGGGGTTGAAGCTAAAACGAAAGCTAAACATGGCTTTGACAAGCAAAGTTCAGATAGCCGAGAAAGGAGTATATTCTGCTTCCGATTTACCATTGGTCTGGATGTAAAAGGGAATATCCGTAATAATATCATACAGTCCAATCCGGACCTTCCGTGTAGGAATTAGTCCAGGTTCACTAATTTGTCTGGATTTTGAGGGAAAGAGATGGTCAATGACACCTTCATCTTGTAAACTAAAACATCACATAGGTCGACATCATCCTTACCGTGGAGCTCAAAATATCTTTAAATGGAATTTTTTTAGGCGAAACGATAGCTGTTATGTTTACAATTATCGATTGAGTGTCCAACTAAATCATCGTGAGGCTTAGCTCACTATTTCATATTCTTAATGTATATAATATTGTTTGTTCAAAAAGAAAAATATGATCAACATATTTTGTCTACTAATAAGGAGTGAAAGTCATTTACAAATAATTTGATCACCATCACATCATTACACACGCAGAGGCGGATGCACACCGGAACCTAAGTGGTCCCAAAACCATTTAAAGTTCAGAAAATATAAATGTGAAGGTCTAACGAGGATCCTCCGAAGGTTTTGTATGGGTCCCTTTGTAGCTTATACCTATTAATTGTTTGATGTAATATATGTTAGGCGTATCTTGACAGGTTGCGTGGACAACACTCAACAAATTCTCTCGATATCACTCATTTGACGAAATGCCTCAATGAATAAACTGATTTTTTTTTTTTGCGCTCTTCACACTGATTCTATCTAAAAAACTTGGACTTTTAACACAGACCACTCAATATTCGAATCCTAAATCTGCCACTAAATACACGCGTCAAATGCTAGCATATTCCAAGGTTTTATACTGGAGAAGAAGTTGGATAAAGAGTTGAGACGATGAGTTGGGAAAATATAATTTATGTAGAAACTAGAATTCATCTGTATTTTTTCTTTTCTATCTTTTTAACTCTAGTCTTGACTAGTATTTTTTAAGGAAAACTAATGAAAAATGCTTGAAAACTTTGAGTTTTAATGATAAGGACAAAATAAAAGATAAAGTGAATAGTACTTTTTAGTTTAAAAATATGGTTTTTCGTTAAAATGAACAGTATTGTGGGTTTTTTCGTTAAAACTTCCTATTTTTTATTGTTTAAGTAAAAATTAGTTTGGTCAATTAAGCAAATTAATTAAGTATTAGCAGCCGATCTTAAGAAAAGCCCGAAGAGGTTAAGGAAGAGATTGCCATAAATTTCGGCCATGTGAAGGAATAAGGCGTCATGCAAGGACAAAGCAATATTTATATAATTCTAGTGATTTGGAAATAATATTATTATCTGCTGCACTTGCACGATCCAAAGTCCAGGTGTATGTGCTGCCAAACTTACGGATATTCAAAGGGATGTGGGGATGTGTTATACGCATATTTTTTTTATTTTTTACATATTTTTTTAATTTATTGTCATCAAATCGAAAAAATTAAAGAAGATATAAGAACAGAAAATAACAAGGAGTGCATGAGAATTAAAAAATGATATGTGAATATCACACCCCTATTCCTAATCGGTAATCCCTCCCTGGTCCCAGCCACTTCATTCGTCCACACCTACAACTTTAGGATTTTGGAATTCGAGGCTCATCCGCCGGATGTTTGATTATTAGCTTAGACACTTCCAATTGCCTTAAAATTAAAAGCGTTTATCCTTGCATCTTAATTATCTGTGTCAAATCTCTCACTCGGTTAATATCGCTTATACATAATAAAATGCAAGATATGTATATTTGAATCAATGAATATTGTCACTATTTGTTGAATAAGTTTTGACGTTGGTAGCCATGTTTGACAGGAGGAGGATTCTCTCCCCTCCTATTATCATCCCCTTCCCTCCCCTCCCCTCCCCTTCTCTCACATATTACTTTTTGTCTTAGACCATCTCCAAAGGAGATGTCAAATTTTAAACCTAAAATTTAAATTTGAAGGCTTACATGGCACTTTGACATCTTTAAAACTTTTGCCCTCCAACCGATATGTCAAATTTTAAACATAAAATAATAATTCATGTACTTTCTTTGCATTGTGAATGAAAAGAAACAAAAAGATAATACTTTAAACTAAGAAAAAATTAATAAAAAGCATTTAATAATTAATTAAAATAAATCCGAAGGTGCTGTCAAATTTGGTAGCAAGAGGGAGAGATGTCAATCTATGTCATGCCACATCAAATTTGGCTTCTCGGTTGGAAAACATTAATGCTGTCTTTTGCTACTTTTATTGTTGATTTGGACAATTTGACATCTCCTTTAGAGATGCTCTTATTGTCTCTATAAAAAAATCAATATAAAATATTAACATGACTAAACTATAACCGTTCAAATAGAAAAAGAGTGAATAAGGGAAAAATTAAAAGGAGAAAGAATCTTCCTCGTGTTTGACAAATCAATGTAAAAAAGATTAAACAAGGGTAAAAGTTAAATTTAGATGAAGTTAGTTACTTTTGGATTGTGGGGCCCACTTGACTGGAAATTGAGCTGCAGGGAGGCCTTTGCCGGTTGGCGGCCTCATCCTAGTGCAGGGATTTGGATCCACGCTGGATCCCCTCCCTAGAATCTTAGGGATCAAAGAACACAGATTGTTGATCAAAAATCGTGTAATCATAATTTTTTTTATTTTTCACGCAAAACAAGACTTTTTTACTTTTAAAAATATAAAAAGCATTTAATTGGAACCGTAAGATTTTTTATCAATGATCCATGTGCGTTGATCCCTAAGATCACCAGAGAGGGAATCCAACGAGGATCCAAATCCCTAGTGCACATTCTTTACTCCAAGAAAAATGGGATTAGTTTACCTAACTTATATGGACCTGGTTTAGTCAAACTCAGTTATTAATCCACATTGTTTGTCTACTGACTTCGACCATAAGTTATGGCCAACGAATTCAATTTTTTCTTGATAACTTATAAAATCAACATCAACACATATTTGATTCATTAATTGTTGAGTTTAATTCAACAATCTTCAGTCATTCAATTTAAACTGTTGGATAAAATTCAACAGTTATGTGTCCATACTAAGTGCTTATAGGTATTGAAGTCTATTCGAATATGTGTCGTCGCTGAGTGTCTATGAGTAACTTAATCGCAACTTATTAGCATGTCAAAATTGTGATTATGTGTCACTCAGTATTACGGTCTGGTGGTATTCCTCTTCACTTGTAAATGAGAGGTTTTAGGTTCAAATCTCGTGGATGGCGAATTCGATACCAAATTAAGCTGCTCATTGTGTGGCTTAGCCAAACTCATCCCTTATTTTAGTATAAAATATATCGTTGTACTAAAAAAAAATCGTGATTAGGTATGAGAGAGAGTAGTTTGATGGGTTACTTAGGACATGGATCATGAGCTAAAAAGTGAATGTGAAAGCTTAAATCTTACAATTAGGATCATGTGGGTTGTGAATGTGAGAAGCATAGTTCATGCATATGCGTATCGTATGGTTTAAAACTACTTTTACATCACATGCCACTTAATTACAAACGAAACCAAAGCAAATCTACACTTTCGACGTTTCGCATCCACGAACCCAAGGCAAATACGACCTCAATGGCAAGTTAAATCGCAACACCTTTTGTGCCTTTCCTTTTCAGCATTTCTCGGGCATCGGAGGCGGGCTATCTTTCGAAAGTTTTTTCATTCCTTTCGATAAATACGCACATATAGAACCGATTAAGAGAAATACGCACAAATGGTTGATTAAACATCGATTGTCATCACAACAAATTATTTCCAGGCAAATGAAAGTAACCAGTGAGGCAAGATGAGAGAAGAATGCCGATATCTGACAACTCCCGCCGGAATTGAAACAGAATGAGTTCCACTCCGGATTTCTATTTCTTGAGCTCACGTACCAAGAGACCCCCAACATTCAAGAGAGAGATCAGGACCGTTCAAATTTTGAATCTTTTTGAAGTGAACCAGAGGGATAGACTAATGGAGTGTAAGATTGAAATTGAGTGGTCCGGATCTCTCGAACAACGGTCTCCAAACACAAAGTTCCGGAGTGTCAATCCGGATGAAACAAACAAAACATTTCAACAAGAGAGACCACGAACGAAGACTAGGTCGCAATCAGTCTAGATTAAGTATCATTTGTTCCCTCTAACTTGAATATATCAAATTACCAATTCATATTTTAAAACAGATCTAATTTGAGAAAAATAGCCAACAAGACTTGCTTCATTCAAAACTTCAGACGCTCAAATAATGAATCTTCAAAACATAATTGAAATGGTATAATATGCATTAAAATTAGTAAAGGAGTATTAAAACAATGTTCTACCATCCGAACAACAAAACTGACTCGGTTTCAACCAAACACATCCAACTTCGCTCGTAAAAACCATGTGAAAGTAGACCCCTTCAAGTGTCTGTTCTCTATCATCTAGAAGTCCTGAGCAACTGCAAGGAAGAAATGAGCATGAGCTTAGAACCAGGGTAAGAAGAATATGCTATAGAAGCAATACGAACTGCGGGCTGAGCACATAGTTGCACAAATAGTCATATGAAGATGGATGTAACATGTGCATCATGACTACAAGACGTTAAAACATGGAGCGAGAAACAAAAAAGCGATATACGAATTGCTGCCAATCAAATTTCTTGACATCCTCTAAAATTACAAACATGGAGCTTTATGATTAAACACCCCGCATAATTCTGATTACAAGCAAAACTTTCATCGTGGACAGATAAATTTGCAATCCCTATATAAGCTCATATACTGAATTTGTATCCCATAGAGACAAGAAATACATGAGCATAAAAAAAATGTCGTGAAACAGCCCAATGGAAGAAACCCAAAAGATAAGTGAATAGTTATACGATGTATCAAATATCAGTCAACGTTTGGAATGCAAACAATCCAAAAGTTCAGAGTCAACTGAAATAACATACGAAGGGAGTACTATCGGGGCCCTGTAAACATGAAGGTACCGTAGCCGCAAGTTTATAAATAACAATTAAAACTGTAAATCTATATTGGAATATTTGAAACGATCCTCAAGATAACAACGCACTCCCTACAGTACACCACACAAGCTCATTGCCCCGAAAACACACGCCTGATTGTCTAACGAAGGTAAAGGACACATTTCAAGTTGCGTGTTAAACCACATTGTAGAAGAAAAATCCACAACAAAAGATCACAACAATAAACTAAAACTTTTGAAGATAAACATCCACGCCATGCGCAAGAAACGCATACTCCCTATAAATAACAGTGTAGGCAGACAATTAAGCAAAGCAAGCTCAAAAAATGTACCTTAAAAACTTAGATATTGCTGGGGTACATGAACACCCTCACGCGAGCACCCTGCAAAGAAACACGAAAGAGCTCAATAAAATACCGATTTCAACAAAAAGAAAAACAGCAAACAACAATTCTAATACAACACAATACCATGGACTTGGGGGGCAAATTGGAAGTGAACTTAGCACGAACTACGCCACTGTTACCATGAGGCCGGGAAACCTTGCCCCAAATGCAGCGGTAGTGGCTGCCATTGGTCTTCACCTTGGCCTTGTAGATGTAGGCCAACCGCTTCCCGGCATACCATGCAACCTCCTCTTTGGTGTTCACTCCCTCGATCTGAATCAGAGAGGTGTTCGGGTACTGGTTCGACTTAGACCTAACCCCAAAAAAACATAGTCAACCCAAAACCCTAGCCTCCATTTAGCTCAAAACACTATATATATATACATCTTTTCAGTTTACATGTAATCAGTAGAAAATTAATTGCAAAAAATAAAAATCACAAAAAGCTCGATAGAAATCAATTACCTTTTGTATCCGAGGACGGTGCCCCTGACGTACAGTCTGATACGAGAAAAATAAAGTGAGAAAACGATTAGAAATCTGAAAACATGTAATCGGATTAACATTTTCGAAATTTGGGTTTTTGGGGGGAAGAAATGGATCAGTTTACCTAATTCGCTCTCCTTGGCGTCCCTTCACCATTTTCCCGATTGGGGGTTTAAGTGAGTACAGCGAGCAACCACAGACGCCTGCGAAGAAGAAGCACCAAAACCCTAGTTTGGTTGCGGGAGAAGATGATGGTATTTATATAAAAGGTTTAAGTTTACAGGTGGGCCTTTTCTTGAATTATCAGAAGGCCCAAGTTCGTGAAGGTGTCCGATTCAATGATTTTGGATCCTAAGCCCAACCCAAACTGAAAGCCATTTCTCTTGTTGCATGAGATTTGCCTTAATTTATGTTCCATTTTTCTTAAATCCCCCACCCCTCTTTTTTTTTTTTTTTTTTTTTTTTTTTTGTCCAAAAATGAGAACAGCTGGTGGTGAAGTCACGACAGTTCATTTTTTTACAGGCTTGAAAGAATCACAAGAGCATTTTAGCCTTCTCTTTACCACCATCGTGTGATTCATTAGCGCCAAAATCAAAACTAAGACTACCTGTGTGGAATACGGTTGCCTGAAATTTGTTCCAACCACTCGGCCACCCCGCGGTTCTTGTTCATTTTTCTTTTGTTTGAAAAAGATGTTTCTTAAATTTTACTAATACTACGATCCAGTAGTATTCACTTTCATTTGTAAGTGGAACGGTTTTGTATTTGGATCTTATGTGTGACAAGTTTGAAACGTAATTATAATTGATTGACTAAGCTCAATTCTCAACCTCTAAATATCATAGCATATATAAAAATAGAATAAAAAATAAGTTTATCATAATCATATCGCTAAACAAACTAGTGAACTTTGTCAACGTAAAAAATAAAATTTAAAGAACTATTTTAGATTGCTAATAACAATTTCTTTATCGAATTCTTTTTATGCATACTATCCTCTTAATTTGTATGTATTCTCCTCTTTTCCGCCTTATAATTCGCTCCCACTTATATTCCAACGCCATAAAAATTATAAAAACAAAAAAGCAATTAATCAAACATGGCAGCATCTTCCTCCCACTATTTCCCCTTAACCCAATCCCACCTCCCCCTTTCCTTCTTTTTCTTTCTTTACATTACTCTACATCTCCTCTGTTTTTCCTCTGTTTCTCTCCTCCTCTATGTCGAAATCCACTGGTGATCACAACTCATGCGCTAGGTCGAGGCGGCGACATTTCGAGGCAACAGAGGGGCAACCGGGTTCCTCTACCAAGTTCGACGACGCTAATGCTCATGCCGTGTTTTTCCGCCGCAGGGTGCGAAAGTTGTCTGATTTCTCGAGTGGGCGGTGGTGCAAATGGACTTCAATGGTTTTGATGGGTTTGGCCTTTCTGTCAATGTTGGCCAAGTTTGCCTTGCTGAACACGTTTTCAGAGTTGACGGTGATGGAGAAAATAAGTTTGATTCGACCTTCACTAATCGAAAGGACGACGACGTTGAAACAGAACATGGTGAGATTAGGTGACAGGGTAAATGTGGCTAAAATGCTCATAAGTTCCAGGTCGGATTGTTATCTTTTACTGCATTTTATTTAAAAAAGTTGCAGAAAATATTCTCTCACCTGAAATTGTGATCCCATCGTTTATTTAATTTCTGCTAGTCAGACTCTTGATATTTGGATGCCACCAGAGAGTTATAACTACTACCAATGCATAAATCGAGCGAAGAAGGAATTTCGTACGTCCCCAAAGCTTTCTTCTCCAACAAGTAAGCTTTTGTGATCCACCAGTGAAACATTTTAGATAAATTGCAAGTTTCATTTCTTGCAGTGAATGAAACAGCCACAAATGGCTACATCCTTGTTCATTCCAATGGCGGATTGAATCAAATGAAGCTCGGGGTACACATTAACAATCAAGCTAAGCTTTTGTGTTTTCGGATTTTCCATTTCGGTATATATTTATTTTTCTTATTGCTTCTTATGAACAAATTGCAATTGCAGATAAGTGATATGGTTGCCATAGCAAAACTTATGAATGCCACTCTTGTTCTACCTTCTTTAGATCACAGATCCTTTTGGACTGACCCAAGGTTAGCATCAAATTAACTTACTAACTAATTATTGTATGTTTACAGTTAGATTAGGCTATTGTAATTGAGTTTTTTTTTTTTCCTTCTTAGTGACTTTAAAGACATTTTCAATTGGAAGAACTTCATGGAAGTTTTGAGAGATGATATCATGATCGTAGAGTCTCTTCCGCCGGAGTTTGCAAACATGAAACCCCGCCATAAGGCTCCAGTTTCTTGGTCAGGGGTATGATCAACGTTGTCAGTACCATTTTCGACAAAACCAGTTGGTTTGATTGTTTGAATCTAACAATGTTTAACAATTTGTGACCAGCCCAGTTACTATAAACAACAGATGGCGACATTAGTGAAGAAGCACAAGGTTGTCAAATTTACATTCACAGATTCCAGACTTGCTAATAATGTTGATAGCTCAATCCAGAGACTCCGTTGCCGCGCCTTTTATAAGGCACTGCGCTTCGCAGTTGAAATCGAAGAGCTTGCAATGAATTTGATTTACAGATTAAAGAACAATGGTGGCAAATACATTGCTCTCCATCTAAGGTTTGTCTGGTTAATTAAAAAAAAAAAAGGATATTTAACATATCTTTGCTGTCCAAGTAAAGTTTCTAACAAGTGATCAGAATGTTACAAACGCAGATATGAAAAGGACATGCTTTCTTTCACAGGCTGCAGTCACAATCTCACTAGGGAAGAAGATTTAGAACTCGAAATGATAAGGGAGAAGACGCCACATTGGAAGCACAAAAAGATCAACGGTACGGTGCAGAGACACCAAGGGCAATGCCCAATGACCCCAAGAGAGATTGCTGTTTTCCTTGAGGCAATAGGGTTTCCTTCGGATACGAAAATTTACATAGCTGCAGGTGAAGTCTACGGGCAAGACGGGCTAACATCACTGCAAGCCAAGTATCCAAATCTATTTTTCCACTCAAATTTGGCATCCGAAGAGGAGTTGCAACCTTACAAGGATAAGCTCAATCAGCTCGCTGCATTAGATTATATTATAGCAGTTGAGAGTGATGTTTTCATCTACTCCTATGATGGAAACATGGCCAAAGCAATCAAAGGCCACAGAAGATTTGAAGGGTTTAGGAAAACAATCAGCCCCGACAAGTAAGCACGATTCTTTCCCAACTAATTTCAGCTTAATCTTCACTCGCACTCTATCTAACGAGAAAAACTTACTTGTTACGTGTTGCATAACCCCTTCTCAATATCTCTCTCGTAATATGGTGATGTGGCGAGAGATAGAGGGGTAAGTAACATGTTTCATTGGGAGTTTCGTATCTGACACACTCGATGTTACTTGCCTTGCAGACAAAGATTTGTTAGATTGATCGATAAGTTAGACAAGGGTACGATAACTTGGAAAACATTCTCGTCCCGAGTTAAAAGGTTACACAAAAATCGGATGGGAGCACCATATCCAAGAGTGCCCAGAATTTTGCCTAGACTGGAGGAGAACTTTTATGCGAATCCATATCCAGGTTGCATTTGTGAAAGGACCAATGAGCCAGCTTCATCACCAGTAGGGAGATATTCATCAAAATGACATTTTCCTTTATATAATGTACATACAAAGTGTATCATATATGACGACAATTGAAAATTAGACTTAGCATGTTTTTCTTTTGTATAAACATTGCATGTTATGATCCGTGCGCGGTTCTGATTATAGACCCGGGACAACAATTTCCACACTCGTATTTTTCGTTTGTAGTTTTACTCTTTTTCTATTGTTTGATTTTCATTTTCTTTAGTCAATCACAAAAATAAGTGAGAGAATTGCAATATAAGCATCGAGATTTTAAATTGCCAACATAATGCAGATTGTGGGAGATTCACTGGATTAACTCACATCTACCAACACCCTAAAATTTTAACTATGACTATTATTACAAGGCCCACTATGACCAGGCCCAAATGAGGTGATCCAGCAAGAAAGCTTAACCAACCCAACATTAAATTAAACTTGCAGCAAATTACCAAAAAAATAAAAATAAAAAATAAAAAACGAAAGGGCACGTTCTACTTTGTTCCTGGAGTCTCCGTTGTTGTAAGCCTTCGGCTTTAGCATTTTCCACCTCCAAGTCTCTCCCTCTCCTGAGATCAGGTCCTCGCATTCAGGTTAGTAACAAGGGTTTTCAATTTTCTTCCTTAATCTCTGAAATTATTACTTGGATTTTTATCAATTTCTGAATCACATTCATAATTTGCGAGCCAAATCTTCCTACTTTTCGTGTTTGCCGTAGCTGGGTTATTCTTGTAATTACTAGTGCCATTGAAGCTTGGTGGGTTCAAAGTTATGATTTTAAAGCTTCAATCTGACATGGGCTTTATTGGGTTTTTGAGGTTTTACCGCACTGTTTGAGGGGATTCGATGATTCCTGGGTTGCTAGGTTTTGCATCCTTTTTTTGGGTTTGGTATTTAGGGTTGTTTAAAGGTGAGGTAATTGAGTAGTAATCTCTCTTAGTTACTGTTGTTTCTGTGGCAGAATGCTGCAAGTCTTCATTTTTCGGCGAGTGTTAGAATTTATGTAAAACGGGTTGTTTTGTTTGTGGGTCATTTGATTTGGAGCTTAAAATAGTTTTTCTCTTTTAAACAAATTATAATAGTATAGCTGATTGATCTAAGGTTCGATAATGATCAGCCTTGCGTTGTTGCGTTAATCATGACGAAATCTTCCTAAAATACAGAGGCCAGAGTTTGTGTCAATCTACTATTTTAGATACAGGGTTCCATTCACCGTATAAGTTTTATATATTTCCCAAAATTATGTTTACGGAAGTGAGAAAGCACACAATGAGTGCTTTGCTGGTGCATGATTCGGCGACATGGTCTAGATCTACTTTGATTTTGTAAGATATGAGGGATTTTCTCCTACAAATAGATGCAGGCTCTTCTTTAGCCATCAGAACGGATTAGACAACTACCGAGCGGCATTTAAGCACTCATCTCAGGATACGGTCATACCATTTGTGCTGAAGTTGCCACAAATCGAAATAAGATTTGAGATTATGTGAACTTCGTTATAAATATTAAAACTAATTTTTTTTCTCAGAAGCATTCGGTGCTTTCATTTCCGCTGTCATATCTTTTGAGTTAACGCACATAATGAGTTATTTAGCTGGTCTCCTTTTTCTCATTTACGTATTAGATTGAAGAGGGGATGGGGAATGGATATTAATGCCTAAAAATCAAAGCCATATGTCGTTGTATGAGACAAACGCTTCATTTTTCAGGTATATGGGTCTGGGTACACTACTTGAAGGCTTTCTGCTTCTTGCAAATGCACTGGCGATTTTAAATGAAGACCGCTTCCTTGCGCCTAGGGGATGGAGCCTCTCAGAATTCTCAGGGGGCAGGACGAAATCAGTCAAGGGACAGATTATAGGTCTCATCTACGCAACACAATACTTGAGAGTTCCTCTTGTGCTACTCAATACTGTCTGCATCGTTCTAAAATTGATATCTGGATGATTCCAGATGAGGTAAGATATATATCTATGTCTAAGTACAGAGTGTATAATATTATCCAAACAAATTTAGTCTTGAACTTCTGCTCAGGTGAGGTTTGTTAACAACTCTGGTTATGTTTATATTCTAGCATTCTTATCCCCACTGCCCCGAGCCAATAGCTCCTGGTTTGCTGGAGTCGTATGCATTTGACGATTCAATAGTGTTTTGTTAACATATGAATATGCCATAATGCGGCTTCACTCGACATTAATAAATCCAACAGAGCAAGAGAAGATTTGGTTAACTAGAAAAGTATGCATTTTTCCAAGTAGCAACAAATTGTTGCCAAGCTATTTTTTGGCCTCTGTATTTTGCACTGGAATTGTTGGAACTCTTAGCTTTAGTATTCGGGATTGTTGGAACTCTTAGCTTCCATATCGAAACTTAATTGCGTTTTTCCTTCTGAACGGATGCAGGTTATTTGTTCAGAAGATTCGTCGAATTGATATTAGGAATCGGCCAAAATGGATCTCTCGTTTCTCGGAAGGCTGAAGCATGAGGTTGATGGATATTGTTTGAATGTTGTTTTTTTGAAATAGTTCTTGTTCCTCATTGTTCAGAAGCTATTTGACTTTAGATATTAATTGGCTGGTCCGGCCCTCTCAAGGTAAAATTCATTTTTACGGTGTAATTTACTCGAAGATATTAACTTTTCCAACATTTTAACGCTAAATTCAGTCCCCGTAATTGTTTTTGTTACATTTTCGTCCTTGTAGTTTCGTTTCGTTTCAAATTTAGTCAAATGTATCCGCTAATTGATTTTTATTCGTTAACTATGCTATAAAATGCTCAATCCTTGAAGAACAAAAGACATAACTAAATGCCAATAGCAAATTAAATACAATTGTGGGATCAAATGGCAAAAAAAAGAAAAGGGGGAGGGGGAGGAAGAAAATTATTCATAGATCAGCAAATACGTGGTAAGTTTTGGAGTCTACGGCTATGAGCCTCAAGGCCGAAATCAAAGCTGCAACAGCCAAAAGGCCGAAGAAGCCGACATTCAGCCAATGCCAGCACTTCTGTGCAGAAGTCAGCTTCTCCTTCTTTGCCACCAAATACATGTGGTTTGCAAGAATAAATGTGAGGGGGAATGTGCTTATGGCTCCTGTGAGGCT
Source organism: Pyrus communis (assembly GCF_041283825.1). Lineage (NCBI taxonomy): Eukaryota > Viridiplantae > Streptophyta > Magnoliopsida > Rosales > Rosaceae > Pyrus > Pyrus communis. The sequence continues at coordinate 5,628,541 of NC_142565.1, forward strand.
CATGAAATCTCCGAGGAACGGCAGCAGAGCCGAAACCAGCGTGTTAATCGCCAAGTAGCCGCCTCGAACGGTGATTCTGAATGTCAAGTTCTGAATTTTCAGCGGACTTCCTTTGATGCCGAACTTTGTATCCAGATATTCGTACATTGGACTTGCAAATATCTGCAAGCAGCGGTGAAAAAAAGCTTGTTGGGTTAGTGCATTTTCGGAAAGTGAAAGAGAGGGGGTCAGAAGGAAGAAGGTTTACATGCAGGGCAATGACTGTTTGCAGGAAGGCAGCAAAATTGGCCATCGCCTTCACCCAGACCGGTCCGTTGACGTTGTTGAGCAGATAAGATGATGTGTTATTTCCATATGCCCAATAACCTATAAAACAGACGGCATACAACGGCACAACACCGGCGGTGAACTGAAAGTACAGAGCTTTCATCATGTTGTCAACCACTGGCTTCCTCACTGTAGCCTGTCACATAATCACAGCCAAAACAAAATTCAGTGTGGAAAGCCTTCCATAGACAGGCGACTGTGGTTTTCGCAAGATTTCTCATTACTCATGTCAGTGTTCTTGCGAAAACTTGAAAGATTGAAGCTTTTGGTACCTGTATCTCTGGTAGCATTCCCGTGTTGAATGCAAAAACAAGGCTAGCAGCCGCTCCGATTGTGGTAAATATTCTGCTTGTTGATGACCCTGGGATGTCATAATCCCTGGACGGTGCTTTAAGTCCTAGAACAACATAGCTGTTGTTAATGAAAATCCAACGGTACAAAGTTCTTAATTTAAAGCAAGAAAATGGCATGTGCATCATCCAAATCAACCTCAAAGCGTGAAACATCCAGAAAATTTATACACTTGTTCAAGTCGTACGGAAGAAAGAACGTGAGATGATCCTTACCATCTTTAAGTGACAGAGCGATTGCTATAACAATATACATCAAGCTGAAGACTGTTGAAAACCCCAGCCAAATCCTCAGAGCTGACAAGTGCGGTATACTTATGGCAAATACAGTGCACACAAAGCCGGAAATGGCAATAAAATGTGGTAGCTTCATGGTATGGTCATCCCTAAACAGAACATACACAGCCTGCACACGAAATGAACGACTACAAGTTTTAGGAAAATAAGACATTAGCCTGTTCATATATGCACATAGTACGATCTGATCGGAGTTAATATGCAATGTGCTCTCACCTTGAGTGCCTGACCAGCCAAGATGATAAAACCAGTGTTAATCATGAAGAGATTGACATATTGCAATCCCCATGTCAGAGAGTAAGCTTTCTTGCCTGCAATGAAATAGCCCCATCAGGGAACAATACAACCAGGAAAGAAGAAATCGAAAAGGTAAATTCAACAAACGAATCAGATCAATTTTTCGCTTTTGCTATCCTTTTCGCTCGTACCATATATAAATCCAGCAAGGTCTCTGTATCTGATGTGCCTAACCCCTCCATACTCATGAAGCTTGGCAATGAGAGCATTTGCATAGAGTGATATTGCAGTGGCTAGAATTAAACCGATCACACCGCCGGTCCAACCAAGAGGAATCATGACATTTCCTGAGTATCCCAGAACATACGCACTGTTGATACCGGTGGTGAGGACGAATCCCACTTGAAACCATGAATCTGTGGAAACCAAAGAGGTAACATGAGCTTACAACGAGAGCAATTTCAGTACCAATATCACAATTCACAAAGCTATCCGAAATCATTCGGAATTACTTCATTACAAATGCACTAAATTCCCAAGAACCACAATTCGAAAAACTATAAATTCACGAACTGCAATCCGGAATCCAAAAACTGAAACATTTTAGGAACCATATGAACAAAATTAGAAGAAAAAACGATTCATTTCCTCAACCACATGGAAAATTCAAACTTGCAGAAAAAAACCAGAAAAAACCAAACCCAGATGAATAAATAACATTTTCCTTCCGGGTTTCGGAAAATGATTGAAAAAAACAATAATTTCCTTCATCCAATCGTCGAATTGTGATACCAGAACAATCAAACATGCAGAAAAAAACAAACCCAGATAACAAAAACATAAAAAAAATAATATGATCAATTAATATTAAGAAAAATGAAAATTTCAGAACCTGTGCTAATCTGATGAGCGGTTTCTGGGATTTCGGTACTTTCTTCATCATGAACCTTCCTAGAACCGGAATGAGCTTCACTGGTAGAATCCATAGTCGACTCTCGAGGATGTTCTTGCCCCGCCAGGAGCCACTCGGTGATGGTTATCTGCTCTTCCCCGTCCTCCTCCGCTGGCTCCGCCTCCTCCTCTGCTTCCGAGATATCAGTAACTGCCAGCGTATCCCTCCTTTTTATAGGCCCCAGCTGAATTCAAGCATCCAATTCCACTTCAACCAGCAAAAGGTAGCACCCAATTTGAAAATTAATTAAATTTGAAATCTTTTCAACGAATTATTCTTTTCAAAAATTTAATTAAATTCCGAATATTTTTTGTGTAATTTCGCTTTCGGTATCTCCCTCCGGATTTCTTCGCCGCTCGTATCGGTTTGGCGCTGCTTTGTCGGAGGCGCCTGAGATGTGTTGAACATCCCAAAAGGTATCTTATAAATTCTCGACGCGTGGGGGTTCGTTAGATTTGGTTCCCCACCCGCTTTCTCTCCGGGAGTGTGTGACCATTCTGACCATTGACAGTAGTGCGCAGAGAGTCGTCCTGGTTTTTCATGTCGACGAGCAGAGGACCCACTCTAACAATACTGATACTGTTGTGTGAGGTTTTACAATACTGATACTGTTGTGTGGGATTTTATTATAAAAGACATCAGCTGGTTAGAGTGGGGTAATTCTATTTAAATGAGTCTTTCTCCTTCCTTCTATTCGATGTGGGACAAACTGTGTTTCAACATTCCCCGCACATGAGACCTTATTTTATGGGTTGCATGTGAGACCATATTTTATGGGTCACACGTGGAGATCCGCACATCAGCAATCACATGGAGCCAAGTCAGGGCTCACCCATCGCGCAGGGCCAAACGGGGACCCACCCAACCACGTGGCAATACGGGCCCGTCTTTTGGCTCTGATACCATGTTGAATTTTTCAGGTCGACGGGCCAATGACCCACTCCAACAACACCAATACTGTCCCCACTTTACCACCTACCCAATCCTCAGGTGTGAGGTTTTATCACAAAAGGCATCAATGTTAGTTAGAGTGGGGTAATTCTATTTAAATGGGTCTTTCTCCTTCCCTCTGTCCGATATGGGACAAAATGTGTTTCAACATCCTCAATTTTGGGATCGTGCGCATGAGAAAGTGCCACGACAGTCGTGGACTTTTGGAGCCATTAGATTTCGGTGAAGTTTTGTCATGTACGAAATTAGTTTGAGAGTAACTTATATGAAACGCGTTCATCGTCTGACATTCTACTCCTGTAATGTCATGTTGAGCAAAATATAATGTATTATTGAATTGATACGCTATATTGGCAAGAAATTTGTTCGATATAAGTTATTCTTCGACAATGAAGAGATAGCTTATTAATAAAACCGACACATTATGATGGGGAATGTAAGCCTTGACCTAGTTTTATACTATTTTCTAAGATGGGTGAGATCAAGAGCATGTTATAAACTCGAAGGAGACTTATGATCAGTTGGTCTAGTAATGTTCAATCATCACTTGGTTGGAGAGAGTAAAACTTTCTTATAATCAAGGTGTAGTTTTAGTGATATCGCATGTCCGATAGATACTTGTCATGTGTTTAAAAAGTACACCATCAATTCAATAAGTGTTTGGCACTTGATGCCCTTGTTAGAAGAGAAATATCTCAGAAGAGATTTTAAATCAACAAAGCTTAATGCAATGCACAAAATTATAGCTACTTATCATTGTAAAGCATCGGCAATTACCACGGAATGGTAGATTGGGACGAATATCAAGTATGTATTTCATACTGCACATCTTGGATTAGGTCATGACGGTTGTGAATTACACGATAGTGGCCAGGAAGGGCTCAAATGCCTCTCCGAGTCCTTGAACTCCAAAAAGCTAGACTGTCGAGGCAAAAACACCAACCTGTCCTTTTAAAAAAAAATCATTGTAAAGCATCGGCATTTACATTTATTAGTTTATTCCAAATAATTTGAGGTCCCTTTAGGAAGAATCTCTCTAAGATTTTTATTTCCTTTTTCCTAATATATCTTGAATTGATTGGTACCAACCCAACCATCTTTTTTAAAATGTTGACAAGTTTAATATGGTATTTCAACTTGTTCACAATGAAATGATTGGAAATCGTTTTCATTCAACTGTTTAGGTGTGGAAATCGCAAAATGTTTTCAAACATTAGAAGGGAAATACTAATGAGACTTTTTTAAAGGTAGAACTTTTAATAGGCTCTTCGTCATTTTATGTTTTGACATAATATTAGTGTCAACATTATATAATATTATGTGAAAAACATGAGATGATAGAGATTCCATAAAGAGTCCTACTTTGAGATAGTCTCTTTACAATTTCTCATATTAAAAAAATATGAAGTGTCGTAATTAAATAATCTTCTAATGAAGTGTCGTAACTAAACAAACTTCTAACATTATTGAGAGACTAAAAAAGAATTTGAAATGAAGAGACGGCCATTCCTCTTCATGCACTTCTAAAAAAAATAATCCCAACCTTAAAGTTTTAATAAATTAAAGAGGGACAAAAATAAAAGAAGTATGAAATGAGGTTTCACTATTCTAACCACATTTCTATAGAACTCGTCTGCAAGAAGCACTTGTAGTGCTACTTTAAAATCCATTTGGATTTTTATTAAAGATTGGTTTCAAAAATATTTTCACCAAAAACGCTTTCAGTAATTTTAAAAGCATTTTCAAACAAATCCTAGTATTATGAATAGGTAGTGATATCCACACTCATTTTTACTTTTTACACATCCCTTTCAATGTTCAGCAGTCTGATCAAATGAATTGAAAAAGATCAACGATAAAAAATTAATAAGAGTGTATGAGAGATAAAAAAAATGAATGTGAATAACACATAATTTGTGTAGTTTTCATATGGTTAATGATATATTCCACAAATTAAAATATATTAGTTATTATTAAATTCTACGCATCATATTTAAATTTTTTTTAGTAGAGCGATATCGTTAGTATGTTAGATGGTTAGCTATTAAAAGAGAAAAAAATCAGTAAATTTTGGAACCGTACCAAATTGCATAGACATAATTTTTTTTTTTTTTTTTTTTTTTTGCTACTTTAGTATGTATCATTTGGTGAGCATAAAAAAAGGACTCCATATAACCATGGATAATGATTGCATGACTAACGTAATTTCTCTCCCCTCTCATCCCCTTCTTTTAATTTAAAGCATTAAAAAAGAATCTAATGCGTTGGAGTTGTGCCACATATTTAACGAACCTTATTTAAGTTTTCTTAATTGCTTTTGTTCAAACACAATTGAATCAACAAACCATGCACACAAAATTTTCCATCAAATGCTTGAACCACTTCAACACCAACGGAGAGAAGAAGGCCAACCACGGTTGGCGACTTGGCGTGTGCGAGAGGAGAAGGGTAACTGGTGAAGTTAATTGGGGTAGAGAAGAGGAAGGATTGTTCAATAAAAGCAATAAAAAAAAAGGTTCGATAAATATGTGACATAATTCCAACTCATTAAATTTCTTTTAAATTGGAATAGATTAAAAGAAGAGTTGGAAGATGAGAGAATTCAAGTCCAACATTAATAGTGGCCTTTTCTTTCTTAAAAACAGTCTCTTTTTTTTTTACTGAAAATTCCCGATCAACAATCATGGATTCTCAGAAGTTGCAAAACATTGGACAATGGAAGGAAAAGAAAAGAGGGGTCGCACTCAGAATCCCACTACGACCGTTGCTTGACGTAAAGAAAAAAATAATAGGCATCGATCTCTATGTGATTTGCACTAAAATTTGGATGCTTTGAGGTGAGGCTGCTTTCATTTTCCTTTTGTTTAGGGCTTTGGTGATTGATAAAGTGATTCCATCGTTTTCAAAGGCTCTGGTTTTTGGAGTTTTAGTCCTGTAAAATAATAGAAATGATGATGTATGTTCCTCGAAAGCTTTCGAAACTTTATGTCATTCACATCAATCATTACGTGCACTTAGGAGTAAATTCGATAATGTTTATGTAGGGAGCACTTTTTCTCCTTTTTATTGAAAGGATGATAATCTTTTATATTAAGAATTTAAGTGTTTTACATAAAGTACTCGTATATGATTCTCCCAATAAAACAAAAAAAAAACCACTAAGATCCTAAGCTTTGCTCGCTGTCTGACCAACTCCTAGCACCTTTTTTAATTTTTAATTTTTAAATTTCAATTAAATTATTATATAACAATAAAAATATATAAATAAGTGACTACAATGAATTGAATCCATAAAATGAAATATGTATTGAGAGTTATTCTATAAGAAACCGTCTAGAGCTGCCTAGATCGCCTAGACGACTGCCTAATTGCCGTCAGGAGACTTCACCGATTTCTAAACTCCTAGACCCTAATCGAGATGCCCGTCCTCTGCCTAAACCACTTTTTAGAATAGTACAATAAAGTACCAAAATGTGCTTTTATAATCCAGAGCACCTTTTTAGTTATGGGAAAATTTAGCAAAACTTCTTGAATTCTAGACCATGTTCTAGTTCACTTCTGGTTATGAAACCTCCGAAAACTTTTAATGTGCCAATATATTTCTAATTGTTAGTTTTTATTCCGTATGTACGATAGAAGCTTCCGAATTTACTGCACGTGTAAGTTACGATTCATGTTAAACTTTCCTCAAATATGAAAATTCAAAGTATTTACTAATTTTCCTTGTGAATGTAGCATTTTATTGACTCATATGCCACTAAAAGTTGATCATGCGCATTACGTAATGATTAAATTAATATAATTGTGACCAAATTGGTGGTCAGGAGATTACTAAAAAAACATAAGTTAAAAACACAATTTTTTTTTTTTGGTAAATTACATAAAACTACCATAACTATTGGACCAGTCATAATTTCATACTCCATCTTTAAAAAAATTCAATATCATACCTTATCTTCGAATTTGTTGCAATGTCATACATTCCATCATTTGTCTGTCAATTACTCTGTTAAATGCTGATGTAGCTTAAGGTGGGGCCACTTTCTATTAAAAAATTAATAAAATATTAAAAAAATAATAATTTACCCTTAAAAAAATAAAAAAAACCATCTTCACCGACCCCATCCCCATCCCTGCAACCCAAATCCAAAACCACCCCAAACCTAAATCCCACCCACGCCAACACCCCCCCCCCCCCAGACCCCCTTCCTCATTCTCTGCTGCTGCCACATCATCCTCATCTTCCTCCTCCTATCCAACCCCCAAACTCAAATCATTAAACCCTAATTGCACCCTCCTCTGCAAGCACTTGCCATTGGCCACCCTCGACCTCCTCATCCTCATTCTCGCCTTCTTCTCTGGGACCTTCCTCATGACGTCCTACTTTTCCTACATCTTCAACTCCCTCTCGCTTCTCCTCTCTCACTCCACCCTCAATCTCCACCACATTCTTGTCCCCTACGTCGTCGGCTTCGTCACCACGCTGTTCGTAGTCGAGTTCTGTTGCGTCAGCGAGGGAAATCCTAATTACGAGCGCCTCAGGACTAAGCTTAGGTGAATGATGTCGACGAATAGGTGTGTCGTACTGTTGTTTCAAGAACGATGTGGATGCCCAGTGGCCAAGCTCAAAGGCTTGGGGGTTGGATAGGAGGAGGAGGAGGAGGAGGAGGAGGAGGAGGACATGGCAGTAGCAGAGAAGTATGAGGTGGGTCTGGGGGTGGGGGGAAAGATGTTGGCGTGGGTGGGATCTAGGTTTGGGGTGGTTTTGGATTTGGGTTGCAGGGAAGGGGATGTGGTCGAGGAAGATGGGTTTTTTATTTTGAAAAATTTTTAAGGGTAAATTATTATTTTTTATTATTTTATTAATTTTTTAACAGCCTCACCTTAAGCCACGTCAACATTTAACAGAGCAATTGACAAACAAATGACGGAAGGTATAACATTGCAACAAATTTGAAGATAAGGTATGACATTGAAATTTTTTAAAGATGAGATATGAAACTGTAACTAGCCAAATAGTTGAGGTAGTTTTATGTAATTTACTCTTTTTTTTCTTCTTCTGAGTACATCAATATTTTCACACTATGGAAGGAGGAGTTCGGCTAAGTTATACGATGGGCAGTCTAATTTAGTATCGAATTTGCCATCGACGAGATTCAAACCTAAGAACTCTCACTTCTAAGTAAAAAGGAATACCACTAGATCGTAGTATTGAGTGACCGTATAAAACACAATTAGAAACGTATTGATCGTCTAAAATCTGTTTTACAGAGTTCCACTATCCATACCAATTTCATTGGATCAGATCCACAAATGTATGCGAGGAAGAGGAATATAAAAGTTATAAACTGGTTTGAACCAGCTCTTTTCCAGCCCATTGGACAAGCTTACAAGTCATACATCAAAATCCATGATTAACAACATTGTTTAAAGATAACTACTCCTAATACAATTTGGCCATGGTTTTACTAGAAAGAGATTCAGAATGTCTTCTTCCCCGACAATGAGCCGTCGACAAACAATAGCTAAGGCCTTCCACAGTAGACCCAAAAAAAAAAAAAAGATTTAGGATTTAGGGTAACCACATTTAGGGTTGAAAAAAATTCCCAAAAATCCCAAACCAAACCAAAAAAATCCCAAACCAAAACCATCCCGAAGTTCGGTAATCCCATCCTGAAAAATACCAAAATTTTCGATATGGGATTGGTTTCAAAATCCCATTTGTTCGGTAATCCCGAAATCCAAAAAAATACTGAAGTATTCGGTTTCCTATTGACTTTTGGGTTTTGGTTCCCATTTCCAAACTCAAAAAGCAGAGCCTTTTGGCTCCCACTAACAGAAGGCACAAAATAATATTAATAATTAAAAAAAAAAAAGTAAAGGCACAAAATTCAATTGGCTTTCGGACTTCCCAACTCAAAAGAAGGAGCCTTTTGGCTCCCACTAACAAAAGGAGGAAGGAGCAGAGAAAGGAAGGAGCAGAAGGAGGATGGTAGCACTCTTCGTGTTGAGAAGCAGAGAGAGGAAGGAGCTACTACTATCGAAAGCTTTCTCAAATCTTTGAAGCTCTCTCGTCTCTAGTATCGACCCATCTCCTTCTCTATCATCTCTAAAGCTTTCTCTGAATTAGGGTTCGAATGAGGATTTACAAATTAGGGATTTACGATTTAGATCTTTTGATTGTTTCGATTTGGATTTGGATATGGATTTCTTGATTAATTTTCTGGGGATTTCTATATTAATTTTATGTGGATTTGGTTGATTTGGATTTCTGGATTTCCATGGTCAATTTCTGCTTTGCATGTTCAATTTCTTTTCTGTTTTGCATGCTCGATCTGCAGGTTTGAATTGAATTTATCAGCTTCTTCCATTAACAAGAAGCCAAAATTCTACCCTACTGCAATCCCGAAACCACACCGAAATCTTGAATTTATTTCGGGAATCTCAAAATTCGGTATTACCTAAGGATCGGTTTGGGATTCGAGATCCCATTTTCGGGACGGGATCCCATATCGAACCAACCCTAACCACATTTCACTTCTTCATGTCTGAGGTGATTTTCAAATGAGCCACGAGTTTTCAATTTTCTCACTTTGCTACCGGTTTTGAGATTGTAGCAATTTACGCCTTTAGTCTAATGAATTATTTGAATTTTCATTCAATTGATGACATGGTGAGTATTGAAACCCGTAAATGGGTTGATATGTAAGCCACATTTACACCCCATTATCTAAAAAACTCATCAATATAATGAATAAAATAGACATAAAAGGTGTAACACACTTTAAAATAGCAAACTTTTCATACTTGCTAAATTGCACAAAATGGAGCTATATGATGAATGAACAAAACAGATCCACATATACACACGACATATGTGATCATCAGACCTAATTGCATTAGAATTTGCCATCAGAATTCACACCAGAACTACAGCATTCATCACATTTGTTCGGGTTAGAAATTACAATCAACATTTCCGACATAGAATCACAGCAAAAAAAGCCACACATGTTAAGGTTTTTACGCTCTACTTCTTAACACCATCGGCATCTTTCTCTACAACTACTTTGATCTTCACATACCTGAGATCCACAGCAGTTGCAGGAAACACAGCCAGGTACACCAAAACAACAGAATTCATCACATTTTCATGTTAGAGATTACAAACAACATTGGCAACATACATTCACAGGAAAAAAAGGCCACGCCCTTGAAGACATTATGCACTAGTACTTAATACCATCGACATCTTTCTCTACAACTACATCGATCTTCTCGTACCTAAACTCCGCAGGCTTTGGAGAAAACTCAGCAGGGAACTCCGTGTGCCTACTGATGATAATAGCCCACAAAAACAGCATCACAAATGCCACCAATGCCCCACACCCAGTCACGAAGATCATCCCGGCAAGAACTGTCAATGGGCAAACCCCCCGCTTCTGCACGCTCAAACTCTCACCATGTCCATCCAAATACCCCCTCGGATTCACCGGCAGAGAATGCATCGACTTGGGAACATTTCTAAGCCTAAAATTCCATGAATACACACTGCTAATCTGTGACGAATTTCCATGCGAATTCGAGGAGCTAATACCTACATACACATCCTCACCTCTCCACATTCCCGACATATCTATCCCATATGCCGTAATCGGAGCATAAGGCCTCGATTCGTCCATTTTGCCTAGCCTAATCTCCAATCGTTTCGAACTAGCATCGTAATCGATCCAACATTTCAACTTTTCTCCACTATTAAGCACCAAATTCAATTTAGAAACATTACCAACAGCTAGAGATACAAAGCTACCAACATCTACCCCTATGTGATTAGCATTCAAATCATTCATATCTCCATTCATGTCAGTATCAAATTCAACACCCAGAAATCGATCGTCACCTTTAATCCCAAACGGGCCCTTACCCGATAATCTGGACCCCAAATCTCCGGGAGCAAAGACGAGCAAAAGCCCGTCGCCGCCGTCGGGCGTCATCGAGAATGCGAACTCGGTTGAAAACGACGTCGGGTTGCTGAGATTCCCATCAAGAAATTTAAAGGGTTTTCTGCGGAGGAGAAGACCGGAGCTTGAGACCGACGGCCGCGTAAGGTTGACATAGGATCCACCGCCTGCTAGCGCGGCGTCACCGAGGAGGGCAATTTCGGAATCGAAGTTGGGATTGCTGCTGTTGTTTAGAGGTTCGGGCCCGGAAGAAGAAGTGGGTTCTGCAATTAGGGTTAGGGTTAGGAAATAGAAGGAGGAGAGGAGGAAAATGAAGGGGAAATTGCAGCGGGAAATGGTGAAGTTCGCCATTGTTGTTTGCAGAAACCCGAGGCGTCCTCGTGCACTTCCCGAATCAGAGCGATTCAACGATTTTCTATTTATCCGATCCGAAAAACGGATTTTTCTATTTTTTTGGTAAAGCAGTTTTGCATTTTTCTGTCCAAAAAACCCGCAACATATATAGGCTTAACGACGTCGTGTTGCCTTCACACCGACACCCTGATTTAGAAAGCAGTTGACGACATGAGTCAAGAGTCGAAACCCTGGTCTTTGTTTGGTCAACTTTTTGGTGATAAAATTTTGAACCAACTACATTTCACATTTTTAACGTTTTTTTTTGTCAAACGATAAATTTTATTAGATTAACAATTGATAGAGTTCAAACTCACACCGTAATGCAATAGTTCAATATTTTTCTACTACTGTGGTAAAAGACCGCTTGCACACTCTCAATATTTAAAGTCATCTTGTAACCAGGGATTTGGCGAGATGACGATAGTGGAGCTTAGAGGTTTTTTATTTTTTTATTTTTTTTTGGATAATGGAGGGTTTGGAGGTAGGAAGGGACGGGAGAGAGTTTTCTCTTCCGTTTTCTATTTTAATATTTTTATATCATTTAATTTTGTTTTTATGAGATTTCTTTACTTGTTTTAGAAAATATTTAATTTGTTTAATATGGGCTTTTGAATCATTTTGTTGAGGGCTACATCTGTCTTTAAAAACTTTACAAAATTTTTGGTGTCCAGATACGGCCTATTTATTAAAAAGAAAAAAGCCCAAACAACCTAAACAGAAACAAATCTAAAGGCCCATTTAACATATAAATATCCAAATCCAGTCCTTTCCATCCGCAGCAAAATATGAATTGTATTTGCAATCCAAGGGCATCTGCCATAAGAATTGACAATTAGTCAACAACACAAAGAATCGTTTCAATAAATGGTGGATTAAGCTGTTGGTTTAGGACGCGAGCAATATTGTAAGAGCTTTCGGACGCGAGCAATTAGCATATGAGTTTGCAACGTGCTCATAGATTAGGAGGGCCATATATTTTTTTTGTGATCTATGGTTTGTCTGGAAGTTCTTTTAAAATGACTGAAATCATTTTTGGTAAAAATATTTTTGAGTACCAAAAACACTTGAAGTGTTTCATTTTTTAAGGAAGCACTTACATTTTTATTAAGGATTGGTTCCAAAAACATTTTCAATTATTTAAAAAAAAAAAAATTTCGAAACGAGCCTATAGATTCCTAAGTTATTTTATAATATCCCATTGTAGCAATGCAAATACTAAATCAGTGAGGAATAGCTCGCTATTGGGATAAATTTTACTGTCTAATGTTGTTTATTGGTCATATTTATTTGGACTTACAAATATGACATTCTCGTTGCATGAAAGTCTTTCTCTATTTCAAGAAATTTGTAACTCATGTGACTCAACACATTCGAGTTCTTGTGTTCAGGTCTCTCACAAACTACCCCCAAATCATCTTGAATCCCTTAAGCACTTGTTCATTTTCTGCCCTAGCTTCTCATGCAATTTGAATTCCTCCCCTCTGTTCTCTCTGCTTGATACTGTACAGAGCTCTTCGTATTATTCTGATACGGTAGCAGGAACGCACTATGCCTGCATGTCGAATACAAAATAATACTTCCATTCTTTTTCATATGGTAGCTTCGATAGATAGCAACGTAAGGGTAACGTGCAACTTTATGAACACTTCTCAATCAAATCCCCCAAGTAATCAAATCCTCCAGGTCCCGAATACATGACTGAAAAATCGAGTCTCACAAAGTGAAAATATTAAAACAAGTAATCGAGAAGAAATAGGAGTGGAGGGGTTTGAATTTGGAGGCAAGTCAAGGGTTTTGGGGTCCCTTTGGTAGTTGCCAGAGCAAAGCAGCATCCAAATCCTTCGGACGGATTGAACAGGCAAGTCAAGGGTTTTGGGGTCCCTTTGGTAGTTGCCACAGCAAAAGCAGCATCCAAATACTTCTGATGGATTGAAAAAATTTCAAGTGTGTGGGTTTTGTTTTGGCCGTTTGTGTGTCCTTGATAAAGCTTTGTGTAGTGCAGGAGGGAGACAATTGGGGTGCATATCTCACAATTCAAGATAATTTGCACACACACGACACTCACGCACACACACAGAGGACACTGGTGCCCCCATACAAATTCTTCTTCTCCCACTTTGGACCCCATCTGCCATTTGAATTAGACCATTCGTTTAGTGGTAAAAGATTTAGATTTAGATGATGATGGTGATGATTACTATTAATTACTACCATGATGAACAATGATGATAGTTAGACCACGCAACATTTTCTACTCGAGAATTCTCCAAACTTTGCATAGGTTTAGGAAGCTTCTGAAATCAAGAATTCGTTTAGGGTTTCTTCATATTGTTGACAAATTCAAAGTGAAAGCTAATCATCTAATTACTTAATAGTGCAAGCCATCCTCCACAATACTACACAATAGCGCTCTCTTTCACATGCACGTTATACTGCATAAGTAACTGTGTATTCTACAAATCTACATATTTATTTTAAAAAGAAAGTAAAACATACACAAACAGACTTCAAGGATAGTTGATGCGTGCTCGAGTCCAACCCACATTATAGCTCTCACCCACCCCTTTCCCATTCCCCTCCCCACACCCCAATTTTGGTGGCCGAAACCGTACCTAAATGTATATAATCAACGTATACAAGACCATTTTCAATATACAATTTTGTGATTTAAGTCTATCTATTAATTTAATAACAAGGAAAATAATTAAGGTGGTGCAAGGTTGGGAGTCATCAGTCTTGCGACAAAATAAATCAAGTACACCAAAGCATGCTAGAATTTTCGTACGTTTCGTATGAGTTTTACAAATCGATCCTTTATTTCAAAATGAGAGAAATGGATAAAAGAACTTTTATTTAATTAGGTCTCATCTCATCACATGTATATGATGTCTTTGCCTTTGCCTTTGGTGCACTCAATGCGAGGCCCAAAAGTGGGGGAAAAAGAAAGTCGTTAAGCTTATAAAATCATTCCTCCACTACATTGGATTCTAATTAAAGTCCTTAAAAGCCTGAGATTTGGAGTTCTTGACTTTGGTCCACTGTAGTTCATGTGGCCATGTTAGTCTGTTCTGGTAGGTTCAAGTTCAACTGGATCTCCCTAGTTTCGGGTGGTGGCAATTGTAGAAAATAATTCATGCTAATAAACCATGTGATTTCTACTTTCTTGCAATTTGTCAATTTGATCGTCAAAGTAAAATTACCTTTACAAAAAGGTGAAGTCAAAGTGTTGGAAGGTAATGATCTAAAGTTTCAGAGATTAGGGTAAATTGTAACGCAAGACTTCACCTTGAGAGCTTCCACTTTTATGCTAATCATGATTCATGAACTGGAAAATCAAAACTTACTACCAGTTTCTTAATCTAGAAACTTTTATTTTTTACTTTTTCATGTTTCACTGCAAAAGAAAATCGATTACAATTTGTTTACCATAATGTTTTTAAGGAAATTTCGACAGGATGAAGGAAATTTGATTAAAAATGTATTCACCGTAGATATGTAATGTAGTAGTATACTACAAATTACTAAGATTAATCAGTTTTAACCTATCTTTGTTATAATGTAAATAAGATTTTTTTTACAAGCAATGGAGCTAGGTTCCATTAACCCAAATCAAATCTAAGAGGTGCCAAATGGGTACGTATTCTCCATTGACCAATTTTCTTATCTAAAGAGATTCATTCATCAACAAATAAGATAAAACCCCTTATGACTACCACACACAAAAACTGGATGCACGTGCTATAATATGTCACAAAAGATATAAACGTGACAAATCATGCTCTGAATGCACACATAAGCCATCACTAAAGCAACTAGGCCACATCGCACCACCGCTAGAACAACGAGGCCATAACACTCGCCGAAGCGACATAACACAAAACATTAAACAAAACTAACTAATTCGAAAAGGGAACCACTAATAAACTTGACTCCACGACACCAACACCGCTTCTAGAGATATGTATAGCCTTCACCACAAGAGCCGCCACAGGTTTGGTCATGTAAGGCGGCTAGGCTGCCTGAGGAGGGCAAAATCACCCTGGAGAACGAGTCATGGGGGGTGGATCTAACCCGCCACAACCACAAATCTTACCCATACCCGCGGGTCTAGCCCAAAAGAGCAAAGCCAGAACTCAGGAAGAGCTTCATCAAAGGAAGGGCGAGCTGCTTGAAAATTTGTGGGAGAGGGGATGGTGAGGGGGAGGAAGAGGCGCGAGGTAAGGGAAAAGTAGGGGGACAAAGACGAGGCGGGGGGAAAGGAGGCATGGCACGAAGGTAGGGGAAGCGGTGGGAGAGTGGGGGCACGGTGTCTGGGAGGGGACAAAATAAACGATCAGCATGACTCGAATTAGGGGGCAAATGGTTGCCGCCGACCGCAAGCCGGAGCAAGAGGCAGGTAGCTGTAGGTCTTCGGATCTAGGGTTTTTGGAAGGAGGGAGTTAGAGAGAGTTGGGGAGTGAGACATCTGGTTTAAATAAAAAAAAAATTAAATAAGATTAATAAACATCAATGACACCTGTAAACAACGTGAGTAAACATAACAATTGATTGTTTTCCAGAGTTCATTTCTGGGTTTTAGCGTCGAACTTTATCCCCAGAAAATCAGATCCAACATGTTCATATGGGATTTCGGGTTTGGTTAACTTATAGCTTTCCCTAATATTCTATATACAACACAACAAATAATTACATAATTTAGCAAGATATATAGGAAGCTATATATGCAGAAAAGTATCCTCAAATTTTAATTGAAGAAACAACAGAGATTAATATATACAAACCAAAATCTTTGCCCAAGTTAATTTCATGAATAATTGGTATAGAGGGGAGTTCATAATTAAGGGTCAAATAGATTTTCGACATGATGAAAAGACATATATATATATATATATGGTAGAATCATAAGTATAGAATGCAAAACCCTAATCGAAATGCATAATTTGTCTCATTAACTATGACGATGTGCATCTTTTTTTCCAGTCAATGAAAATATTCAGATGTTGGCTGCTGAAAACATAGATTTTCGAAGCTCGATCTGACAAAAAAAGAGAGAGAGAAGAAGGTAAGACATATATATGAAAAAGTTTGAATTACCTGAACAAGAAACCGTCGAGTTTGGCCGAATACCTTGAACGTGTGAGAAGTCGTTGATGCAAGATATAAAGAAATAAGTTTGAAGCTTCCAAAGGAGAAATCCAAAGGGATAGCATGATCCAAACCAAACGGTGGAAATAAATAGTTAGCTGGGATCAATGCGATCCCTTTGGATGCCTCCTCTAGAAGCAATTAATATATGAAACCAACCCAGCACTTCGCTTCCTTCTCAAAACTCTCTGTGTAAGAGGAAAATGGTATTTGAGGGAGCCTCCAATATAAAAGAGGGAGTGAGCGTTATAACTTCTTTATCTTCGATGTTACCATTCATATATTTTTATTCTTTTTGGATAATACTTGCATTCCCTTCTTTAGGGGTGAATTTATTCTTCTACTTTTACCATATAAATTTCATAATCAGAATTGTTCAGTATCTTAATCTTCATTTGAATATCATACTCACAAAAAATCAAAAAATCATTTAAAACGGAGATCGTTTAGTCCTCTAAATGTATCAAGTAAATGGACAGTTCATCATTAATATTTTACTCAGTACTTATACTGTTGATTTATTTGATACAATTTGAATGACTAAACAATATCCGAGTCGAATGAGTTTTTGTAGAAAAATCTTCAGATGAAAATTAAGACATTGAACAGTTTCGATTATAAAATTTTTACGATGAAAACACGTTATTTACAAGTGGTCAAAGAATGAGTTTATCTCTCAAAGAGGAGAATGCAAGTTTTATTCATTTTTTTATTTATCAAAATAATCATAATGAAGACATTTTCTATGACAATTGATAGGGTTAATGAGCTAAATAGTTAAGATCATGGTCTAATTGTATTTTTCACTACTTATAACTAAAAAGGCTTAGCTTCGGCTCTTGAATGGTGAGTTCTACACCAACTTGTTATCACTGACTTGAGGTTTATCTCAAATACCTTCCCTATCTTATCACATATAAAAGTTTAATTTCAAGGATATTTTTATTTGTAGACCCCATTCTCAAACAAACTAGACACATGGAAAAGGTTTATAGGTTGTGCGTCCACATTAGAAGTCCCCCAACAAGTTGGTACAATCGAATTAATTTATGGTTTAATTTCTCATATATTCTCCTCATCTAAATCAAGGTCTGTGGTCCAACCATGTTCCCCCTCACACACCTACTCTTTTTCTATGCTTTCACAGAGTATTGCACATTCTCATTTTTTTTTAAAATTTAATTATGGTATCTAAATATATATTCATATATCAGTCAATGATAAGACCCTATAATGGATTTTGAAATTCCACCAGGATCTGGATTCATGTGGTGATGATACGTGAATCGTGTCCGTTTATTGTACATCGTGCGGTCAGTTTTTGTCAGGTATTGTTTGTATTTAATTTTAAATAAAAATATATAAAATGATTTCTGACCGCATGATGTACGATGAATGGACATGATTCATGAATCCCATGGATCCTCACAAAGAGGATCCGGATTCTTTGAAATTAAAATGTATTAGCTAGTGGGATCCACAAGGTGTGTGATTTAGTCAATCAAGGCACCGGTCTTCCTCAAAGACGAGATATTTTTTCAGCGTGTCGGAACATGATCTGTTATACTAAGTGTCATAATATAAGTAGTTGAATACTTAAAAAACATTTCAATCACTTGTATTATGACACTTAGAGCATTGAGTTGTGTTAATTTTTAGCTAGTACATGGAAAAATTTCTCCTCAATGTAATGTAATTCAGTAAAATCATTTAAAATATGTGGTGTAGTTGATTGATTCAGATTAGAATTTAAAACACGTCGAGAATTTGATTCCTCTAATATTACAAAAAGAAAAGTTAAAATTAAATTTTAGTGGAAAACTTCAAATTATCTAATAACAAAGTTAAAGTGATGGTCCTCACTCTTTGACAATTATAGTTGAAATGTTGGAAACCCTAGTGTTAGTCCAATGAAGTTCTTCCGTTTAGTAAGCATAAAAGGAACATTTACCAAACCACCAAAAAAGAAACGAGATAATAGAAGACACAAACGATGATTTATTCAATTTTGTTATCTTTTATTTAGACACCAAAGTGCGAGGACCATCACTACGAAGGCCTATAAATGGTGCACATGGATAGGCACACAAAAAAAAAGAAAAAAAAAAAGGTGTCAATCTTACTAACAATATTGATTAATTTCTTAGCCGTCCACTCACCATAATATATACATAGATACTTACCTGAGCCCAATTTTAAAAGTGACTCTGTTCCACTGTTCATGGAGCGGGATCAATGCCTCGTCTGGTGACCATGTATTGCCTACATAACACTCCTTTATTATGGAACTAAAACTAACATAAACAATGAACTATAGACAATCAATATCTAGTCAATAATTCGTTGCTATACGAGCAAAGCAACAGTCTATGATATTTGACCGTGTAAACTCTAGAGCAGGATTCCTGCTCAGAAGCTGGTTCTGTACATATTTTACAACTTATATTTGATAAGAAAATGAAGTAGGTCTAGTGAATTTTACATATTATGTTACCCCATAAAATGAACTTCCAATCTTTGTGTATTGCTAAATTAATATAGCCACCTACCACATGAATTTTTTTGCAAGATTGATTTATGGATGGGGTCCTCTAACCACTATTGATCTTTGTAACATGACTATGCATTATATATATTGTCTATAAGTGTGTAAGTGAAATTTTACCTTTTTCCTCAATTCGGCAGCAACCTTTTCAAAACTTCTCACTTGTTAATTAGTTGTAAGTTCCTAACGAAAAAGAAAGAAAAACATGCTCCATAGTAACAGTTACTTGTCATCCTCCATAAATGGTGACTGTCGTGCAATACATGAAAGGGCAAAACAACATATCTAGTGCTTGGCTGAAAAGCTAATCCTGCTTCTACAGTAGTCATCTCGGCCGTTCAAAATGCGGGGGCCGCTTCAAGATTGCACAGTTGACCACTCCAGATCATGATGGCATGGATGGTGCTAGATCTTGTCCACACTAGTGAAGCACTGAAGCATATAGATGGACCACAGCCACAGAGCAGGTTTGTCGATGGTGCTATACAGTGGCTCCACGGTCCACCATGCATATATATATTTTACCTTCCCACGCATAATGTGAAAATGGGGTAATTTGTGATTGGCTTATACTGTCTGATGTGATTTGAAAATAGGGTTTTGGCTCACATCCAAGGACATATGTCCCTTGTTTGCAGGACACAAGAATTATTTACTCTCAGGCCTTGTAACCCATCTGCTGGATCACCACAGGAACTTGAATGCACCTGCTAATTGGCTATTGCTGCTGCCAATTATATTTCAGATCTTCATCTCTCCCATGCATGAGATATACTATTCACCCACCTAGGGCCAACAGATTCCACTCACACACCCTTTTCTTTTATTGAATTCATAACGTGGAATTTTGGGTTAGAAATATATATAATCTGAAAAATGTTGTTTGCATGCTCTTATTTATTTTTGTCTTTTGAGTTTTATGATTTATTCAATTTAGATGTCAAGAATAAATAAAAGTGTCTAGCAATAGAAAAAAATTTGTGAAAATAACTTCCTTATAATATAATCTACTCGTGTAAGTTTGAATCTAAGATCATGTGGTCATGACTAATTCCGAATTTTTGTTTTGTTAATTTCATGGAAAATATATATATATACAACAAATTTAAAACTTCTGGCACAACAAAAGTTATAAGATAAAGTGATCACAAACAATTACCCTTTTGAATACCAGAAGCTTAAGCGAATTCTCATTTTGTGAATAATAAATATGTAAGATGATTGAGTTACTATCATAAAAGTTGTTTAAATAGTTGAAGAAGAAAAAATAGAAAACTTCATTCTAGTCTTTAAGAAAATCACTTTTAAACTATAACCTTGTGTAAGGATTTGGATCCTCTCTTGAGCTAATGGAGAGGATCCTCCTGACCCATCATCGTGGGCCGTTGGATTTTTATACAACGGCTACAAACAGGGGGCTCTATTTAAAATTATAATAATTGTAGCCGTTGGTCCGTGATGATGGATCAGGAAGATCCTTTCCATTAGCTCAGGAGAGGATCCAAATCCCTTGTGTAAGATAGAAACCTAATTTTTGTCCCTGGACTAAATGTGTCAGTATACATTTAATCACTTCATACAATTATATTTTGTTGTTTTATTTCTCTTTTTCTTCCTTGTTTAATGTATTAAGTACATTTAATCCTAATTTTTATTTCATTCATCATTGTAAATATCACGGTAAACTACTTTTTATATAATATATTTTGATACGGTTTGTGTTCTTCATTTAGGAATTTTAATTTATTTAATATATTTTGGTATATCCATTTCGATACAGACATATTAGGTACATTAATTTAATATAATACATTTCATTAACTATCTACGTTTTGGTACATACATTTCCGTGCAAACATTTTGTAGATTATATTTATTATAATATATTTTGGTACACTTATGTATTTACATATTTTTCATACGTGTGAATATTTTTATTAAATGATTCTCTAATTGGAGGAAATTAAACAAAATTAACGAATTAAAATGAGAGTTTTATATAGAGAGACAAAAACTTTTACCATATTTCAATGAACTACACTGATTTTTAAACATGTCAAGGAGAGACAAAATCTAAAAACAACTAAAGCCTAACCTAAAAATATTGAAACAATATATTAAAATACCAATCATACCCCTAAAGCTTTAGGGTTGTTAATAAAATCCAACCTTCACAACTCCAACAAAATTAACATGTGCCAAAAGCTCAATCCATCATCGACTATTTATGCAGAATCAGTTTTGAAATTATATATAAAATCAGTTTGTATCATTTATTAGTAGAATCAATTCAACTCATCCTCAACCATTTTTGCAGAATCAGTTCAACGCTTATTCGATGATTTTTGCAAAATCAGTTTAACGCGTCATCGACCATTTTTGTATAATCAGTTGAACCCGTCCTTGACATCTTTTACAAAATCAGTTCAACTCGTCATCAACTATTTTTGCAGAATCAGTGTAACCATTCCTCAACCATATTTGCAGAATCAGTTCAAACTGTCTTAGACGATTTTTCCAGAATCCGATCAACCCATCCTCGATCATTTTTGCATAATCATTTCAACATTTCAACCTGTCTTCAACAATTATTGTAGAATCAGTTCTACCCGTCATCGATCAGTTTTGCAGAATCCATTCAATTCATTTTCGACCATTTTTGCATAATCAATTCAACCCATAAATGTAAATATTTTGTTTTCATCACCGTAAATGTAAAGAAGAGAATTGTTGGCAAGACTTGCCACTAAAGTGAGTCATACATGAATCACTGGACACCTGTTTCACAACTTAAAACATTTAATTGCAATGCGAGGCCATTTTAAGAAAAGTAAAATAAAAATATGAAAAATTGTAAAACTATCCATTTTGGCCTAATTGTTTTCACCTCCACAACCCTTCACCATCTTTAAACAAAATTGCAACACAGTCTCCACCTTCAACCAAAGTAGTTCTTGTTCCACCACCACCACCAAACTAACCCCTTTTTTTTTCTTTCAATTTTTGTTTCTTAATTTTCTTTCTTTGTATAATTTACAGTTTAATTTTATAAACCAATTAAGAGATTGCAATTAAAACACCGTGCCTTGCTGCACATTTCGAACTTGGTTTTGATGTCTCCCTGCACATTTGAAACCTAAAGGTGGTGATAAGTAGTGAGTTGAAACAGAACCTCTTATATGAACCTAGTGTGGAAGTTTAGATAGAAAGAGAAAATGGCTTGGCTGGGTAAGGACTAAGGAGATATGGGAGTTGCCGGTGGCGGATTGGGGTAGGTGGAAGTTTTATTGACGATTTGTTGGCGACGGAGCGAAGTGGGGTAGGTGGGTGGAAGTCTTATTGACGGTTTGTTTACTTCAAAAGTCATGTAAAATTATAATTCGATAACATAACACAGGAAAATGTATGGTCTTGAAATGAAGAATGTATGCAGAGATGGGATGACCAAATGGCCAAGCGAGGGACCTTCAACTGCAGACTAGTTTTCATATCCTCCAACTGCTAAAGGGTAATTTTTAGTATAATCAATTTGTATCAAGGGTATTTTTGTAACTTAAACTCCAGAGAAAATAAAGGCAATGATGTCATCTGTCACATGTATTAACTTTTGTCTCTCCTTGAAATGCTTAAAAAGTGTTGTCTCAATATAAAATTAATTATTAAAAGTATACTTTATATGTAATTTTTTTAATTAAAATATGTATATTAATAAATTTAAATATTTAATACAAAGACATTAAATAAAATACACATCAGCTATTAAAAAAAATGATTAAAGTACACATCAAATGACTAAAATCAATATGTAATCTAACACTAGGTTTTATTTAAATTCCAATATTTTTCAAGGATTAAAGTTAAAAAAAAAAAAAAAAAAACCCCTATTAAAGTTTGAAAAGGTATCATCAGCCAAAATAGAACGAAAGAGGATCTCAGAGACCTCCAATCACATCCGTTCATCATACATCATGAGGTCAGATTTTGTCAGGTATTGTTTATATTCAATTTTAAATAAAAAAAATCTACTGCACGAAGTACGATGAACGAATATGATTGGAGATCATTTAAAATCATCTCTTGAGAGGTCCTACGCTGACTACCGTCTTGGCCCTCATCTACAATTCTTCAATTGTTGGACGTGGAGGGTTTGGACCACATCTATTGACACCATTATAAATACACAAGATGATGAGAAAGCTACTGTTCCATCCGTCAAATTGTACTAATGCTTATGGACAATAAGAAAACATCGATCAAAATATATGTGGTGTGGGTATAGAGAAGCTAGGGTTTCCTTCTCAAAATAGAAGGTGCGTGATGATGATTTCTTAATCTTTTTGTTTTTTTTTTATATTTTTATTAAGTAATATTCTAAGTTACAGTAAACATATGGAAAGCAAAATTTAACTTCGGGTGCAAGAGAATGGAGGTACATTGTCTTAATAATCAACTGATATAACATACATATGCATGTCTTACTTTTCTAAAGTATTACTAATCATCGGGGGCCTAAAGTCAATTATTAGTTATCTTAGCGGTAAAAATAGATTTTCTTGTATTAGATTTATACAGCAAGAAGAATTGGCACTGCATGGCAGCATGGGGCAAAAGTTGGTGGGAACAATCCATCTAGCATTTTCAAATTTCAACAATATATAATTTAATGCGCAGTGTCAATTGCTATTACCTAAATCGTGCAAACACGACATGATCGAAGGAATGGCAGACCCAGAAAAAGTTGTTTTCAAATGGTGTTCATCTGATGGCTGGCCCGTGGGAGATACCATATGTATATGTGTGTGTAAAGCTAGCTAGGGTTCTGCAGAACTGTAGGGCATTTGAATTTCAAATTACAGAAGTATTTTCTTTGTCATGCTAACTAGCCTGGTAGACCGATGCAAGGACGTTTCTAATATCACGGCACTGAAATGTGTAAACTTATCGACACTAGCTAGCTAGTGTTTATACATTCCTGATGTAAAACGTACGTACACACCCTGTTGGTTTCTCACTGGCGCTAGAGCTAGGGTTAGCACGGACATGGATGTTATGTCACGTAGATTCAATTAGGAGGGTCTTCAAACATAAAGGACAAATCAATTAGTGGTTAGGACCCCTTCCTGTGTCACACCCCTCACTACCCTGACCCATTGTTTGGCATCAAACTCAATGGCGCTTTCAATCTGGCTTCTGTGAGAAGTGGGACACCGACACTAAGGAATTAGGGTTTTGGACCCTCAAATGCAAACGATAGTATAAGAACTAGGAATTAGGGTTTCGGATCATTAAAGAAAATTACAGAATAGAAAATACATGCAAGTGTGTTAAAATGTGTGTGAAAAATCATGTGTATTCCCCCTAATCCTATGCTATATTTGATCCGCATTCTTAAGCCATAATGTATTTCAACGATTCAACTGTTTATCTTTTAGGTATTTCCTCAAAACTCATCTCTATAAAAAATCACCTAAATTATATGACAATTTAATTAAATGGTATTCATTTTAGTGTTTCTTTGTAAAACTGTATACACGTATTTTCTTCACTACAAATAAATGTCTTAGTTTTTTATTTGTCTAATTCTTTGCAAATATGATTCATAAATGATGAATTAAAATATAGACGACTCGGATTCTTAATAAAAGTTACGAAACAAGAACTACAAAAAAATTTGTCAAAATATGTGTCTGTGCGAGCACAACATATATTTATACATAAGGGTTTTCGTCATTACTTATTGGGTAACCCTTGCTTATTATAATTTCTTTTTGTGGGGACGTGAGTTATATGTTTAACTTTGTGGGTAATATCTAGCTAGCTGTCACATTGGATCCTTTTGGTCATCTCATTGTGTTTTGCATGTCCTGGTTTCTGCAATTCGTTCTACTTAATTAAAATTTTGAACCTGTATAATTCTACGGGTGTTTGGTGTATATATAGAGTCCTTATCTGCAGGTAGCAGGTGATCAATACTTTGCAGCAAAATATTTTGTCGTCCGTTTTTGCTTTGGTAGGTAGGTGTGTGTGTCTGCATATGTCATGTATGAATTTGACCTCTTGACGTAAAACAAGGTTATAATGCGTGAAATGAATTAATTTAATGAGAACGATCTTTGTGAGGAACCCTAATGTTAACTTATACTGCATCCCTTATTGTATTTATGCTTAAGAAATAATACATCTCAATCTAGTGGGTTTTATCATTAAGTACCTCATTTATATATAGTCCTTTACCCAACCATCCTTCACCAGTTAGCTTTGTCTAATCCAAAGGGCTTCGAAAAAATACATCGTTGTAAAATTCAATGATACTAGGAGTATCGTAATTTTACTTCAGGTTGATTATCATAACTCTAATGATTTTCCCACCTCCTTTTTAAATTTATCTCCTCCTGCCCTAAAAGTCAAGGGTGTACATACGTGAGGAGAAAAATAATGCATAAAAATAACTTTCCAAAAAGTAAACAGCGTTATGAGAGTTGAATCCCGCATCAAGGGTTACTCCTCATATTGTCAATTAATTAATTTTTTTTAACAAACGATATTATCTACACTAAGGGGGAGAGGTGGGCTTAGTCTCGTAATTGGCTAGCAATATTGTGTTTCAAATTCGCATTTGGCGAGAATTGAACCTAAGACCTCTCACTTACAAGTGAAGAGGAATATCATCATACCATAGTACTAAATGTCATAGTCAATTGATTTTATGGTGTAACCTGAACTTCTCAATGGTATTGTCTAACATGTGAAGCCCAACGGCCACACACGCCCCACATCACTCAATTTGTATTGTTAACTTGTTAGACCGGAAGATTCGCTATACATGAGGAGGCATGTTGAGAGTTGAATCTCATTCTTACATCAGGGAAAATAATGAACTTTACACGTGTTTATAAGTAATTAAGGTTACTCCTTCTATTGCCCTATGGTAAACCCCAACTTCTTCAATTAATGCCAGGAACAGTAAATATTAATCACATCAAAGACAGCGATCCATGGAGCATGAGAAGTTCCAGCTGCTGCCCTAAAAATCGCCGTCAGGATGCGTTTGCGGGGCATCTGTGTCTGCCTAGGAAAGGCCATCGATTGACTATTTTGGTCATTCGGTTGGTTGGAAAAAACATGCACTTCTTGATTTGGCATTCGTCATCATCTTGCTTCTCCATTGAATATTGATGCTGCTGCTTACACTCACTTACCCTAAAGTGAACGGAACTGCTTTGCCTTTTGATCATCTTCTCTCTAGCTTTGAGAAAATAAAGCAAGTTTT
The DNA here is from genome assembly GCF_041283825.1 of Pyrus communis. NCBI lineage: Eukaryota > Viridiplantae > Streptophyta > Magnoliopsida > Rosales > Rosaceae > Pyrus > Pyrus communis. The sequence goes on from NC_142565.1 coordinate 5,654,972, forward strand.
TTAGTGTGAAATCCATGTCATGGCCGAAAGGTAGGGGCCATGTGATGTGAAGAGTGGTCTAAGATGCGATGGAATAGATGCTGCTCCTTTGATTTTTCATTGGTGCCTAATTAAAGATCGAACACATGATCAAATTCACATAGGATAAAAGGGAATATAAAAAGTTGCCTGGAACACGTGAAAGACCCAAGTCTAATTAAGAACTTCCACTAGCTACTAAATTAGGGATTAATATATGTCCAAAGAGTAGAAAATAGACACAATTACATATGGGTTTTCACCTGGTGGAATGGATTTGATTAATTGTTGTTAAGTGACTAGATTATATTAGGTTTAATGGGGTTGATGATGAGTCATGTTCAGATTTATCTGTTTATATTCATGTTATGTTCGTGTCGTGCAAAGCGATATAAAAACTTTAGATGGTTGTGTTTGTGTTTGTGGTCACAACTTGTGGCGATAGCTTTGTTGTGGTCTTGTTGTATAGCAATGATTTTGATGTGTGTTTGTTGCATCTATTGTCATTATGACAGATTTGTACTAGTGCATTTGTTTTGTGTGGTAGCCGCTTCAAGTTTAATTCTTTTTTATGTTTGTGCAAATTTACCTCTAGATCAAGGATTTGGTCACTAAAATTTATGTACCCATGTTGGCATCGTTTGTAACTATTTGTCCATCAATAGAATTATGTTCTCTTTTTTTATATAAAAAAAAGAAGTCGTAACGTGCTGAGAGTCTAGTTCACAGGTCGGACTAGTGGGATTAACCACCTTAATTTTGTTTAAGAATTAGTTATCCTATAAGAATGTAAATCATAGGATAATGATAGTATTAGGCTAGCCTTCATCCAATTCCTCTAATTTACCTTACCAAAGAAAGATCATGCATTAATTTACGAATAGCAAGTAAGATGGAGTAAAATAGCCCATACACGTTATGGGCCTGATGCACCTCCAAAAATTTGTCGGACAATATGGGCTTGACGCATCCCCCAATTTGAGGCCATTGAATTGAAGAATGGACCGATTGTGTCCTTTTTTTTGGTTCAACAAGAAACTTCTGAAACTTGTGGACATTGTGTCCAAACACAACGGTTTTCACAAGAAAACATAAGAAAGTCATTAAACATACTTTTTCTTTATAACCAAAATGGTCCCTAAAATAGGTATACTCTTCATTGGTCCTGATAGTAAAAATTGATAGAAGTGGTCCTTGTGTTTGCCCACTGTAAATCATTTTGGTTATTCCGTAAAATATTATCTTTAAATTGTCACGTGAAAGACTACATGACCATCTTTTTAAGGGTATATTTGTCCAACCAATCCCTCCACTTAACGAGTATATTGACAGATTTTTCATAGAATAACCAAAATAATTTATAGGGGACAAAATTAGGGATCACTTCTATAGATTTTCATTATCAATGTCCAAAATGAGAAATTATATCAATAAGAGACTATTTTATCTAAAAAAAACCTTAAAAAAAAAGACATAAGAAACATATGGAAATTGTTTGTTAAGAATGAAGAGGAGAGCCTTAAAAAATGAGGAAAATTAAGAGGAGAAACGTTGACTATACAATATATTCTAGCAAAAGGATCAGAACCAGAATTTTCAAAGTATATTGTTGTCCAATATATAAATAGATTAATTAATGGTTATCTGACTTGAATTGTTCTCCTAAATTGTTCTTGACTGGTAAAAAACGCCAGACGATTATATTGATTCATATACAGTAGCTTAATCCTAAATCGAATCCTTAAGCTTTTGTTTAGAAATTTACAGTGAACATCCACTCAATTTAAAATAATGTGCATTCTCTACAACTTACGTCAAAGTACCATAACTGGATCATCATCAAACAAATGAATTTCAATCACAAATGTCACTAAACCTACGTGGAAATACTCTAATCTCATATATTACACATTGTTTACATTTATCAACACATCAAATAAATATTCAAACCCCGCTTGCAGCTCAAGTAATTAAGAAGACTCACCAGTATTGTGATGTTGTGTTAAATTTCTCCCCTCTCACAATCATCGACCATGATATCACAAACTTTTCTGGTGACTGTGTCGTTGAGATGGGGGTATAGCCACGGCGTTTGTACTTCCCTCAGCAACTAACATCTTATTGCTACTCAATCTTCTAACATAATCTTTCTTCTTTGATGCCACCGGCCTCCTTGCATTACTCGAGCTCTCTTTCACAGTTGGAACCGCGTACCAAAAAATAGACGTACACAATATGGCAAACGACCGCCCAAACAAAGTCAACAGCACCAAAATAAAGATCACAACGACCGGCAAATAATAATATGGCTTTCTCCACTCATCCAACTTCATTTTCCAACTTGAAAATCTCCCCTTCTTGCTCTCTTGATCAGATTCCGATCTCGGTTGCTTCTGCTTCATGTCTTTCTTGTCGATGTGGGATTGGTCAATATTTTCAAAGGCTTCTGAATTAGGGTTTGCATGCTTCTCTTCACGATCACTAGTTGTCTTTGTTTTGTCTTCCTTTTTGTCTTTCAGTTTGATCACGATTGGAACCGCAGCACTTGTATCAGTCTCATCCTTGAACACGAACCGCACAAAAGATTTGTCTTTCGGGTCCATTTGCGCATAAATCTTCTGCCTTTTCTCTTCTAGGTCAGCTACAAGTGCAGAAAACTTGTCAAGGCCCCGGTCCGAATAGGGGTTTTTGCTGTCCTTGTTGTGTCTTCTGTAAATCAGGCCAACGCTTCTCGATCTTGATGATTTTCTTGGAGATGGAGGCGAAGTTGAAATCATGTGCTCATCATCTTCTTCTACTTGGTGACTAAAACTGGCACAGCTGAAAGGGCTGAACATGTTGTGGTAATTTTCAGGATTTTTTTTCTCTCTCTTTCGTTTAAATTTTATTGGTTTTCTTTCTTTATCTGAGCTGATGATTTGGTTGTGATTGTGAAAGAGGAAGAAGAGAGGGCCAGATATATGTATTATTGAAGGGCCTGCTGAGAGAGGCTGATCCAAACAAGCCTAGTCAAATTAGAGGTTTGAAAAGACAAAATTCCATAGAAGCTTCCGATCACCAAATTTATTTAAATATGGTGACTCTTGACTTCTTGGGGAGGAGGCAAAATTATGGATATATATGCGTGTAGAAAGAATGGTTGTATTGAGGCCAAAAGACAAGGAAAAAATGGACATGGAACGAAATTAACTCGTTAACTTAAGCACATCTACTCCTTAATACGCCTAATGCATGGACAAATTAAAAGGCTTGAAGAAGTCCAACGTTAATGTCAATATTGAACCTGGGCATCTACGCGCACATTTTTCAGAATCTTAAACTTGTAATAAGTACAATATTTTCTAGAAGGGGCACCATAATTAAGTTTTATGCATTGACAGGTGCTGAGTTTTTGTCACGAAAAGTCTCGGTGCTATTAGTAGTGAAACTGCACGTGTAAATTTTGGTGATTATTTTGTCTAAGTTCTCAACGTGAGATTTTAAGTACATTCTCCAACAAGTTACGTTGAGGTATTGTGTAAGAAACATTCAACACATTGATCAAGTCAAACTGTCTATATTACTCTTTATCATTTCAACGCCTTTTGTTTTGTGATAACAATTGTCGATTTGAGCAAAAAATTTCCTTCAACAATGTAAAAAAACGAATGTCACTAAACATACACGGTTGACTATTCATCTAAGGTTACACATAGAGGCTTCGCGGGGTTTTATTGCATTTATTTGAACGAGTATAATTAGGCCATCTCCAACTGAAGGCTGGCTAGATGACTCGTTTTAGCCATTTGATCCTCCAATAAATTAATTTTTTTAATGAACAGTGCATGACCATATTTCTTACCATCTCCAACCGAGGGGCCAGAGGGTCATAGGCAGAACATAGCCATGTGAAAAAAAAAAACCATCCCCAACCGAGGGCCAAACATAATTTATTATTTTAATTGAACTACTATGGTTACTTAAATTAAATTACCTCAATAATTTTATGTTATGGATTGTCAATAATTTTCATTTTGTTAAATGTTTTTAAAAATGTTGTTTAATTTTTTTTATGTTGTTTAATGTTGTTCAATGTTACTTAATGTTGTTTAATGACTTAGGAAGTTATAGGAAAAAAAATAGAATTTTTAAAAACTGTAAAAAAAGGAAAAAGAAAAATCAAATATGACATCATCATGTATCCTGGCCTGGGGCTGGTTGGCTGATTGCTTTGGGCCGGCCGGTTGGTTCTTTGGCCCTTGGCCCATAAGCCATTTGGCTTGGCCCTCGGTTGAAGACGATTTTCGGATTATTTTTAGCCTTCTGAACTCTTCGGTTAGAAATGACCTTAGCAACATTGTAAACAGCGATCCTAATCGTATCATTTACTCTGTGTCACTGTCTAAGAACACAATTAAGGACCTCAAAAATCAAAATAAAACATGCTTATCTCAACACGCTTCAGATATTGTAGTTTTCCTCACTTTCTTCTGTGTAGGGCAGCAATATATATTGTAAATTGAAGTTGTGCACGCTTACTTCAAACTTACAAGAACCTGAACAAGAATTAAAAACGTTTATTGTTTGAAAGTCTTAATACATCTAGAAGCAATCACATCACAATAATTCAAGCAAATTGTGTGGGTTCACAAATCGAGAGACTGACTGATTGAGTTGCTAAAATATTTTAAAGGGACATGGATCCTCTCCTGATCCATGCATCATAATTCTAGGAATCCACTAATATGGATAATTAAAATTTAATTCAACGGTTAAAATTATTATAATTTTTAACTGTGAGTCTTGTTTATAACCATTTGATTAAATTTTAATGGTCTGAATTAATGAATCCCTAGGATTAATATGCATAGATCCGGAGATGATCCATGTCCATTTTAAAGGGCCTTAATCTCTCCAACTCATTTTCAAAGAATAGAGTAATAGAAACGTGGACCGGTTGTAATGCCTACAACCCTAATTTGCATTGTTAACGATCCGAATTGTTTATATTTTAAGTTTTAAGTTATAAATTATTCATACAAAAATCGATTCAATCAGAAACTATGTAGACATTTATTTGAAATAATTTAAACATATGATTGTTAGCGAGGAGGGCTAGTGTCAGAGTGAAAATCAAACACCTTTGTGACCCTCTTCACTTTGATTTGGGATTGGATTATGGGGTTGTTGAAATAGAGAATTCTGGGTTTTAATTTTTGAGGTTTGTGTTTTGTGATTGGAGGAAAGTTGTGGAATTTGGGAGCTTTGATCGATTGAAATGGAGGATCAATGAGACCATCAAGAGAGAGATAGAGAGGGAGTTGGACAAGAAGAGAGAGAGGGCGAGAGTTCTAGAAAAGAAAAGAAATGTGCTATCCACATACTTCATTTTACTTTTCACACACCTCTTGATAATTTATGTCTGTTGATCTTCTTCAATTCATCCGATCCGATGATCGAAAATTAAAAAAGTGTGTGAGAAGTAAAATAAGGTGTGTAGATATCACATCCTAAAGAAAAAACATAATAAAAAACAAGAAAAAGAAACAAAGAGAATTAATTGTTATTGTTTTTATTATTTTGATACTGTACAAACCATTTAATTAAACCAGTTCAACTTAACTTCCGAAATGAGTTCAGTTCGATAATTTAGTGCAATAAACGTAGCCGTACGAGACTACGACAAAAGCTAAGCCGTCGTTTTGGTGACCGAAGGGTGAATACAGGGGTTAAAAAGCCAAAGTTCAAACAAAGTCAACACGAAGACTCAAGTTTCATAACAAGCAAACGACGTCGTCCCGCAACCCACGGGGACACGTTGGTCATTTAAAAAAAACTGCCGTACAAAACCGGAATCCGAAACATTCGCAAAAGGCCAGTCCCACATTAATCGCTTTCCTATTTGCAGTTAAAAAGGGAGAGGTTTGGTCTGCTGGGTAGGTACTCATAAAAACAAGCCAACCGAAGCCTCCCGAACCGACCACCAATGACGGCCCCAAACGACGCCGTCCCCAAAGAAGCCGACGACCGCCCCGGCACCGAGGCCGAGTTGAACGAGGGCGCAGTGCCCGGCGGGAAAGTGAGGGGACCGTGGTCGCCCGAGGAGGACGCGGTGCTGAGCCGGCTCGTGGGCAACTTCGGGGCGAGGAATTGGAGCCTGATCGCCCGAGGAATTCCCGGACGGTCTGGGAAGTCGTGCCGGCTGAGGTGGTGTAATCAGCTTGACCCCTGCGTCAAGCGTAAACCCTTTTCTGGTAATTTAATCGCCGCCATTTTCGTTTCGATATTTTCTCTGTTTGTGTTTGATTGGTTTTGTTATGTTATGTTTGGATTTTGACGGTTACTGAATTTCGATTAGGATGTGCTTAATCAGTGGAATTCTGAATTTTCGAGTGTCGATTTTTCGAATTCGAAGTTGTTTATGAACTCTTGTCACTGTCTTGTTTGTTACATATGTCGGAAGTGTCTTCTTGGTTTCTTGTTTGTTCAATCAAAGCTGTAGTATGTCATTTTTCGAAAAATTGTCGGCACACAAAAGGGGTGGGATTGATGTTGGTATGTCGTATGTCTAGTGTGTTGATCGAGGAGCCAAGCATTTCGTTAGTGTCGAATATGATTTCAAGATTAAAGATGGAACCTTGAGAGATATGGAGTTAGTCTAGCATGATACAAATTTGTTCGAATTTTGTTGATATTGGAACTGGTATTGTGTTTGGACTGTCCAATGTGTACATAAACGCTCCAATTAGCGCGGTCTTTTTCTTAGTGTGGTTTTCAGTCTCGAGTACGTTGTTTCCATAATGTTAACATATATCGTTTTTGTCGTGATCTATCTGTTTGTTAATTTTTGATTTTGTATGTATGTGGATTCTCAGCTTTCTTGATTCTTCTTTATGTGCAACTTTTGGACAATGTTTAACGAATGAATGCAACTGAATATTTGGAAAGTTCAGAATGATCTATAACACCATGATGGAAGAACGTATTTGAAGTTGTGGTCACAATTTGGTGATACATTTTAAAGGATATTGTGTACATGTAGGGTTGGTGCCTTAAATCGTTTTAATTAGGTGGTTCATCTATTTTATTAGTCCCCAGGGATCATTGGTTGATTAAGGTAAACGTCCTTGGGTTAACCTCGGTTCATGTTGTTTGGAATTGCATTAAGATTTTGTATCATGCTGGTTCTCTTGTTGCTAAAATGTTGCCACTGGTTCAGGACCTCAGGTTAGTGAATCAAATATGGCTGGAAATTATTTACCTGCAAACTTCGTAATCTTGTCCTTGCATGGATTGCTTTTGTTGTCATTACATTTTGAGAAATATTTTAAATGAATTTGATATTGGCATACCTTTCTGTCTAAAGTTGCATATTTATTTGCTTCATTGCTTTTTCTGAAGTTTTCTCAACGGAACTTTAATTAATGCAGAGGAAGAAGACCGTATTATAGTTTCAGCACATGCTATCCATGGGAACAAATGGGCAGTAATTGCAAAGCTTCTTCCAGGTAGAACAGATAACGGAATCAAGAACCATTGGAATTCTACACTAAGGCGCAAGTGCTTTGATAAAGGAAGGTTTAATACTGGACATGGGGAAATGATGGAAGATGACACCCTTGACAGAAAAAATGCATCCTCAGAAGAAACCCTGTCAGTTGGGAATATCAGTTCATTCAAGACTCATGAAGGAAGAGAGGTCTTGATGGAAAATAGACCAAACCAGTTCGACGTAAGAAATCATGCAAAGGAGGGTTCTGGCGCTGCCGAATCAAAGCACAATTCTACTCTTATTGCCGAGCCAAGTGACCATCCAACTCTCCAGTCCACCACTTGTCGTCCAGTGGCACGTGTTAGTGCTTTTAGTGTTTATAACCGTCCAAGTGGTCCAGCAAATGCTTCATCGTTTTCAAGGACAGTCCCAAGTCATGGCCCTTTGGTCCCAATAACTAAACTAGATTTCGGCTTTGACAACTTCCTTGACGGTGCATGCAATGAGCCTATGGTTCCTCAACGCTGTGGCCACAGTTGCTGTGATCGAGTCAAGGGGCATTCTCAAAGCTCATTGTTGGGGCCTGAGTTTGTTGAGTATGATGAGCCTCTCCCTTTCTCCAGCCACGAATTAATCTCCATTGCTACGGATTTGAACAAGATTGCATGGATTAAGAGTGGCCTTGAGAGTAATGGGATTAGGATGCCAGAGAGCGTAGCAAGCCAGAGAGTCTTTCAAGCGGCTGCCACTACCTTGCAAATGGGGTTGCCAGCAAACACTCCGATGAATGACCATATGTGCTTTGAGGAAGGAAGAAACAAGTTGATGGGAATGATGACGGACGTGCTATCAACCCAGGTGCCTAGACAAACTTTTGCAATGCCAACTGAAGTTGAGGGATTGAGCTAGAACTCATGGCTGGTCTTCCTCAGTCTTCGGGGTGTTTCGGTTATAGCGGTACAGACCGGTTAATTTACAGCAGATTAAGTTAAAGTCTCCAGTTTCATTTAGAAGGCTTTTCACTTTTGACTTACCTCATTTAAGAGGGCATTTCATCAAAGATATGTATGTAGGTACTTCTCTACCCCTTTTGTCATGAGCAAAGAAGCTGTTGACTAGTAAATGCTTTTATACAAGTGCTTTTATCTCAAATCCAAAAACTTGATTGATAAAACTTTGGCACTTCAAATCGATTATTTTCTAGTTTATTCACATTCAGGGTGGGAGTGCTAGAAGTTAAAATGAGCGTGAAAATCATTATATGAAATATCAAAATCATTGCCTATATGCTCATATCTTTATGTCCCTTAATTCCTTTAATTCTCCCTTCTGTTCAATTCCAAGATTAGAAATAAGGAAATTTTAACGAAAAGTTCAAGGTACTGTTCATTTTAATGAAAATCACAATTTTACACTAAAAAGTCAATCCTGGTATTATTCACCTTATCCTTTATTTTGTCCTTATCATTAAAACTTAAAGTTTTCAAAGCATTTTCATTAGTTTTTCTTAGAAATAAACAGGACTTGCAGAAGAAGTGCCGAAAATCATCTCCCATAAAGAAAAGATTTTGGGCTTACCTGACCTGGCTTGGTCTATGATCCTTATAAAAAGGAGCTAAAACCAGTGGATACTTGGCCCGTCATAAACAGGCTGAATAGGATCACAAGTCGATCATAAAACTCAAAACAAGCTTCAAGCTTGACCCATATTCTCCATTTAAGGATATGTCACTCATGTAGTGAACATTGGAAGAGAAAATCGGTATTGCTGTCTGATTTGAGCAGCTTTCACATCCAACTGGATTAATGTAACTCAATAGATCAAAATATAACTGTTTCATCTTTTTGTCAAAAATGCTCTACAAATGACATGGTTGGACATTCCCACCTCATTTTGTTTTTTCAAATATTTAATCATTAAATTTGGTTTTCAGAGGATGAGGAAATAGAATCCAGATGCTCGCCGGATCATCTTTTTAAAGATCCTAGGGATCCGTGAATCATATTCGTTCATCGTACATCGTACATCGTGCGATCATAAATCATTTTAAATATTTTTATTTAAAATTAAATATAAACAGTACTTGATAAAAATTAACTGCACAATATACGATGAATGAATACGATTTACGAATTTCCAAAATTCTCACCAAAAGGATTTGGAAAGAATCCCGTTGGGAGGAAATATATTAAAAGAGTGGTTACACAGGGAAAGACATCCTCTCCAGATCTCTTCCTTCAAAGCCCAGGGATCAAATGATCCCGGCCCTTAAAATTTGATCCAACGGTAAAAAATTATTATAACTTTTAAACGTTTTTACTAAATTCTCTGTTTTTAGACGTTGGATCAAATTTCAAAGGTCCAAATAATTTGATCTTTGAGTTTTAAAGAAAGAGATTTGAAGATGATCTCTATCCGTTACAACAACTCCTTTGTCAGTCTCCCCCACCCCCCGCCCCCCGCCCCCACATATTGTAATTTTGACCAAAAGCTTAATCTAGGATTTTGGCAAACATGAGGTTAAAAAGAAAATTTTCAACTTACCCTAAATTGCATGATGAAGGAACCGCTGTTTCATGCCCACATTGCTAGCTTATGTTTTGCTCAATCAATTAATGTTGTGAACAGTCAATAATACCCTTCAGACAACTAGTGTTATCAGTTGTACATCAGAACTACATGGGCATGTCTGTCTTTCCACAAGTTAAAGTGGACGGTCCTCATACAAAAGTATGGGGTCTTCATGTCAGTTACGCAAGTGAAACAGAAGCAGATTGAAAAAAGCAGCTTTGGGTGAAGAAGACAGTGAAATCTGCTTTTGATGCATGCAACTTCGGTGCTCTCTGTACGACAGTTTTCTAAAGTCACCTCAATCACTTCTTTCTCTGCCACGATAATAATACATCGTTTCACATAAGTTGCTTTAAGAATCTTATTCCTCTTATCTTCTCAACCACAATGATTAAGCAGAGATAAAAAAAAAGCCTCCTCCTTTATCTTCTCAACTGAAATGATTAAGCAGAGAGATTAGCAAATAAACACACACTAATCTCCCTCATCACTGTGGTGGCACGATATTTATTGTTTATGATCACTAAACAACACACTAATGCTGTTAATTTAACCAAAAAAAGAAGAGGAGCAGGGAGGGAGGGGTCAAAGTCGTCTGTTTTGGGGGACACAAATCAGGAAGCTGTATATGTTATTATGTTTCACCTGCTCACCTGCAAACATTTTGTGTTTTTTTTAGTGTGTGCGTTTATTTTCCTCCATTATTCTATTTAAAAGATCTTTCCTTGGTCACTGACACTGAGGGTGAGGAGTGAGGTGTGAGGTGTGAGGAGAGAGCGGCCAGAGAGAGGGAGGGGTTACCAACCGCTACAGGACCCGGTTGCTGGAAATCTAAGAAACCCACTTCCTACTGGGTTGAGAGCTTCTTCAACCTCTGTGGGCATTGATGATCTCGGCCGCACAGAGCCATTACATGAAGATTCTCTCTTTGGGTTTTGCAAATGGCAGCCGTAGACAAAGCCCACGTGGTTGTTGATGTGGAGGAGGGGGAAGTGGGACGCCGCAGCGCCGCCACGGGTCGACGTAGCCACCCTGAGTCCGGCTCCGAGGGGTCGGAGGATGAGGAGAAGAGGTGCTCCAGTGAGTCAGGGTCTGAGATCGTGGAGGGGGAATCATCTGCGTCGGAGAGTTCAGTGGAGGTGGATCTGGAGGAGGTGAAGATGCACGTGGCGAAAGTGGAGAGGGATTGCAGGATTTGTCACCTGAGCATGGATGCAACGAATCATGAATCTGGGATTCCTATTGAGCTGGGGTGTTCTTGTAAGGCTGATTTGGCTGCTGCCCATAAGCAGTGTGCTGAGGCTTGGTTCAAGATCAAGGGTAACAAGTAAGTTTTTTTTACATCCAAAGGTTAAATCTTTCTGTGTTTTGGAGATTACCCAGCTGTTAATTTATTTACTTTTATCTGTTAGCAGTGATTTCGTTGAAATGCTAGGTTAAATTGTTATGTTGTTCTTCTGAGGATTGTGTAATATGAAGTATAATTTGGGGATAATGCTGGAAAAATTGTTTTACCTAATGAGAAGAACACAATAATGCAAACTTTTGACAAAGCGATATTCTAATCTTCGCTAATTTACGGGGGAAGGGAATATGGAAGAGGCGAGCACATTGTTCTGACCAACCAGCCTAACTCACGTTTGCACATGATAATGCAAACCTAAATTAAAATAAGTTTGTGTGGTGCTTTAAAGAAAAAGCATATTAGTGTAAATCAAGAGCATAAAGCTTAATAAAGCGAAAGTCGAAAGCACCCGCAGTCCTGCATGGAATTCCAACTGTGCACATGATTCTTCTCCCATTCTTGCCTTGTTGGAATGCCTGCACTTTGCATTTCTCTCACTCCTTTCCGACGCTTTTTCCGCCATCCCGGTTGGACAAGCTGGTTGGTGATGTGTGCTTTGTAAAGGTCAAATAATTTGTTTTTTCTGCACGTTCTTCTCATATGATATGTTAACTGAAATTACTTGACTCGGTAAACCTGTATTGAACATGTGTTTTCCACGTACATTTATCTTCATGATGGATGTTTTGGAAATAATAATGTGCTTTTACCAAGTTTCCTTTTTCTGATATTGACCCACTATGAATTTTCCGACTTGACGGCTCAAACTGTTGTCAGATGCCATCTTATGAAGATTGATCACCGAATGAAGTAGGTTTGTCTTGTCAAAAGCACCACAAATTAAGTGGAAAAATTCTGCATTTTAGTCTCTAGGTTTATATGATTTTGTTTGAATCCATTACAAGATCAAGTATGTATAAACAACAATCATCTCAGTAATACCTTTGTGCATCGTCAGAGCAAAAGCTAATTGGGGAACAAATATCTTTGTTTCACTCGAGCTTACATTTTCCATTGCTTCTAGTAAAACATGCTTATATTCCCTTGTTCTCCTCAAGCTACTCTCCGTGTTTTGCTCCGTATTATGTTCCGAAATTATTAGCCTACTCTTGCATTCTTCGGAATTTTGTAATGTTTTAACTTTGAAGGTTTCTGAAGGTTGAATTTCTTTTTACCTTTCCTACTCCCATTAGACAAAAACCTTTAAATTGCCTGGTGTCCTTCTATTTGTGTCAAAAAGAAAAGGGAAGGAAAATAACCGAAATAGAAATTGATTGCGTAGTGCGTTCTGCTGTCTCATTCACAACTTTGTTCCTTTCATCTATTAAGTTCTTGCTATAAGTTGGCATGCTTTTCATGCAGAGTTGTAAGGCGCATTGCTTATCGAATCCTGATGACCTCATAGATTCTTTATGCTTGGTGGTGCATTCTACTTTTTCATTCACGACTTTGTACCTTTCATCTATTAAGTGCTTGCTATAAGTTGACAAGCTTTTCATGCAGAGTTGTAAGGTGCATTGCTTATCAAAACCTGATGACCTCATAGATTCTTTATGCTTGGTATGTTTTTAAAGGGAATTATGGCAGAAACCAATATCAATCTGATTGAGATGGTAGAAAACAAGTACATACCGGAAAAGAAAGAGATTTTAAATTTCATATTAAAGTAAAAATCTCATTCAGTTCTTGTCGAACTTTTCTGACATCGTAAGACCATTATCATAAAAAGCTTGTCTGTATCTATCCCTTGATTTGGTTCCTTGTAATTGGATTAAAATGTTTGTGCGTTTATGCAAAATTCCAAATACGTTTTTTTTTTTTTGTGTTTCCATAGGAAATCGAACATGTAGGTTATTGTTTTGGGTAAGATCCAAGTCTTACACGCAGGTTTTGTGACTCTAACCAAAGCATAGAGCAAGGAAATGTGCGTGCTTTTTACCCACTGTAGTAAGAAGTTGTTCCATTTGATGTATTCATTTAGTATGAATCCATTGTCTTATTAAAAAAACTGCACATCAGGTTTCCAGTTGTGGCATGAGATATGTGACTTCTAATCTAATCCTTCTTATATGAATACAGGGAATGGCGTTTCACGCTAATAACTGTGCCCTAACTAAAAAGTTTCATAGAGCTCCCAGGAGGGATGCTGAATGACAGGTGTACTATGCACCTGCTTTTTTTCTTCAGTTCTGCCTTTAGAATAAGAAATATCTTCTATTCAATTTCAAATCTTTAGTTCAGATTGCTTACCTGTAACCAAACAAAGGAGTTGTTTTTCACATGTTTCTTTGGGGTATCCTTTACAATTTTATGTTTGTGTTATTATTGCTCAACTTCCGGATTAAATATATATGATTGCAGAACCTGTGAGATATGTGGATCAACCGCACGTAATGTATCTGGTTTGAGTGAAGCTGAGTCGGCGGAGCAGTGGCATGATGAAGCCGCACTGGCAGCAGCAGTAGCAGGTGCCCCTGTGCAGGCACCAGAGAGCCGAAACTTCTGGCAGGGTCACCGCTTCCTGAACTTCTTACTAGCTTGTATGGTCTTTGCATTTGTCATCTCGTGGCTGTTTCACTTCAATGTGCCCTCATGAAAACCTCGTGTAGAGGGTTGGGTTGCGCATTTTACTTCGGTGGTCATAGAGAGGTAGCAAACAAGCACTCAACGGTACCCTTCCTTGTACCCGTGCCTCCAAAAACTATGTTGGAGTTAGCTGTTTCTCTCTGCCTACTTGTTTATATATTAAGTAGCCTTTTCAGCAGGTTGTGTAACATATGTTTCCATTGTCAAAACTTGAATTGAATTTGCATCACCATAGTAGTTTCTTGTCGCAACTCAAGATGCTTGATTAGAGAAAAAACAACCAATTATATGTATAAGATTTGTGGCAGATATGCTTCACTGTGCAGCATTGCTGTATAAGCAGGTAAGATTTTTCTGTATAGGGGCACTCGGATTAGGCCATCCGAAGGGATGCTCTTCTAAAAGCATGAGATTATCTGTATTTTGGTTTCACCCTACCCCATGTTAGTCTAATTGGTATGAGAGTTTTCTAGTCAGACAATCATACCTAAGTTTCCATCCTACCATGGGGTGTATTTGGAGTCTGCGTCCAATCCGGTTCTTTTTTGGGTAGCATGGGTTAAATGGAAATTCTCGAACATAAAAAACTAGTGGGGAAATTTCTTGTTCTGCAAGTTATAATTTTAAATTCTTGGAGGCAAGATATGGGAACTGGGTGAAAAGTTTGAAAACTGAGGATTCAGAGGAGCCATTTCAACTTAAACTTGGTTATTGAATTGCCTTGGCTTTGCAAACAATGTGTTTGCTGAGACCGAGCAGTGTTCTAGCAATCGGCCATCCGGATTGACCAAGGTCAAACACATATAGTACTGGTTTGGTACTAATATACTTTTATAAAAAGTGGGTATGAAAAAAAGCTGAGCTAAAAAAGATGTTTGGTAAACACTTAAAAATAGCTTATTTCACAATTTTAGGTGAAAAAAAGCTGAAAACGTGAAACAGCAAAAATGAGCTTATTCTCATAGTACATTAGAAACAAATTTTTTTTCAAAGCATAGCAATACCATACCAGTCCATAGTATGGTTTGACATTTACTGCTTATATTTCTATTTATGACCCTGAAATTGGGAAAGTTTGACAAAAAGTTGGGTAAGGATACTAGTACAGAAACTTGGCATGTTTCATGAGACATCGATGCTTAAAGTTTTCGAGACCTTTAAGAGGCTTGTAGCTCAAGTCGTCGAGAGTGTTTGCTCTTGTACATAATGTTCTACGATCATGAATCATATCCTTTCCACTAGCATATATCTAAAAACTTTTGAAGAAACCTTTGGAATATGTCGGGATGAGCGTTAAACTTGTTTCAATCTCTGGCTTCTACAACGTTTATCAACATACGGATGTTAAAATTAATTCGATTCTCGATTTGTCATGTGTTTTACTGGCACATATACATAAACATATGTGAATCCCATAAAAAATATGTCAAAACAAATTGAAATTTAGGAATGGATAATAAATGGATAATATGGTAACATGGAACACGTGGTTAGGGGTCCAGAAAGCAAAGGTAGGAGATGGAAAAGACGAACATTGTCAGCACCCTGGGAGGTGAGTGCTGTCTGCACTTTCCATTGGAGATGTCAAAATTCACAAACAAACAGATAATATTTGGTCCATGCACGAGTTCCTGCATGGAAGGTGCCGTGATTGGCGATCGCCATCTTAATATGCGACAGACACAGCTCGTGCTGGGTGTCGCGGTGGGAACTCACTCCAAATAATCTCCAATTCTTTAGGCCGGGTAGGGAATTCATTCTCTTTGTTTTTGAATTTTTAAGTGGACGAATCAATCATAGTTTCCTAATGCTAAAAATTGGAAAAGAAACAAATTGAAATAATTGTTTGTTTGTTATTATGGTGGTCTGTGCGAGTTGTGACGCCTGC
This sequence comes from Pyrus communis, assembly GCF_041283825.1. Lineage (NCBI taxonomy): Eukaryota > Viridiplantae > Streptophyta > Magnoliopsida > Rosales > Rosaceae > Pyrus > Pyrus communis. The sequence goes on from NC_142565.1 coordinate 5,670,852, forward strand.
TACCCAATACAATTGTGACACCTGGTAATGTAAAACAATCCTAATCTTTTATCCTAACATTCCTCCTCAATTTTATGTTGGGCATCGGCTAGCATAAGATTGTGACAATGTGAACTAAACAATGGAAAACAGAGACCCTTTGTAAGAATATCAGCAAACTGATCAGATGAGTTAACAAACTGCAACATAATGGTGCCTTGCTGCACTCTTTCCCTCACAAAATGACAGTCGATCTCTATGTGTTTAGCTTTAGAATGGAGAATGGGATTGGTGGCTAAAGCCATGGCGGAGATATTGTCACAATGAAGTAAAGGAGTTGTTGAAGGAGATAAAGAGAGATCCTGGAGTAACTGCTGAATCCACACAACTTCAGCAGTGGTAGTTGCCATTGCGCGATATTCTGCCTCAGTTGAAGAACGACTAACTGTATGCTGTTTCTTGGAACTCCAGGAAATTGGATTATCACCTAAAAACACAACAAACCCAGTGGTCGACCGTCGATCATTGGGATCCCCAGCCCAATCCGCATCAGTGTAAGCTCTTATATCCAAATTACCAGGTTGGAAACACAAACCAAGATGCAGAGAACCTTTGAGATACCGCAGTATGCGTTTGACAGCAACAAAGTGACTGTCAAGAGGAGAATGCATAAACTGACATACCTGATTGACAGAATATGCTATATCCGGGCGGGTGAAAGTCAAATACTGTAATGCCCCGACGATACTTCTATAAAGACCGGGATCATGGAATGGAGGACTACCATGATTTAAGAGCTTTTGATTTGGATGACAGGGAGTGGTACATGGCTTACTGTCAAACATATGTACCTTATGCAGCAAGTCCCTGATATATTTGGATTGATGAACTAACAAGCCCTGAGGTTGATACTCAATTTGCAGCCCAAGAAAGTAGTGGAGGACCCCTAAGTCCTTCATATCGAACTCCCTGGTTAATTGACTGATCACAGACTGAACATGGACATCATCATCACCACTGAGTATAATATCGTCAACATATAACAACAACACAACAAGGGAAGGACCATCACGTTTTACATATAAGGAAGGATCGGCATAAGAGGATGTGAAGCCCAAACTGAGAAGGAAACTCGAGAACCGTGCATTCCAAGCATGAGGGGCTTGTTTGAGGCCATACAAAGACCTTTCTAACTTGCAAACAAAATCTGGATGATCCTTGTCAATAAACCCTTGTGGTTGAGACATATACACTTCTTCATCTAGAAAACCATGCAGAAACGCATTTTTCACATCTAACTGCTTAAGTTTCCAGCCCTTTGTTGCAGCCAATGATAGCATTAACCTAACAGTAGTAGGCTTAACCACGGGGCTGAACGTTTCATAGTAATCAAGGCCGGCTTCTTGAGAGAACCCCTTGGCCACTAAACGAGCCTTATACCGAGCCACAGATCCATCAGGATTTCTTTTGACTTTATATATCCATTTGTAACCCACCAAGTTCTTATGAGATGGGAGAGGAACAAGAGTCCAAGTTTTCTGTTTAATAAGAGCATCCATCTCTTCTGTCATTGCTTGTCTCCACTGAGATGATCGAGCAGCAATACTAAAAGACTGAGGTTCCTTGACATCTTCGTGAACAACAGCAGAAAAAAACCTTCTTTCTGAAAATCCCTGACTTGGACCTTGTTTGCATAGGATGAGTATTATAACTGACGACAGAAACATGTTGCAAATCTGGAACTTGAGAACTTGGTACATCAGGATGAGACTCGGACATCAACAAGGGAGATGCAGACCGTGAAGCAGAATTGCCTCCAGGAGGACCAAGATCACCAAGTTGCTGAAAATCGGACTGAGTAACTGATGGGTGAGAAGATGATATGTGTGGAAATGGGATTGGAATAAAAGGAGGATGATTAAAAGTAGTAGGAGAAGCTATTGAACCTGAAATGGATGCAGAAGAGACAGTAGGACTGAAGGATGAAGAAGACAGACCATATGTACTAGGGAAGACAGATTCATCAAACAAAACATGCCTAGAGACAATTAATTTATTATCTCTTATAGCATAACAAATATACCCCTTATATTGAGCAGCATACCCCAAAAATAGACACATAGTAGTCTTAGGATCAAGTTTATTGGTTCTATAAGGTTTTAAGGAAGGGTAACAAGCACACCCAAAAACCCTCAAGTGAGCAAGTGTAGGTGGGGATTTATACAACACTTCAAATGGAGACTGCATCTTCAACACGGAAGTAGGTAGTCTATTAACAAGATATGTACTTGTGGCACATGCATGAAACCAAAACTTAAATGGAAGAGAGGCTTGTTGAAGTAATGTAACAGCAGTTTCAACAAGATGCCTATTTTTCCTTTCGGCTAAACCATTTTGCTCAGGGGTGTATGGACAAGATTTTTGATGGACAATGCCTTTGGTGGTGAGAAAGTTTTGAAATCGAGTACTAACATATTCCCCTCCCCCATCACTTTGCAAAACTTTGATAGTTGCAGAAAAATAATTTTGAATATAGGCATGAAACTGAACAAAGATCTCAAAGACAGCAGCTTTATTATTCATGGGAAAAATCCATGTATATCGTGTACATTCGTCAATAAACGACACATAATAGCTATACCCTTCTATAGACTTGGTAGGAGATGGACCCCATACATCTGTGTGAATGACCTCAAGTGGAACAAAAGATTTGGAAGCCATTACAGGAAAAGGCAACTTGGTGAACTTGCCTTGGAGACAAGCAGTACAAGTTTGAGATGGGGAATTACAAGAGGAAGTAATAGCTGACTTACTAAGAGCTACTTGTAAAACAGAATTGGTGGGATGACCCAATCGACAATGCCAAGGAGAATCATTTATTTTCTGTCCAAGAAAAGCTGCAGGATTAGTCTTTGGTGGTTTGAGAAGTGGAAGAGGATAGACAGCTTGGTTACTCAGTCCTTGATAGAGAACCTTGTTGGTGACCTTGTCCTGTATACACACAGAAAACTCATCAACAATACACCTACAATTGTTGTCTTTGCATAATTGATACATAGACAGTAAGTGCTGTGACAATTGTGGAACATGTAACACAGATTTTAACTCAAGTGTATGAGAAGGAGTGGATAAGCTAGCTTGACCAATATGAGAAATTTGTAAACCTTCACCATTAGCACCAGTCACAGTTTCTGATGAAGCATATGGAGTAGCAGCTTGCAGATTGGACAAATCGGATGTCATATGATTAGTTGCTCCCGAATCCAGCAACCAATACTCATGTGTGGGGGCTGATGGTGAGAAATTAGTGCGTGCAGTAAAAGCAGCCTGCGAATTATTGGGAGGAGACATCATTCCATTAGGATACTGTGATGAAGACATCATAGTAGGATGCTGCACTTGAGAGGAAAATGAAGGTGAAGAGTGAGGATGGGGCTGCAACTGTGAAGAAGTCTGAGGATATGACTGCTGCGGAAACATCAGAGGAGATGAGGAGAAAGGAGGCATAGGCGTAGATCCAGTATTGTTCCTGTCAAAGCAAGTGGCAGCTGTGTGTCCTTTTCTGTGGCAGATTTGGCAGCCATTCTGAAAGCAGTTCAAAGCTACATGGCCCTTTTTATCACATATTTGACAAATCAGCAGTGGTTGAAAAGAGTGTCCCGAAGCCATTGGAGATCCAGAATTCTGAAACTGAGACTGTGACGGAAGAGAGGGTTGAGCAAAGTTGTGATGTCCAGAAGGTTGTTGAAAACCAGTGTTGAACCTTTTCCCTTTACCCTTGTGCCGATAGTTAGTCCCCCTGAAATTGTTGTAAGTTCCAGAACCAGTCTGAGAAACAAAAGCAACAGGACCATTGGGAGATGGAAATGGCAATTGTTGAAACTGAGCCATTGGTGAAAAAGAAGAACCACCAGTATATGGACCAGTATGAGAACCCAGATCAAAGTTTCCAGTATATGGACGAGAATTGGAAGATCCACCAGTTTCATAAGTTGTGTTGGAAGCATTAGCAAACATAGCTGCCATTAAATGTGGTTGTTTAAGACCGTCTTCCAAAGTAGACTCTTCGGCCTTCAACTGAGACCGAAGTTCCTTCAAAGAGACCAAACTTTCTCTGCCCCGAATCACGGACTTAATGGTATTGTATTCTGTAGGTAAGCCCCTTAAAGCCACAATCACAATATCTTCATCAGAAATCACAACACCAGCAATAGCTAACTGATCCCTACATTCTTTAATCCTCTGCAGGTAAGCATCAATCGATTCTGACCCTTTCTTAATGTTCTGCAGATCAATCTTCATTTGAACAATACTAGTGCGAGTCATATGAGCAAATCGTTCTTTCAAATGATTCCACATAGTACTGGAACTTTGACATCCAATAACACAAGATAAAGCAGCAGTAGATAGTGTGGCAGTTATCAAGGTCATAAGAGCTTTATCATGAATATGCCAAACTTGATAGGCATCAGTCGGTGGAGAGTCATTTACAATCGACTCATCATCAGACTCCAACGCAGTATATTTCTGAGGACAAGGAATGGTTCCATCAATAAATCCCATAATTCCATTCCCTTCTAGTAACAAGCAAATCTGGAAATTCCAAGTAACATAATTGGAATCATCCAATTTCACAGTCACCGTGTTTCCAACACTAGGTATAAGCGACGAAATTGGAGATTGAGTGAGGGCTAATTGTGCAGCCGTAACCATAATGAACGAACAGTAATCAATAGATCAAGAAATCAACAGAGAAACACCTCAAGAATCACGCAGCAAGAAGTACCACGAAGCAATAATTGTGATAGACAAAATCTTGCAAGTATCAATACTAAGAAATCGAAAGAAAACACCTCAAGATGATCACGACGGTAGCTGCAAAGACCGACGAACAAATCAACCGTTGACGACTACACAAATCACGGCACGGCAGTAGGTGCACAGATCGACGAACAGATCAACAGGCTCCAATAGCAGACCGAACAACCGACAAGAAGAAATGCCACCGACTTAGGGTTTGAGAAATGAGCACTTCTCTGAAATTGCGAACAACCAGCAAGGATCCGATGTTGGTCACCGAAACAACCATGACCACTACGACTACGACGACGACGAGCGGAAGCACAGGAATCGTGAATCACAGGTGTTAACCATGGCAGGCGAAGATACCATGATAACGCTAAGAAGAAACTATGAAGAAGAAATTATGAAGAACTCAAGAAAGCATTCGAAGAGAGAGAATGCAGAGAGAGAAACTGTATTCTCATTATATCCAACTATTACATCATACATCCTTATAAATACTAACTGACTTCTAGAGTACCCAATACAATTGTGACACCTGGCAATGTAAAACAATCCTAATCTTTTATCCTAACAATAAGTTGCATCAAGTGATTATTATAATTGCACCCGAGATCCTGTATTCGATATATATGAGCTTCTAAGTTTAGGGTTTATGCGGTTAATAGTAAGTGCATTCCATGGCAAGGACTTTCATGGCATAGTATACCAGTCATCATGGGTTATGTACTAATATTATAATGTAATGTGTCTTTTATCATTAATACGAGATGTCATAGCGACAGTATACACATATAATACAAGTTGCTCCCGCATGATAGGTCTTGTATTAGTTTGCCACATCCTCCAAACTCGAAAACAGCTTGTATAAAGAAAAGTAAACACTGACAGCTGCATTACTTGTATGCAAAGAAACTTATCGAGATGGTGTTCTTCCAGAGACTTTCCACCAATCCAGTTAGGGAAAATGGTATATTTCAAGGAAATTATATGAGAGTTCAATGGGATACAGTCAGATGAAAACTCCTGAAAATTCATCAGAAATTTCGGTGACCTACTTAGTCTCTTGATAATATCTAAATATTTTTAGACATTGCTTTTTGTTTCTCGGTTCATCACGTGGCCCAGCATGAAAGTGAACCTTACTTTTATTTCTTTGTTTTCTGTAACTAATTTTCAATCCGCGTCTCTGTCATTGAAACTCTCATTCAAGATTTCCTTCTTTCTCTATTCGTTTTTCTTATATATCAAATTGCTTTTAATTTAAAAAAAAAAAAAGATTTTAATGACAGGAAAATCATAATAATCAAATGGCTTAATAATTTGATTTAGAAATTAGAAGTACCCGTAGCAGCAAGTGGTGAAGTGAGAAATAAAAACCAAATTATGGGTTGAAGTCCTTCGTTTTCTTAGTCTAGCAGTAGAACTATCGTTGTACTAAAAATAAATAAATAAATATTTTTGAATGCTAAATTTGATACCTACGTTAATCAGTATTTAAGTAATAACTCAATTATCAATTATCATGTCATATGGTTTATCAAATATGGTTTAAATAGATAGTCACACTAGTTTTCTCAAAGCCTCTTGTTCATATCTCTCATTAAAAGGTACTATTCGATAATGTTTATCTTAGCACAACGGCCCCCGCCCCCCCTCCCGGATTGAACTGAGCGTGCATTCAAATATACGTCCTACATTGCCTAGCGCCACCCTAAACAGAAAATATCTATGAAGGACTAGCGCTTTAAGAGAATGGTTAATTATTTGGATCAGATAATAAACTCATCTGCTAATATATAAGAGTCCAACAGATGCCTTATGCTTTTTTTTTTTTTTTGGTGTTTATGTTTTTGTATTGTTGGTTAAATATGAATATCACTAACAATAATACAAGACAGCGTTGCATATCTTGATAGATCACTTCTCTCATCACCCTTGGAATGTTTGTAACAACAATACTTTTTTTTTTTTGTAATAAGTCCAAGGGATTATAAGAGTTAATCCAAATAAATAAAAAAATAAAAAAATAAAACAATAATATTTTCAAGATTTCATACGAACGTGCTGGACATGATTGAGAGCAGAGCAACACGTGTCGCAACCCCAGAACACCGACTCAGTTAATTTAGGGTTTTAATCCAGGAGCTTTGTATCCTCCAGTTTCTTGTTTTGCAAAGGGATAATTAAATTAAGGTGCTTAAATTTTGATAAAACATCTATGCCTTTTCAAATTATGATTAAGGCGTTTTGATTGGGTGTCACATCAAATTTTTTTTATTTAATCAATTTTTATGTCATTAATATATTTCTTCAAATTAAAATGCTACATATTGAATTCCGAATTTATCCTCCTCTTCGGACGTTTTTCATTTTCTTTTTTCATGGCATGGCCTTTTATTCAGGGATATATTTTTTTTAATTATTAGTTGTGTTTATCCAGATTCATTCTCACGTCTAAAATTTGGATGGGCTCTTCCATTTGAATTAGTGGTTGCTTTCATAAATTTATTTATTCACATTTGAATAGTAATCCACTTTTGATGTATTTTTAGGTTTCTTGCTGCTTGATGTTTTCGATGTTTTTTGCTACTTGTGGGTGCGGCTGGTAAGTTGCTGTTTAATTTTTTTTTTTTTCCTACTCTTCTTCAGCATTCTTTCCTTGTTCTCTAACCGATGCTTCTGATCTGGGCATGATGCTTGGTGAGCAACCCTTAATTTGGTATGGTAAAAATGATAGCACTACAAATGAGAATGCCACCAGCCGCACTAGCTAGTCAAACAAAAGTTTGTAGGAGGCAATATCTTCAAACATACCAAATAGGAACCACCTTGCCTAAGAGGCACGCTTCTGTGATGGACGAAGAACGTATTTGGGCAGTTTAGAACGTACCATATGAGTGGTACGTCTTACAATATTATTATTTTACGTACCAAATAACTGGTACAAATAAATTAATAAACGTATTTTATACATCTCAAATAATTGATATGCACCAAATTAACATTACATAATAAATGTACCAAAATATTGATACTTACACACCAACTACACAAAAAACGTACCAACCATTAATAATAATAATAATTAGTCACTCATCCAAGTTGTATAAGACAAAGAAAGATTATTCTATTTTCAAACTTGATCATGCCAAACGTACCCAACCAAAGTAAGTTGTACAAAATTGGTACGTTTAGTTATGCCTTCAAATATACCAAAGCATTCGGGATAACATGCACCCAAGAATCAAATTAATAAGAAAAAGGTACGTTAGAAGTTATAATTTAGTACGTTTGTTGGAAGGTATATGGTACGTTTGTCAATAATTGGGTACATTTGTTTAAAGTCTACATTTTAAATTTTTTATTGATAGTTTTTCAAATAGGTACGTTAACAGTGGTATACATTTTTAGTGTACCAAGCAAGTTTGTATATCATATTTAACTTGGGTACAATTGTTGTCATATATTGCGTAAGCAACCAGTACAATTCAAATTCAAAAGCCATTGAGATAATACTTCCAGATTCCAAGGATAACAATGAAATAAAAAAGATAATGACAATTTTTAATGGAATTGAAATACTAAATTCAGAAGGAAAATATCTACTGGTAAAAATAAATAAATTCCCAACGCTTGAAAGAATGACAGTGCTCATAAATTTTAGAAAAATGAAATCATGTTTTGTAATCTACTTGGCTCCTCATTTAGAGGAGGCGGTACAATCTAAAACTTAAAACCTATAAATGTTTAATCAAACAAGTTGGGGAATGAGGCACCAATATCAAAAGCTCCCTTTTGCCAAGGACAAATTGCTTAATTAGCTAAACAAAGCAAAATAATTCATTAAAAAAATAAACAAAAATAATTAAGCACGTACAGATACAGCTAATGCAATGCAGCAGCTGCAGCAAAAATATTGGAATCGAGAGAGAAAATTAGATTGAGTGTCGACTCAATAAAAATGTCGGTCGCATGCTCCGGCAGCATCATCCAATGATGATGATTATGATTATATTCTTTTCCGTTTTAATGTGTAAAAAGCTTTAGCGTCAAATTATATGCTGCGGTTAAAGTCGGTAAAGTGGATGCTGTAAGATATTCAGAGAAACGGATCATTGATCCACTCCTAATCATATAGATATTATTTTAACTTAATCATTTATTGTTAAGTTTTTATCATAAAAAAATTCGGTGTCATTAAAAGTGAAATCATACATTTATATATTGTATTTTATTTTCTTAATTCTCCAGTATGTAACCTATATTCAACACATGCCACAGTTATATACTTTTTTTACTTTATCTTTTTCTCGTCTTTTTTTTTTGTCTTTCTTTTTGGGTGTATTGTGAATGAGCTTTGTTTTACTGTACGCAGTCAATCCAACATATATTTCGCAATGATAAAAGAGTGAGTATCAAGTATAGGTTTATGATATGAGAGAATCATCTACATCCTATTTTGGAGAATATAAAAATATATGAATTTCTGAAGAGGCTTACTTCAAGCGATTAGGACTGCATTTTTCAATATTTCTTGTATTAATACGACTTTACAATCCATAATTTCTTTATACAACGACATTTTTCCTAAATCAGGAATTGGATCAACCAGGTCCCTATTTTTCATTACTAAAAATCAGAAATTTGATCAAGTAGGTCCTTATTGATCATTAAGTTCCATGATCTCTTTGTTTTCCCATTCTCCATTCATAAGATCCTTGAGCTTACTGCTTTCATATTGACAAAAAATACTTGTTGCTTTAATTTAATTTTTATAAGTTTATTGACTTTAACCGTCGAAAAGTCATCGTAATCCAACTCCTACAACCTAAAGGGCCTAAACGGTCCTGGTTGGTAGTTGAAATCAGGGTCACACAAAGGAATAAGTCTACCTTTAATTAATAGCCTTAACACTATTCTTTTAACCCTTTTTTTCATTCAACATACTCTTTGAGTTCAGATGAGAAGTTTACTCCTTGGATGCCAATCTACCTCAATTATAAAATAAAAACAAACCAAGTTTGAGAGAGAGAGAGAGAGAGAGAGAGAGAGAGAGAGAGAGAGAGAGAGAGGAGCGTGCAAACACGACACAGACAAAGCAAACCACGTTAGAGTGAGAGCCATTGGTTGGTTGGTAATGTTTAACAGCTGCAGAGTGCAAAGACCCCTCCCTACTTCCTCCCTTTGAATCCAAGACTCAACTCGCAACCACCTCAATTGCTCCTAGTATTCCTAGTCCTACATAGAATAGCTCTCTCCACCAATCCCACACCCCTCCTCCCTCCTCCTAAACTCTCTTTTGCCATTCAATCTGCTTTGATCTTTGTTGTCATCGTCATGAGGAAGCTTTGTCCAAATCTGGACTGCGAACATGGGCTTGAAACGGTCCTCGAGGTCCCAATCCCAGAAGAGATGTACATTTCAGGCAATCACAAGAACGCCACCACTTCATGGCACAACATGAAGTCGTGGATGAAACCCTCAAACAACGACCGATCACAATCACCCAACGCGATTTTTGGAAGCAAAAATGCCGAAGTCCAGCTCTTGCTTGGAGTCACTGGAGCCCCTCTCATTCCCTTACCAATTCCAAAAGATCACCAACCCATTAGCCGCTCCATCAAAGATCAACCTATTGTACGTCATTTTTACTTCATTGTTCAAAATATTATTAGGACAACGTTCTCTTATCAAATTATGCACTACATTAATGCTTATGTTGTTAGACTGAAATTTGGATCACCCAATCTGACAAGAAGATCAGTGGTCCAGATTCCTAGGATGACAAGATAAACGTCTTATATTGTAAGGAATTTGACGTCAAGTCCCATGAAAGTGCGTTTGACATATAACTTTTGGTCACATATTAAGTTTCCTTAATATTTTTTGTGTCTTATGATTTGTAGGAAGTTTCAATGGCGAAGTACATAGTCAAGCAATACATAGCGGCAGTTGGAGGAGAGAAGGCTTTGGATTCAGTGGACAGCATGTACGCAATGGGAAAGGTGAAGATGACGGCGTCAGAGTTTTGTACTGGAGAGAGGAGCTTGAATGGTGGCAATAACAAGTTGAAGGTGAAGAGCTTGTTGAGATCAGTGGGCGGCGGCGGTGAGATGGGTGGGTTTGTGCTGTGGCAGAAGAGACCAGAACTTTGGTGCTTGGAATTGGTGGTGTCTGGTTGCAAGATCAGTGCAGGGAGTGATGGAAAGGTGGCTTGGCGCCAAACACCATGGCACCACTCGCATGCCTCTCGAGGCCCGCCTCGCCCTCTCCGGCGTCTCCTTCAGGTACTAATTCCTTCCACCTCTCTTTCCTTTCCGGGTGTTTTTTTAGTGTCATGCCTTTCTATTCACCGTTTGATCAAGATAACAAAGTTACAGAAACATACATAATCACGATTTATGCTTTCATGATTGTCATCCGTTAAAGTTTTTGAAACGTCTCACAATGCATCAATGATTATCAATTATATATACACACTTTAACGAGGTATCTAATGGAATTAAGGAAAATTAATGAAAAAAGTTTGAAAACTTTAAGTTTTAATTATAAGGACAATAAGCGGTAAAGTAAATAGTATCATAATTGACATTTTAATGTAAAAATATGATTTTTACTTAAAATGAACATTATCAAGAATTTTTCGTTAAAATTCTCATGAAATTATTGTCACTCGTTGACGTATGTGTGTCTAGCCGCGTATAAGTGCTCATAGTTCATTAAGTTTAGCCAAAGGATGTGTTTGAGGACCTTTTTTCTCTAATTCTCTTTTGGTTTCTTTTGACTTTGCCCTTAGGAAGCCCTGACTTCTATGTTGGTATGTCCCCATCAAACTATTCTAAAGTGTATATATGGCCACTTTCATGTGGGCCAAACTTGCACGTTTCTCAGCACTCTCCCTACCTAACTAGCTTTTTATTTTCTTTGCTTGTTTTGAAAAAGTCCAATTTTTTTTTAATAAAAAAAAAACACAATTAAATACGTTAATGCATAAACCATGAGCTAGTAATCCGGTGGTAGATGACGAATTGCATGACTTCCTTAGAAAATTACAAAAAATGCTTGAAAGTCTTAGGTTCGAAACTCGCTGCTAGTGTGGAAACCAAACTTGTGGCTAAAGGAAGGCTGAAAATGCCTTTCCGACCCCCTGAAGGGGTAGATAATCGTGATTTGTCACCAGTTATCCCCTTTTTAAAAAATACCTTAATGCATAAGCCACTTAATTCTATGGTTATTGATATTTCTCTCTATTTGTAAGTAAAAAATTTTAGGTTCGATTTACGCCAAAGACAAAATTGAACTACATTATTATTAGTCTATTGTAAAACTTAACCCACTTCCTCACTTTTTACAGTAGATAGTATCGTTAGTTTGAAAAGAAAAAAAACCTTAACGCACAAATATAATATTGATACTACATTCTGTACTCAACAGGGTCTTGATCCGAGGTCAACAGCCAACTTATTCAGCAACTCAGTTTGCATTGGAGAGAAAGCAATCAAGGACGAAGACTGCTTCACACTAAAATTAGAAGCCGAACCCTCAACCCTAAAAGCAAGAAGCAGCACCAACGTTGAGATAATAAGGCACACTGTTTGGGGCTACTTCAGCCAAAAAACCGGCCTCCTAGTCCAACTAGAGGACTCCCACCTCCTCCGCATCAAATCCGCCGGCAACGACCACGGCATTTGTTGGGAGACCACAATGGAGTCCTACGTCCAAGACTACCGGAACGTTGAAGGCATCAGCATCGCGCACGGGGGCAAGACATGTGCATCGTTGTTTAGGTTTGGTGACAGCACGGAAGGCCATTCGAGAACGCGAATAGAGGAGGCTTGGGAAATTGAGGAGGTCGATTTTAACATAAAGGGTTTGTCCATGGACTGCTTCTTGCCCCCCGGTGACCTAAAGAAAGAGGAAGAGGAAGGAAAACGGGACGCTATGGTCCCTAGTGCGCATTCAAATTTGCCGTACAAAATCGGATCCGCTTCGTCGAGAATTAGTGCTTCGAAAGTCGCTGCACTCGATGTTGAATATGATTCGGCAAACAGCAATGGCAATGGTCAAGAATCCTTGTAAATTCGTTATTTTAATTTTTATTTTGTACATAATGTTTACATTAACGAGTTTGATATTCGTTAGTTAGTTAGATACCATCGTATGCCACGCTTTCAATAAAATGAGATAAGTGGGCATGGGCTTGAGCCATTGAGCTTTAATGGATTGAGTCATTGGGCTTTATAATATTTACAATATTTGCCGACACGTAACGGCTGTATTTCGTTCATCGCAATCAAACTCTCAAGAAATCCAATCACTGATTTATAAAATTCGCCCAAATTCAAACGGTCCTTATCCGACGATACAAAATCCAAAATTGCATTATTGATTAGAAGATTCTCAAATAAAAAGGATTTTTCAATATAATCGATACGTAAAATAATACATTACGTATCATTATATAAATAATAAAATATATATGTTAAAAAATTTATAATTTAAAAAATAAAAATTACCACCACTTCTATTAAAACACAAACACGTAATATACCATTTACGTTCTCATCACAATTAAAAATTTCCCCTCAAATGATGTCGCTGATTCTGAACCCATTTGAGAGCCGAAGCGTCGTTAGCCCCCACATCAACTCGAAAAAGTAGTTTTTAATTGTGATAGATATACAAATAATACATCACATATTTTAATAAAAATCATAAGAAATTTTATTTTTTAAATTTACAACTTTTTAAAACACATATCCTGTTTTTAATTGTGATAAAAATACAAATAATACATCACATATTTTAATAAAAATCATAAAAAATTTTATTTTTTAAATTTACAACTTTTTAAAACACATATCCTACTATTTATACAATAACATGTATATCAACTCATACCGACCACACTTACTCGCCGACGCCGCACGTGTTCAAAGCGGACGCGCCGGGGCTCCGGAAGGAGATGGTGAAGGTTCATGTGGAGGATGGTCAGATCCTCCAGAGCAGTGGGATGAGGAAGCGCGACCAGGAAGAAAAGAAGGGCACGTACCCCCGTCCAATTCTTGCATCTCAACTCTTACAGGTAGGACAGATAATTTTACAATTGTTTATTCATTGAAATTATGAGTAAAAAATATGAATTGATTGAATTTAAGCGTACTCAAAACCTTTATTAAGGTTTATAATATTTCACAAGCAGAAACCATACATGAAAATTGAAACAGAGACACTGAAGTACAAGAACAAAAAGCAGATGCGAACACCACAACAAACCATGATTATTTAACATACGTACGACATTAACCCTTAAAGTAGCCGAGGTTATACGAATTTAGTTTAGCCGGAGATGTCAATGGTCTTGACATCAGGCTTCTTCACCTCTTTCGGCACAGTTACAGTCAGCACCCCGTTCTCCATCGCCGCCTTCACCTGATCAACCTTCGCGTTCTCCGGCAGCCTGAACCTCCTCATAAATTTGCCGCTGCTCCTCTCCACCCTGTGCCACCTGTCGTTCTTCTCCTCCTGCTCCCGGCTCCTCTCCCCGCTGATCTGCAGCACCCTCCCGTCCTCCACCTCCACTTTCACCTCTTCCTTTTTTATCCCCGGCAGGTCCGCCTTGAAGATGTGAGCCTCCGGGGTCTCCTTCCAGTCGATGCGGGTGTTGGCGATGGCGGTGGTTTCACGGGCGGAGGAGGGGACGTTGGCCAGAGCGCCAAAGCCCTCGAATGGGTCCCAGATGTCCATAGAGAAGGGGTCGAAGACGTTGTTTCGACGTCCGCCAAAGAGACTTAGAGCCATTAGATGCTGGATTAGAGTTGGGTTTTTGCTGGTTGTGAATTCTAAGGATTTGAGTGAGAGATTTTAGCTTAGGTTGCTTTGGATTATTCTATCTGATTGAGTAGGCAGCCGAGTGACTTTTATATATACAAGACGGCACAGAAGGTTTCTCTGATTACTCCAGAAAGTTCTGCAGCTATCCAGAATGAGATAAAACAAAATTAAAAAAAAAAAGAAAAAAGAAAAAACCAGAGAGTTCCATTAGCTTCCACGAAGTTCTTGAAAGTGCCTTTTTTTTGGGCTAGTTCCTTTTCGGCCCAAAACATAATTGGTATTTATAAAAGACTCCAAATTGGTATTATAAAATTACGTACCTTGTTAATTAAGAAGTTATAAAAAAAAAAAAAAATTGTTATTAGCACTTTAAAAATTTTATTATGCACTTCTCATAAGTGTATTTTTCTTTCTAATTATAGAACGTTTGGAATGTCAAATGAGATTTTTGAAGTACTAATAACAATTCAAAAAAAAAAAAAAAAAATACTAAACTCAATTACGTTGTCAAACTAATTTTTAAATAAACGATATTATTTACACTAAGATGGTAGAAAAGTGGGTTAAATCTCACAATAGATTAACAATAATATGATTCAAATTCGTCTTTAGAGAGAATAAAACATAAAACCTCTTACTTACAAATGAAGATGAATATCATTAAATCTTAGTACTAAGTGGTTTTTGTCAAACTAATTTTAAAATAGGTGAGAGATGACTTAGGGTTTGATGTCCCCAATTTGATGTTTTTTTTTTTTTTTTAATGTCTTTTCGCTTATTTCTTATACGTATCCAACTACTTAATCTCAAGTTTAACTACGCTGATTTTTAATAAACCAAAAAAAAAAAAAAAAAAAAAAGTTAAAAACAAAATCAGAGAAACTACTCCGACACCACCCTCACCTCACCCCCACATTTCCTCACGCCAGCAACCTCGCATCGCTTGTTTAACCCTCACTCCGACTTGATGTCGGCAGGGCCTCATCTACTAGAAAATTAAAGCCTAAATTCTAACAATTTAATAGACCTAATTGCATTCGACTAACCATACTCTCACTATAATACATTACAATTTCATGTTAATCATGAAGTTTACATTACCTAAGCACGACTAGATGTTTACAGTTTCATCTGTATCATGAATTTACATTACCCAACCAAGAATCCTCTTGTTATCAAGGACAATTGGAAAACTCCACTTATTTGAAATTCTCAAGTGTAGATGAGGACAGTGACGGATTCAGGATTTTAACATGAGATAGTCCTAGTAAAAAAGTGTTGGAGAATAAGATTCCACATAGATCATATGACAAATAATATACAATTAATATATAAGAGTTTTTACCCCTAATATAACCAGTCCTTTTGGGATAAAACCCAACACCTAGTCATAGGTGATTAAGTTGGAACCATATCGGTGATATGGGTGATGGACCATGTTTAATTAGGCTTATAAAGTTTCACAAAACGCTCCAAAAAATTAGACGAAAATAAAATTAAAACATTAAACGATAAACTACAACTTTTTATTCATAATTTTTGTACAAACAACAATTCATGTAACCTTTGTTTCATCATTTTTATCAAGATTACTAATCCCTTACAATTGAGAAAAGTCATTTCTTTAGCACATAGAATGAATATAAATACCAAGTTGATCTTGAAGTGCCAATAGGTGTGTGAAGACTGGAGAAGAGATTGGTTATGTGCTGATGATGGTGGCCTTCAGTTCAGCGGGGTGGGAACTGGGGATTAGGGAAGAGAATCCTCTTCAGATCCATTTTTGGGATCATAGGGATCCCCATATGTTAGCCATTCATCATACATCGTGTAATCAGTTTTCATCAGATACTATTTGTGTTTAATTTTAAATAAAAAAGTCAAATAATTTATGATTGTATGATGCACGATAAATGACTAAGATGTAAGAATTCATAGAATTCCACAATTAGATTTTTAGGGAGTTAATTTGCGTGGAGGTGGACATTCTTTGAAAGTCAAACTCTTTTTTTACTTTTCATTAAAAAAAATGGTGAGGCTCTCAGCCTCCCACGTGACCTAGAATGAGTTTCCAAATACCACATTGATGCTCACTGTACCGTTTTATTTAAGAGTAATGCTAGGAAAATTAAATTTTTAGATAAAATTTATAAACTAAATGATATGAAAGTTAATAATTAGATTATTACTTAAACATTGATAAACGTGCTCATTTTCTATTGGTGACACATTACTTAATTTGAAATTTTTTTTTTCTACAAATTTTGTTTTCCAAGCATTACTTTTTACTTAAATGATCAATGTGGCTTGGTAGCAGGTGACCTAGGATACCGTTTTAAAAAGAATTGGTCTTCTTTTTCTTCTCTCTTTTTGGTTTGCAAAAAGCCAGAACATTATGCGGCTTCTGCTTTTTCCCTTCATTGCCCAGACTGGGGTGGTCATCGGAAGATCTCATAGCCAATTATTTGAGAATCCGGGTGGTCTTGAAACCAACCAGGTCCCTTAATAAATCCGCCCCTGGATGGATGAAGCTTTTGGTGACGCCAAGTACAAGTAAGGGTAGCCGCTGGTGCATGGGGAAGCTGGTATGGGTGACTACTTGGGTTGTTGGCGCACGGGACTGCATGGATCGGGGTGGGTGAGGACACAGTGGCTACTAGTTTCTTTGTTTTTGGGTTTTAGTTTCTTAGTTTTATTAAAAAATTAATGGGGTGAAGGCTAGGTGAATTGGATGGCACATGTGATGAGAAATTAGAGAGGAGACGCCACAATTAGGGATAACAGACCCGCGATCGTGAGAAGGGAAGGGGACGGCAGAGAAAGAGTGGCTCATGTGTATAAGAATGGTGTGTTCACCCCTAACATGTGACTTTTTAATACTAATTATGATGGACTTTCTTACCTTAGAAGTAATACAAAGCCTATAATTATTTGATCTCTAAATCCTTGTGGAATTTTACTTTAAGTTTACACAATCACATTCCTAATTAATGATTCTATTCACAACACTCCTACTTAAGTATGTACAACTTAAAAAGTAGCTACATCAATTCTTCGTGATTAGGTGATGCGGTTGTTGTCGTTAGCTATCGGTAAAAACCTTGCTCTGACAACCAATAGACTTATGGAGAAAAATTGAGTTAATACAAGATGTTGATATTTCACATATTCAGAATGATTATTAAAATACACAAACGTATGACCAATCAAGAGTAGGTACTTCATCAAAAAATTTCGTTAGGTAAATAAAAATTCAATAGGAAAACTACTCTTGAACATAAGGAAAAAAGTATGTTAAGATCATGTAAGTATACTATAAGATTTCTCTTGAGTTCTATAAAACTCCCCAAAATGACTATCCGTGACATAATTTTTAAAGTTTATATAGTCTAATTTCATAAACAAGCTTTTGAAAAGTAAACTTCTTATTGACTTCATGAAGAGGTCAACATAATTGTCTTAAGATCGGATTTGCTTAACTTTGATCTCCTGATGCTCTTGTTGCCGATGAGTGAAGAAAAACTTCGTGACGGTATTCTTTGTAATGTCGCATTTGATGGATCATTTCTTTAATTGGTCGATACATGCATCGTTGTCTTCATAAATCGTTGTTGGAACATTAAAAATGTAAGAAAGATCACATAAAGTTCTAATGTGATCTTTCATGCGCCTCAGCCAAAATCATACATGCGATAATTCGCATAGGCTAAAATCTCAATGTGATTTAAAAACGTAGCAGCTAAATCCTGTTTGATTGATATGCACAATATTGAAATATCTTTAATGACAAAGACATAGACCGTTCTCAAAACATGCTTTGTATGGTTTAAATAACCATTATTAGCATAACTTAGAAGGTGAACATCATTCCACCGTACCTTTAAGGTAATTCCAGGATGACTTGGACACTTATCTAGTGTCTATGTGTATGCGTATTATTGTATCTTGCTAAAATTCACAACAAAAGATATGTCAGCTCCAGTGTACCGAGTAAAATAAAACGATGATTTCACTCGAGTAATTGATCTCGTTTAGGATGAAATCGATCTCGTTTTTCATCCTGAGTTAGGATGACCATGAGAGTACTCAAAAGTTTTGTTTTACCCTCATTAAAACGGTGCGAACACTATTAATATCCAAACTAAAAACCAAAAGAAACAATCACCAGTTTAAAATTTGAAAATATAACCTTGTTCATAGTTAAACCAAAACCAGTTGCAAATATAACCTTGAAAATAAACCAAAACCAGCAGTTAGGAATTTCCACCACTATAGGACTCTGTCAACTAGTAAAGAGGATCCTCTCCGAATAAGGAAAGAGGATTCTCTCCGGATTCACTTTGTGTGGATCATAGGAATCCCTACATCCTAGACATTCATCATATGTCGTGGCCAGTTTTTCTCAAGTACTATTTGTGTTTAATTTTATATAAAACAAGTCAAATGATTTATAAACACACGATGCACGATGAATGACTAAGATGTGTGATCCCTAGAATCCCCACAATTTGGATCTGGATGGGATCCAAATCCGAGGATTAAGGAGTTAATTTGAGAAGGGTGGACTTTCTTTGAAAGGCGAACTCTTCTTCTTTTTTTTTTTTTTATTAAAAAAATGATGAGGCTCTCAGCCTCCCGCGTGACCTAGAATGAGTTTTCAAACACCACATTGATGCTCACCGTTTTATTTAAGAGTAATGCTAGGAAAACTAAATTTTTAGATAAAATTTATAAACTAAATGACATGAAAATTAATAATTGAATTATTACTTAAGCATTGATAAACGTGCTCATTTTTTATTGGTGACACATCATTTAGTTTGCAAATTTTTTCTACAAATTTAGTCTCCCTAGCATTACTTTTTGCTTAAATGATTAATGTGATTTAGTAGCAAGTGACCTAGGATACCGTTTTAAAAAAATTGGTCTTCTTCTTTTTCTATCTAGTTTGCAAAAAGCCAGAACGTTATGCAGCCGTTGCTCTTCCCTTCACTAACCAGAATGGGGTGGTCCTTGGAAGTTCTCATAGTCAATTATCCGAGCATCCGAGTGGTCCTAAAGCCACCTAGATCCCTTAATAAATCCGCCCATGGATGCAGGAAGATTTTGATGACGGCAAGTACAAGTAAGGGTAACGCTGGTGCATAAGGAGGCTGGCATGGGTGACTGCTTAGGTTGCTAGCGCATAGGACTGCATGGATCGGGGTGGGTAGGGACACAGTGGCTGCTAGTTTCTTTGTTTTTAGGTTTTAGTCTGTTAGTTTTATTAAAAATTTAATGGGGGTGAAGGCTAGGTGAAATGGGTGGTACACGTGTTGAGAAATTAGAGAGAAGACAACACAAGTAAGGACAACAGATCTGCGACCGTGAGAGAGGAAGGAGACGGCAAAGAGAGAAGGGCTCATGTGTATAAGAATGGTGTATTCACCTGTAGCACTAATTATGATGGACTTTCTTGCCTTATAAGTAATACAAAGCCTATAATTATTGAATCTCCAAATCCTTATGGAATTCTACTTTAAGTTTACACAATCACATTCCTAATTAATGATTCTATTCATAACACTCCTACTTAAGTATGTACAACTTAAGAAATAGCTGCATCAATTCTTCGTGATTAGGTGATGCGGTTGTTGTCGTCAGCTATCGGTAAAAACCTTGCTCTGACAACCAATAGACTTACAAACAAAAATTGAGTTAGTACAAGATCTCGATATTTCACATATTCAAAATGATTATTAAAACACACAAGTGTATGACCAGTCAAGAGTAGGTACTTCATTAAAAAATTTCGTCAGGTTAGCAAAGATTCAGTAGGAAAACACTTCTTGATAATAAGAACAAAAGTATGTTAAGATTATGTAAATATACTGTAGACATTCTCATGAGTTCGTTAAAACTCCCCAAGAGAACCATAAGTGACATAAATTTAAGAGTTTATGTAGTCTAATTTCATGAACAAGCTTTTGAAAAGTAGACTTCGTATTGACTTCATGAAGAGGTCAACATAATTGTCTTAGGATCGGATTTGCTAAACTTTGATCTCCTGATGCTCTTGTTGCCGATGAGTGAAAAAAAACTTCATCATAGTACACTTTGTAATGTCACCTTTGGTGAATCGTTTCTTTAATTGGTCGATACATGCATCAGTTTTTTCATAAATCGTTGTTGGAACATCAACGATGTAAGAAAAACCACATAAAGTTCTAATGTGATCAATCACGCCTCTCTGCCAAAATCATTCATGCAATACTTCGCATAGGCTAAAATCTCAATGTGATTTAAAGACGTAGTAACTTAAGTCTTGTTTGGTTGATATGCACAATATTGCAATATCTCTACTGGTAAAGACATAACCTTTTTTAAAAACGCGCTTTGTACGGTTTAAATAACCATCGCCAGCATAACTTAAAATGGCGAACATAATTCCACCGTACCTTTAAGATAATTGCAGGATGACTTAAAGACACATGCCTAGTGCCTACGCGTATACGCATTGTTGTACCTTACCAAAATTCACAACAAAGAATATGTCAACTCTAGTGTACCGAGTAAAATACAACGTTGATTTCACTTAAGTAATTAATCGTGTTAAGGATGGAATCGATCTCCTTTTGCATCCAAGGTTAGGATGATCATGAAAATACTCAAAAGCTTTGTTTTATCCTCATTAAAGAAACAATCACTAGTTTAAAATTTCAAAATATAACCTTGTTCACGAGTTAAACCAAAACCAGTTGAAAATATAACCTTGAAAATAAACCAAAAACAGCAGCTAGGAATTTCGACCACTATAGGACACACGAGCTCAGCAGCTGGTTCCCAATAGCAGTAGCAGATGTGAAGATCGAAAGTATATTTGTCAATTCTATGCGCAAGTGTTTAGAGTTCTAAACTTTAAGAGTAAGAGAATCACGCCATGAACGGTCATCTTCTTCGTATTCGTGGAAAAAAATTAAATAGACCTTCTCCCAGAGACACTTACTGGAAATAAAATGTAAACTTTTATGAAGATTTATTATAATATTCAGAACAAGAACCCATACATGACAATTGACACACCATATCACTCATCTCACATACAGAGAGACTCGGAAATACGCACAAGCAGAACTTAACAACACACCAAAACAGAACTCAAAAGTAACCGATCGAGGTTATGCGAATTTAGTTTAGCCGGAGATGTCAATGGCCTTGACCTCAGGCTTCTTCTCCTCCTCTTTCGGCACAGTCACAGTCAGCACCCCATTCTCCATCGCCGCCTTCACCTGATCAAGTTTCGCGTTCTCCGGCAGCCTGAACCTCCTCATAAACTTGCCACTGCTCCTCTCCACTCGAGAAGTGACTTCCAAGAAATAAAGGGTACGTGCAATCAGTGACTTCTTTGGATTATGGCGAGGCATTAGACAAAGTGGCATCATCACAATATTGTTTCATCTCTGCCAACCATAACAACTCATTGAAAAGCATTCCATGAATTAATAGAAATAAGATTGAAGCAATTGTCGTTCCATCCTTCTTCAAAGGGAGATTGACCTCAATCTTTAAATTCAGAAAACTTGTTAGATGGTTGGCAATCATGGAAAATATTTTCTTGAAGTAAGGGATCTGTGCATTCATGGAGATGATTATGCCTTTTATCCTATCATGGATAGCCTAATTCGTCATAAAAAGTGCAGCCTATAAATAAAAAAGAATACACACCATTCTTAGTTGAAGTTCAACAGGACTAAGAAATTCCATTGGTGCTTTTGCAAAAGAAGTAATTCCTATAGCTTTCATCTCGGACACCAACTGAAAAAACGAGTCATTTGAAACCCCACGAAATAAGTAGAGCACATCTATAAGCGAGTAAAATAGATAATGTGAAATACTCGAGCAGATGGTTTTAAGAAGGGAATCAAGGGGTTCTTGTTGCTGCAATTCTTCCAAGTCCTTTCTTAACTTTAGACACAAGTGACCAATCATCTGGTCCTGCGGGCGTTGAGGTTGCTGGAAATATTTGACATCGAAGTCACTTGGCACACCATTTGTAGTGCCTCGTAATTTTGCAATAACGACATCGGAATCCTTTTCATTTGAGACAGTAACTTCATGCAAAATTGGAACAAGCTTCTTGCAATGTCCACACCAAGGAGCATAGAATTCCAGCAACACATATTTTCCGAACTTGACGTACTCTTGGATGTTGTCAGTGACTATGACCTTCAAATCTCCAATGAGAAAGCTTATGTCTTCTTTCTTATATTTCTCAGCAACTTCACGATATGTTGATTTGAAAACATCAGAAGACTCACCAGTTAACTTTAGAAACAACATACTCTTCTTATTTGGATTGTTAAAGAATTCAACCCCATCATCATCCGACATTGAATCTACCACATTAAGCACCGTATCGAGTTTCCCCGCATTGCCGACATCAATAAAGGAGCTCCGATCACCCGGAAATATTAAAAACACTTTCACATGTAGTAGTAGCTTCCTCATATTGCATCACTTGTAGTAAACAAGTAAAATGCATTGGACGATTAATGAAGTGTAGCTGTGGGATAAAAAATTAACGGTACTTGTCACCATGGTTCTCGTGGTGCTTGGAATAGAGCATCACCCCTAGAATTTTAACTAATTCCCCTCCCGGATCCCATCCATTCCAGAATTCACCTATAGTTATGCAGAATTGAGAGCATACAACCATGTTATGAAAAAGAGGTGTCATTCGATCGAAAAGGATTCCCGTAGCGTCCTCGCTTTGTCTCTTAGCTATTTCATCAAACACTTTCTCTGCATTCAAAACCATCACAAACCTGCCAACCTTATACATGTCGACCCAACCATTTATGTCATTCAAATAAGCATCATTCATGACCACCTTTCCATTAGTATAACACAGAAGGAAACTATTGAAAAGCCAATGTCACATGGCCTTTCAATTTTTAAAATTGTAAATCAAAGATCTCGATACCTCATGTCTACGTTTGGTGGTGTTTGTATTCGTTGACGGCTGCTTGCAGAGGCGAATAATCTGTAATTTGATGCTCCAGTGGTCTCCATAGCCCTTAATGTTGATGGTATCATTGGCGTCATGTCGTAACCATTGAAGGGGGCTTGATGCTTTGGCTTCTTCATTACTGAGAGTAAAACCCAGACCTTGCACACTTGTTGGAGCTTCCTGGTTGCTCAAAAATGGTTTTCTATTGTTAGTGTGGGTTGCTAGTGAAGCGTTCGAGTACGATTGTGGCTTGACAGACGGAGCTGTGATTGCTCGCAACAATGGTGATGACGAAAACAAAGGCGGAACGGAATGGACTGTGATTGGCGATGGAATTCTCGGTTGTTTGCCACCTCCTTGAAGGCTGGGATGACCGAGATCGTGCGATTCTCCGTGATCGAAAAACATTGGGGCTGGATTTGATTCTCCCCCGTCGCTGATAGCGGACATAGGGGTTGGAGTGGAGTCTCCCGCAGCATTGAGAGCCAATTCACGGCGGACCTTCGCAAGGAAGGGTACGAATACAGCATCACAGCTTCGCGAATCGAAGCTTTGCCCGCAGCATCCATGGCATAAAGATGGATTGGGTTGGCGTGCACAGGAGGGAAACCAGGAGTCGAGAAAGATGATAACATTGATAAGATCCAATTGTCAATTCCCTCAATCAACCTGCAAGTAACACAGAGGATAGAGAAGGAGAGACAAGGAAGAGAGAGAGAAAGCAGAGCCCTTGAATTGTTTTTGTTTATATTTCTTGTGTGTAAATTCTGATCTGCTACAATTGACGGAGCTCAGTTCATTTTATAGACTTTACACCTTTACCGCCAAGTGGCATTTCTAACCGACTTCACTAAATATCAGGAATAAGTCTAATAATCTCAAGAATTAAACCCTTAATAGTGATTAAGCTAATCACTAATTACAGATCATATCAAGTAGGTTCGTCTCTGTCTCTGTTTCTCTCTCATCTTTTTTTTTTTTTTTCAATGCGCGGTCGGATTTCGTTTGCATGAATGCTTCTCCGACATATTTGTTTCGGGTTTGGTTGTGGGTTCTCTTTTCTTTGTTCAAATTTTTGTGATTTTAATTTTAAAAATCTGGGTTATCTTTGTTCAATGGTTTGGTCCATCTTTAGTTTTTTCACCAGAGATCTCTGCCAGCACTACTCCTCTCTCAGACTAAAGATGAGATCTCTGCCATCCTTTAATTAGATCCTTCCTCACTTTTTAGGTACAGAGTGGTTTTGAAAGTTTTCCTCAGTCTCCCTTGCCCAGTTTGTCGGGTGCATATGACATGCAGCAAGCTCAAGGACACAGATAAGTTAGTTCATCCATGATGCTGAGCCCTGTCTTGACTGGTATCTTGGCTACAGCGTTTTAGATGCTTAGGTCTGTGATTGAAGCGTTATTTGTAGTTTTTCTTTTCGGAATTCATAATATTTGCAATTATCAACAATAATGTACTTGTATACTTCTGTTTTTCTTTTCTTTGTTTTCATGAGAAATCAAGGTGGTACAAGAATAAGGCGTTGCTTTTAAAATGATCTATCCTGCGTAAATGTGTTCCAGTGCTTCCACAAGTGTTATCAACTATGCACTGTATAAATTTGCAATATGGAGAATACTAATATGTCTGCAATCTTGATGCTAGGAAGGTTCACACCTAATGGATATAATGATTCAATTCAAATCACATGTGCTTCCAATATTCACTTAATTTCAGGATATTAGCTTTACAAATAACTCTACGTTTGTGGAACAATTGACACTTCAAACGGGTTGAATGTCACCCCCTGTGGAGGAGGTAGCGTCTCTAGACTTTTTACATCTTTGATACCATCTATGTCTGCTTATTATTGTTCCTACACAGTGACTTTTACTTCTCGGCCTTTTTTTTTTGGTCTTCTTTTTGGTTCTGTAATTATGCCTCTCTATGGGTTTTTTTTCCTCTCCATTTAATACTTATCAAATTTTTGTTTCATTTTTCATGTACTTCCCACTCCAAACATCAAGGATTTGGCTTTAGTGACTTCTGCAAACTGTAGCTTTCATACTATATCAACTCTCAAGGTTACTCTGCATATCATCATCTAAGGTATCTACTCATCAATTTCTGCTAATTTTTATCCTATAAAACTCCAATCAGTATGTGTATTTCTTTGTTTGTCTTTGTTTATTTTCCCCAATATGTCTACAAACATCAGACCTCTCCTCGAATCTTTTTCCTTTTTCTTCCACCAAAACACCAAAATTAAAAATCTTTCCTAATTCTTTTTTTCATATATTTACGTCCTACATTATTAACTTTCTTCATTGCTTGCGCTGGATTGTACAAATTTTTTTAGGTTTTTACTTGGAATTTTCTTTAGAGTTTGTACATGTGCCCGTTACAACAAACTATGTTTAAGTAGTAAATCCTTTAGTCGATGATACAAGTTTTGCAGCCTTTTCACAACATATACTATTCCTTTATTCAAATTTCGTAACTTTGTTGTGATAAATAGTGTGAACAAAGAAATATCAACTGTTGAGTTTATAACATTTTTTGTACGTAGGTTTGACCTTTTTTTTGTCATGTACAATTTATGAGTACAAACATAAGATTTAAGGTGTAAGAGTGAGGAATTGGGGGCATTTTCTCTAAGAAAAGACCAAATGGATATTTCTAACTCACATAGAAACTCTAACCTGTATAATTAGAACTGATTTATTGATGCCAAATATAATTTATAGCTTTTCCTTACGAATTACACATAATTGGTTTGAACATGAATGGTTTCAGAAACTTGGTTCATATCGGATTTGAAGCTTAGAACCTTTTTTCTTCAATAAGGCAAAACTCTTCAACTTATTTTCATTGTTTTTATCTGTAGTTCAAACCACGCCTATATTTTGTCCTCTCATTTGCACTAAGACTCGTTTACGCTAAAACTCTCATTTATTTCCGTTAACAACTTCCATTTTCCCAATCTATAATGTAACAGACCAAAGAAAGCTTACATGTGAGAAGAAATGCACAACATAAACTTTTATGAAGATTTACCATAATATTTAGAACAAGAACCCATACATAATAATTGATACACCATATCACTCATCTCACATACAGAGACTCGGAAATACACACAAGCACAACTTAACAACACACCCAAACAGAGCTCAAAAGTAGCCGATCGAGGTTATGCGAATTTACTTTAGCCGGAGATGTCAATGGCCTTGACCTCAGGCCTCTTCTCCTCCTCCTTCGGCACAGTCACAGTCAGCACCCCATTCTCCATCGCCGCCTTCACCTGATCAAGTTTTGCGTTCTCCGGCAGCCTGAACCTCCTCATAAACTTGCCACTGCTCCTCTCCACCCTGTGCCACTTGTCGTTCTTCTCCTCCTGCTCCCGGCTCCTCTCGCCGCTGATCTGCAGGACCCTCCCGTCCTCCACCTCCACTTTCACCTCCTCCTTTTTTATCCCCGGGAGGTCCGCCTTGAAGATGTGGGCCTCCGGGGTCTCCTTCCAGTCGATGCGGGTGTTGGCGATGGCCGTGGTTTCACGGGCGGAGGAGGGGATGTTGGCCAGAGCGCCGAAGCCCTCGAATGGGTCCCAGGTGTCCAGAGAGAAGGGGTCGAAGACGTTGCCTCGTCGTCCGCCAAAGAGACTGAGAGCCATGAGATGGTGGGTTTGAGTTTTGTTTTTGCTGGGCGTGAATTCAAAGGATTCGACCGACAGATTTTTGTTTAGATTGCTTTGGATGATTCTATGTCATGGGGTGGGGTTGTAGAGTAAGTTGTATATATAGAGGATGACACAGAAGGTTTCTCTGAGAACTACAGAAAGTTCTGCAGCTATCCAGAAGGGATAAAGCAATAAAAACAGAGAGTTCCATCAGCTTCCACCGACTTCTGGAAAGTGCCTTTTTTTGGGCTAGTTCCTTTTCGGCCCAAAACATAGTCGGCACTTATTATTATTTTTTTTCCTTTCAAATTGGTACTTATAAAATTATGTATCTGTTTAAATTGGACATAGATTTTTTTTTTTTTAATAAAAACATATTTAAGGGAAAAAAAACTAAATTATGTTGGGAAACTAATTTTACAAGTAGGTAAGAGAGGACTGAGGGTTTGATGTTTTGGGGGGGGGGGGGGGCACGGGCGAGCTCAAATTTGGAGGAATCTGACCCTACCTATTATAAATTGTAATGGAATGGGCCGGGTCGGGTTGAGAGATTTTGAGTTTTGAAACTAGACTTAACCTTGTTCGTTACGGATCCACAGATCCAACTCTATTTTTCTTGTTTTTCAAAATACATTTTTATAAAACTGCGCTACAGTGCACACTAGCACTGTAGCAGCACATACGTTTTCAAAAATTACAAGAGTTGCTTCAAGCTTTTGCACAGACAAATTATAGGAGCTATTCCAAATCCAAAAAAAATAAAAAAGACATAATCATTATAACCGAAATAACATCCACATTAACATCTACAATGACATCAAAATATATAAGAAAGCAACTCAAAATATATAAGAAAGTAAGACAAAATATATAGCTATTACAATTAAGCAACACAAAACAAAATCCAAAACTTAGGAATTGAGAAGAATCAGAACTTAAAGGAATTTATCTGAAGAACTTTGAGCAAGAGTGCAAGACAACTGGGCAAGGGCCGCAATTGCATAATTCCTGGATTTGAATTGCATAATTGCATAATTCAATCAAACTGATTAAAGCTATATGCTCGAGATGACATTTATACTTTTTTAATCTTCAATAGAAACATACATACTTAAAGAAAACAAATTCAATCAAAATGCACTTGATGGCCCTCTAAGAATTTGTTCTTATTTTTAAGAGAAAGAGGGAATAAAAAATCTCATTCAATGTTTTAATGATCTAGGTTTCTAGAATCGGGATAACATTCTCAATCAAATTTCCACACATATTCTAATATCTGTATATGCAAAGGGGCTTGCTTTACAACCATATGCTTGCAAGTTCAGTAGTAGACACAATAATATAAACACTCAAGCAAGCATCAAAATCAAAATCACCACCGTAATTCCATGCAACCACAACGACCCTCGTTAACCAACTTCCTCATCCATTACAAAACCAATTGAACTTATTTTTCAAAGTTAGTGATCTGAGAATAAATTATAACCCAACTTATGGTGCCAAGATAATTATTATCATTTGATAATTGTTTCACAAATACGAGTTTTACAAGTTGTTATGAGTTTCTAAACACATGTACAATCCAAAATTTCAGGATTTAATAACCTTAAGGATGTATTTCTGGAAAACAACCGATCATCAAGATTACATTCAAATAGGTAAAATTAAAAATTAAAAAAATTAAAAAAACTCACAATCCTTAGTGAAGCTACTCGCTTGTTGATCTTGTTGAACACTTTCCGAAGGCTCTCAAGCTCGAATTGACCTAAAAATTCATCATTTCACCACGAAAATCAATACTTTAATCCTAATTAATTAATTCAAAATAAATCTCAAAGCTCATGAAAATCTCAAGGCTTTAAATAGAGAAATGGATTGAAAGAGATGGGGATTACGCTGACGCCATTCTTTGTCGAGCTGGATGACCTCGTCAACGATCTCGATGCCTTTGTAACGTCATCGTTAAGATTCCCGCATTATTTCCGGGTTGTGGCCCTTATCCTTTCTAAACAGATTGATGTCTAGCATCTTTCTCTTATTCCGACAGTGAGAGTGCGAGTGCACGTGCAACTTCGGAATCGAAAAAAGTTGGCATCCAGAAATTATGCAATTGAAGAGAAGAACTATAGTCCAATTCAAATTGAAAACCCACATTGAAATCCAGAAATTATGAAATTATGTAATCCAGAAATTATGAAATTATGCAATTGAAATCTAGAAATTATGCAATTGAAGGGAAGAACTACAAACACACAAGAAATTATGCAAAATATGGGAAGGACTAGGTTGAGATTTGGCAGGTTTAAGCATCAATTAACATCAGAGGTTAAAGAATTCACATGAACTTGCAGCGGCGAAAGAGTGTTGGTGGTCACGACAGCGATGATGTCGTCAAGGAGGAGATAAGGAGAATCGAGAAGATGGATGGTACGGGTGCCTGGGTTTTCTAAGTCTGGGATGTCGTTGAGGACTTGAGAGGACAATCAAGGTTGCTGGCCTATCGTGGTGGTCTCTAGTGCACAGACTCGCGAAGGCGGTGATGTCAGGGTGCTGGAAGAGATAACTGACGTTGAGAGAGAATCGAGTTCGAGGACAATCCAATGACACTGTGAGTCTGTGAAAGAGTCGCGCTTGACTGCTTGAGGAGGAGACCCAGGTACTAACGGTTCAAATTGGATGGTAGCTTACTCTTCAATCTCCCTGTCCATTGCAATTACAAACGGGTCGGTTTGGAATCCCGTTTTTCTATACATTTGGACCCTGCTTGCCCCTAAAATTTCAAAGCCCCGCCCCATCTCTCTTTTGAAAAAAATTGGAACCGGCCCGTACCCAACCCGAACCTTGAATACCCACCCCAACCCATGGTTTCTATACCCGTTTGCCCACTTGATGTCCCCAATGTGATGTTTTCTTTGTGTCTCTTTGATTATTTATCAACATGTGTCCAACCACTTAATCTCAAATTTAACCCTATTTGATTGATCTCCACAATATTGTAATATCTCTAACAGTAAAGACATAATATGATTAGGAACATGCATTGTGCGGATCAGATAAATAACCATTGTCAGCATAACCAAAAAGAGAACATCATTATGAGGATCGAGAGTTGGATCCGCTCAAAGGTGTGTAATAATAAGTCCATATCCATTGTTCCTTTAAGGTAATGCAAGATGATTTCGATGCATCTCCAGTGTCTACGTGTAGTAGGCTCATTGTTGTATCTTGTTTAAAGATTCATAGTAAAGATATGCCAGGTCTAGTGCACTGAGCCAATTGATTGCACTTAGGTAAAGAACTTCAAGCTCCAAGACCTCTTTATCCTCATCTTTAGGAGGAATTAATCTCGTTTGCATCCAAAGTTAGAATGATCATGGGAGTACTCAAAGGCTTCATCTTATCCTCATTAAAGCGATGCAAGGGTGTAGTTTGATTTTGTTGGGTTGTAAACTACTTTAGTACACGTGTGCAAAAGAGTGGCAAGAGAAGTAAGCATAAATAATCCAATTTACAGAACTTTGATTTCGTTGAATTATATGAAATTAAACTAGGTGATCGTGATTAATTGTGATGCTTGTCTTCATGAAAAATCAACTATAGACATATGCATAAACTTATATTAAGTTCAAAACTCCAACTTTTAGATTTCATATGCGGAAAAATTTAAATTTGTTGACGTTGCCAAGTGTTAGTTCTCTACTATGAATCTCTGATTGGTGAAGCAGAAAAACGACAATCTGCTACGACCTTCTCCTCTAGTTGTGTGTAACGACAAGGGTATTTAAGTGCAGTGTTTTATTTTTCAATTTCTCAAATTAGAAAACCAAATTCCCTTCTCACTACTTTCTTTATTTCACAATTCGTAAAATCTACACTAGATCTTAGACGCCTTAGACTTATATATAAAAAAAGGGAAAATTAGGTTCTCATCCCTCTTTCTTCTATTGCATTGATTAAAATCTTATTTCTTTTTAATTTTTTATCAAGGTCCCTAACTTTTAATGAACATCATTATTTCAATTATAAATTATTTATATATCAACATAATTAAATTTTATTTTTAAAATATATTCAATTAGTATTAAAACATTACATTTGGTGCATTTATATTTATGGTTAAACTTTGTATCATATATTTCTAGTTTTAGTTTGTACCATTTTTAATTGGCAACCCTTTTTTAATTTGTACCTTTTTTTAAAATTTTAATTTGTACCCATATATTAATTTCATTTTGTACCCATATTTTTTAAAATTTTTATTTATACTCATAATTTATTTATAATGTATCCATTTTTTTTTTTTATAAATGTACCACTTTGTTATATGTAAATTTTTTTTTTTTTGGTAAATGTACCATTTTTTTTATGTAAAATGTACTCATTTTTTTAATGTAAAATCTATTTATTTTTTTTGTTAGAATGTGTACATATTTATAATAAAGTGTACCCTTATTCAAATTTTTTGAACATAATGACTTTCGTTTGACATTTATTATTTCAGAGGTATATTGTTACCTATTTTTATCTATTTATTTAATCAAAATTTTGGAGTATTTTTTTTATTGTAATCGTTTTTAATTTATATGCCATATAATATAGGATTTTAAATCCCATAACATGTTAAGTAATTAATATCAAACATATGAGAATACATATTAATAGCAATAATGAGGTGTACAAAATCAAAGAACTTTGATCACAAATTGTATACTATTAAGCATTTAGTCAAAAAATGTTAGTGACTAGAGACCAGATCTAAAGTCTCCCATAAAAAAATTTCAAGCTATTATAATTACAGTTTTAATCCTACACTACACATGTATGCCGCGAGCCTTAAGCTTGATAACCCGGGCGATGAGCCCGCAGCTTGATAATTTGCAACAGAAGC
Organism: Pyrus communis; assembly: GCF_041283825.1. Classification (NCBI taxonomy): domain Eukaryota; kingdom Viridiplantae; phylum Streptophyta; class Magnoliopsida; order Rosales; family Rosaceae; genus Pyrus; species Pyrus communis. The sequence goes on from NC_142565.1 coordinate 5,703,012, forward strand.
TTCGCAAATGCAGTGTTTCTTGCAGATAACAAGCAAACATGCGACTATCTTGTCGATACAACAAACAAAATCATAAAATATCTATATCGTCTTGACTGTGGTTGGATTGTCCACAAATCGGTAACATCTTTGCAGGAAAGGTATAGAATCCAATTTCACCAAAGTACAAGTTTAGCATGGTGTGCGAAAGCACAAGATCATTATTCGAAATAAAGGGATGCCCGTGTGAAGAACAAGTATACATCGAATCATACCTTGGCCTGAATGTTCCAAATGGTCATATGAAAGAGTAAAGACTCAGAACCACAGGGTCAGGCCGATCACACATGCATCGTAACCTATTAACCAGACAACTAATTTTTTCTTAAAATATATCTAAAATTAAATTAATTAAATCAATCGCATGAACAAAAAAAATTAAAACTTTAATATTGAATCAATCACATGTTCAAGAAAAACATCAATTGATTGAAGACTCAAAACTAAAAGCTAAGGGAAACAATCACCAATTCAAAATTTGAAATTATAACCTTGTTCACAAATCAAACCAAAAATAGCAGCTAGGAATTTCGACCACCAAAGGACTCTTACTTGTAGTAAGAAAATTAAGTAGATCTCCATATTCGTAGTAAAAAAATTAAATAGATCTTCTCTAAGAGACACTTCTTAAAAAATAAAATGCACTCAACTTTTATAAAGATTTATTATAATATTTAGAACAAGAAGCCATACATGAAAATTGACACAGCATATCACTCATCTCACATACATATACTCGGAAATACACAGAAGCAGAAATTAACACAACAAGAGCTTAGCCGGAGATGTCAATGGCCTTGACAGCAGGCTTCTTCTCCCCCTCTTTCGGCACAGTCACAGTCAGGACTCCATTCTCCATCGATGCCTTCACCTGATCAATCTTCGCGTTCTCCGGCAGCCTGAACCTCCTCATAAACTTGCCACTGCTCCTCTCCACCCTGTGCCACTTGTCGTTCTTCTCCTCCTGCTCCCGGCTCCTCTCGCCGCTGATCTGCAGGACCCTCCCGTCCTCCACCTCCACTTTCACCTCCTCCTTTTTTATCCCCGGGAGGTCCGCCTTGAAGATGTGGGCCTCCGGTGTCTCCTTCCAGTCGATGCGGGTGTTGGCAATGGCGGTGGTTTCACGGGCGGAGGTGGGGATGTTGGCCAGAGTGCCGAAGCCCTCGAATGGATCCCAGATTTCCAGGGAGAAGGGGTCGAAGAAGTTGCTTTGTCGGCCGTTGCCAAAGAGACTGAGAGCCATTGGATGCTGGGTTTGAGTTGGGTTTTTGCTGGGCGTGAATCCAAAAAATTTGAATGAGTGATTTTTGCTTAGATTGCTTTCGACGATCTTATCTGACAAAGGTGAGTGTGAGAGTGGTTGTATTTATAGGTTGCCAAAGAAGGTTCAGGTGTTTTCATGGTTCTTTGAGAATTACAGACAGGTGTACGGTGCAGGAAAAAAAAAAAAAAAAAAAAAGAGAAAACAGAGAGTTCCATGAGCTTCCATCAACTTCTTGAAACTTCAGTTTTTTGGAAAAACAAAATAATAGCAATTTCAAGAACGACAGCCCAGTACACTAAATTGGGTTAGTTCCTTTCCAGCCCAAATAATTAATTGGCAGTAAAAAAAAACCCATTTGGTTTTGCATTCGACTTGTTGGATTGGAGGTTTCCGATGCTGTTCAAGATATCTCCAAGTCAGATTATATTTCACCTATAAAAATTAAAATTTAATTAAAATCTAACGATTGAAGCATCCAGGGTATCTCATATTTCATAATACTATACATTTTTTTGACGTCATTGTCTGTTTGTCCGGCTTTGAAAGTGTTGTTATTTTAGTCATTGTATGAATTGCTAAAAACATGATTTATGCATAGGTGATGGTGATTTATTTTAGCAGGATAATCATCAATTAAGTTGCATTTCAACAAAAATTAGACGTGCAACCTGTAAGTGAAGAAAAAGAAGATTCTCACTACTATAAGGCCACTTTTCTTGTCGAGCTCATACTTAACCTTGCTGCGTTTGCCAATTTCAACAAACTGATATAGAAATAACAATAAATTGTACCCGGTCAACATTCAAGAAAATGGGAGTGTGTTTGAGAAAGAGTCCAACCTTAATAGTGCGCATGAAATTCAGCAACTTCCTATAGTACCTCTGTAATCGTATCATCCATGAAACTACATAAATGAAACCAACAAATGTGGAAATCTAAAGGGCATGATAAACATCACAAATTAAACACAACTTATGATTAATCTTCAAGATGTAAAATTTAAAATTATTACTCACGTCAGCATTCGACCAACAGATAGGTACAATGATCCAAACACTGATGAATTAAAGCTTGCAGCAACAACATCAAAACCCATTGGCATCACGCAAGCGAATAAAGTATATCAATTAATTCCCAAGCTAGTAAGATAATGAATTTCGTGAACAAAAAAAAAAAAAAGATGCAACTCCAATTTAACATGTCAAAGTCATTGCAACCGTAGGTCTGGAAATTATAAAAATCCATCCAGTCAATAGACAAAATACAATAGTTGTGAGTAGGTGAATATGCAACCAAGAATCTAAGATATACTCGATAAATTTGCGATTCCATTGTAGCCTAATTGATAACAAATAATTTGCCCATTATAGACACAGTACAATTTATATACAAACTCATCATGAATGAAACAAATTTAAACACCAAAACATAAATTTATTCCTCCAGAGTAGATTTGGGAAATAATTTTTTACTTGAAAAGTTGGAGTAGCACTACTACATAAATTACAAATGCAAATTGAGGGAATACCTATCAAATAAAGTTGACTGCATTCTGAGCAATGCTAAAGAAGATTCTTAATCTTTTCAAGTGCTACATGCAGCGAACATAAAGTTTGGATACCAGACTTACTCCTAGTTGTTTCCAAAGAAGGAAAAATTGACATGATTTTGCAATCAATTGCAGAGAGTACCTTACACAGCTCTCTATGCAACTGCAGAAGAAAACAAAGACAATCAACCAACGATGTAGGATGATAAAACTATAAGACAAAATAAAAGGCTGATATTCAGATGACCCATGGTGATACTGATCCAAAAAAATATATATAGGGATGACAACTTCAAAATTGAGTTTCAGAGAGGGTGAGAGGTGAAGTCACCTTGTAACCAGAGACCAAATCCTTTTTTTTTTTTTCTCATTACCCACGTTGCAATTCAACTTGAGAAATCCCGAAACCAAACACCCAAACAAAATTCAATCAAATATCAGCACGAAATATTAATTGAAAGCTAAAAAGATTGAAACTTGCTTAATGTGATGTATGGGCATCTGCTTGTGAGACTATTGTGACATGCTGATCTCAGCTCCTTTAAAGTAACATCGTTGTCTGCCAAGTAGGTAAAATCCCTAAGATATCTTATAATCCATGAGAAAAATTATTGCGTCAAAGTTATACGCTAAAAGAAAATTCATACTTCTGTATGAACCCAAAGAACGATTTTTGTTTATACCTTGGTGGGTTCATTCTCCAGATGAGTTTCTCTACTCATCAACCATGTCATGTGAAAATCTCATGCTAACTTTGCATAAAGCCACCAAATAAATGAAAAATAAAATTAGACAAAAAGGTTGGAGAGAATATGAAATAACTAATTAGAGAGAGCAAAACCATAGTAACCAATCGGGAAAGATGCTTTTAAATTCAAGAAAAAACATTTGAGAGAAAGTGAAAAAAAAAACCATCAATTTTCAATTATTTTTCAGTGTTACAGTGGGATTACACAGAAAATATAATTAAAATCCCCAACTTTCTCAAAAAACTACAACTATTTTTACAAATTTCCATCACCCAACATTGAAAAATGAAAATTAAGAAGCACCATGAAAGCAGGCAAACAACAGAATAAAAGAACGAAACATGTGAGAACTGAAACGTTAAAAACAGCACATACCCATTCAAAAACAAAAAATCCCAGAAAATCTGCATATTAGCACTCCCTGCAATACCCCAAAATCAGAAAATTAGAAAAATTGAGTTTGATAACATTGTACCTTAAGAAACCTCTAAATTTCTAGTCAAAGGAAATTAATACCACCTCTGCATTTGTTCAAAGTATTTATTAGAGAAACTTACATATGGATGAAGTGTCGATCTCTTGTATCATGTAGAGCAACATTGCCTGGATTTTGCGAATAAATTTAATGATAAATTTGAATCTATAGTACAATAAAGAACAAAGAAAAAATCACTTATTATAAATCACCTGCTTTGCTTCATCATCTGCACAATCTTCTGCCAATTCATACCTAAATATCCATAAGATCTAACAAATAAATCACCTGAAAAAACATATGAAATCCAAACTCCAGCAGCTTTGAAGAAACCTAAAATAAAAATTATTCTTATAGATACAAAGAAACTAAACAAAATATATACCTTTCTCTTTTTTGGGATTTGAAATTTTCGAGAGCCCCATCCTCGTTTTCTTTAGTCCAGACAACAGATTGAGAAGCCTCTTTACAGAATACACACATGCATGAGTCAAAGTCGCTTGATTTGACATTCGGCCATGAAAATGAAGAAATGTGTTAGACAAATAGGAAAGTAGTTAGACTTAAATTGTAATTGTACTCCTAATTTGTAGGAGGAATCCTTGCTACTCAAGGAATGTATTTGTATATATATACACTTTCACGTATCAATGAAAAAACAATTCAGCCATATATTATTTTTCTACATGGTATACAGAGCAGGTTCAAAACCCTAACCCTAGCTCTATTTTTTTTGGCAGACATCTCTGCCGTTCCTTATGGCCAACTCTTCTTCCTCCGATGACCCCTTTTACATTCATCATTCAGACCACCCAAACCTTGTTCTTGTCTCCAAAAAATTAAATGGTGATAATTACACCTCCTGGCTCGTGGCATGCAGATTTCCTTGAGTGCCAAGAACAAGCTTGGTTTTATCACTGGCAATGTTCAGGAAGCTTCTTCCTCTGACGATCCTGATGCTCACGCAGCTTGGCGTCGTTGCAATGACATGATTCTTTCTTGGCTTCTTCATTCCTTGGAACCTGATCTTCAAGAATCCGTTCTCTTTACCACCACTGCTCAGGATGTGTTGGACGACCTTCACGAACGGTTCTTGCAGAGCAACGCGCCTCACATCTTCCAACTCAACTGTGAGCTTGCTACAATTTCTCAAGGATCCTCTTCTGTCTCCGCTTATTTTACTCGCCTCAAAGTTATTTAGGATGAGCTTGCCTCTTATAGTGACGGCTGCACGTGCTCTTATGGCACCAAGTGTGAACGGCAACACCTTATGTAGTTCCTCATGGGTATTCACGACTCTTTCTCTGCTATTCGTGACCAAATCCTCTTGATGAATCCTTTACTTACTGTTCGTCAAGCATGTTCTTCTGTTTCTCAGGCTGAGAAACAACGATCCTTAGGCTCTGTCCATCCCATCGACTCTCTCGCTGCCATGGCTGTCTGCGATTCTTTCCGCCTCTCCTCAGACACCTCCGCTCCATTGTACCTACTGCGACTACGATTTTCATACTCGTGAGACCTGCCATAAGCTGCATGGCTATCCCGTTGGCCATCCTCTTCATGGGCAACCCTGACGCCCGCCACGCCGTGCGTCCACCTTTGGCGGCTCCTCTCGCAGCAACACTGCTGCTTCTTCTACCCGTAGTGCCCCAGCGCCTTCACGGTCTTCCAGCAGCCCCCGGCTCTTCACAGGCAACAACTCCAGGGCCTTCACATCGCGCTCTTCACCATCTACCCATCAGGTGCACAACTCTCCTAGCCTTCACGACCTACAGTTAGCCATGCCCAATCTGTCCGCTGATCAATACATTCGTCTCCTTGCTGCCCTTGACGATTCTGCAGCCTCGTCGTCTTCTCCTCAAGTTCATGCCTTCTCTAGTGCTGACTTCGCCAAAGTTTTATTACTTGTTGGCCCATGTCATGGTCCCTGGATCCTTGACAGTGGCTCCACAGACCATATTACTTCCTCACCTTCCAATTTGGTTCACACTTCTGCTTCACTTTTGTCGACCGTATCCTTGCCTAGTGGTGCCACAACTCCCATCACTTTAACTGGCACTCTTCACTTAAATTCCTCGATTGATTTGAATGATGTTTTATGTGTTCCTACTTTTAAAGTGGACTTTTTATCCGTTGGTAAGCTTACAGATGGTTTATCTTATTCCGTGACCTTTTTCCCATCTTGGTGTATTTTGCAAGACTTGGTTTCGAAAGCGACGATTGGTGTGGGTAAGCGACGTGACGACCTTTACTACCTTGTGGCCCTTGCCTCTCTCCCCACTGGCCAACCTCTATGCAACGTCATCACCATACCCTCCTCTCTCTGGCATAAGTGCCTCGGCCATCCCTTTTCTGCTCGTTTACAAGTTTTAGCCTCTAGTTTTTTCCCATGTTCTTTGGATTCTAGTCATGCTTGTGATGTTTGTCCTTTGGCGAAACATAGGGTTGTTTTTCAAACTTCTTGCGTTTACACGCCCCAGCAAAATGGCTTTGTTGAACGCAAACACAGGCACTTCCTTGAAACTGTTGGAGCAGTTCAGTTTCAATCACACCTTCCCCTCAAGTTTTGGGGTGAGTGTATCCTCACTGTCGCCTATACCATCAATCGTCTTCCTACCTGCCTTCTCAATAACAAAACACCTTTTGCAGTCCTCCACAATAAACCTTCGCTCTATGATCACTTCCGTGTTTTCGGTTGTTTAGCCTATGCCATATCCGTCTTTCCGCCCGCTAAGTTCTCTCCTAGAGCTCATCGTTGTATCTTCATTGGCTACCCTGTTGGTCAAAAGGCTTATAAACTCTATGACCTTGCCACACATCGCACCTTCACTAGTCCGGATGTCATCTTCCATGAGGATTTTTTTCCTTTTGCTTCCCCTCCCACTACATCTATCACGGACCCCCCATCCCAAAACATCTCCCTACCCATTCCTCCTTTAATGGACGTCCATTTTCCCACCTCCCCAGGCCTTACACCACCGCCCCCTCCCTCATTACCTCTTATTTCCCCGCCTCCTGACCCAATTCCCAGCACCGCACTGCATGATCCCTTCCCCCACCCACGGCCCCACTTACCACCCGTGCCCTCTCCTGCACCCTCTCCATCTCTCCGTGTGTCTTCCCGCTCCCATGCACCCCCACCTTATTTAAAGGACTACGTTTGCTCGCAGGTGATTCTGCCTCCACACCCGTCCTTGTCTTCGCCACCAAGTTCTGTCAAAGGTATGCGGCATCCCCTCTGTAATTATGTTTCTTACCATCGTTTATCTCCACATCATCTTTCATATATCTATTCTGTGAGTCGGGGTGTCGAACCATCTTCTTTTGTAGAGGCTGCTGGTGATCCTAGCTGGCGTCGTGCTATGAGCGAGGAACTAAATGCCCTACATGCCAACCGCACTTGGACCATAACTACCCTGCCCTCCGGCAAAGTTCCCATTGATTGTAAATGGGTATACAAACTTAAGCATAATTCTGATGGTTCTATTGAGCGTTACAAAGCCCGTTTGGTTGCCAAAGGTTTCACACAGGCCGAAGGTATCGATTATCATGACACCTTCTCTCCTACTGCTAAAATAATCACTGTGCGCTGTCTTCTTGCCCTTGCTGCTAGTCAATCTTGGTCTCTTCATCAGCTTGACATCAATAATGCTTTCTTGCATGGTGATTTAGATGAGGAAATCTATATGTCTCCCATTCCTGGTCTTCGGCGACAAGGGGAGAATCTTGTGTGTCGCCTCCACAAATCTCTTTATGGTTTCAAGCAGGCTTCTTGTCAATGGTTTGCCAAGTTCACTAGTGTCATTCTTTCTGCTGGATTTCAACAATTCAAAGCTGACTATTCATTGTTTACGAAAAAGTCAGGTACTTCTTTTACAACCTTGCTCATTTATGTGGATGATATTGTGATAACAGGCAATGATGTATGTGTAATTGATTCTCTGAAACTTTTTCTCCACAATCACTTTCGGATTAAGGATCTTGGTAATTTAAAGTACTTTCTAGGTATCGAGGTTTCTCGGTCCAAACGTGGCATTTATATTTCTCAGCGTAAATATGCATTAGAAATTCTCAAAGATTATGGCTTTTTGGGAGCATGACCCATTGCCTTTCCTATGGATGATACAAAACTATCTGACAAAGGGGAACTTCTCAAGGATCCTGAAAAGTATCGGCGTCTAGTAAGACGGTTAATTTATCTCACAATAACTTGGCAAGATATCACCTACCCTGTACATGTTCTGAGTCGGTTTATGCATGAGCCACGTACTTCTCATATGGATGTTGCATTTTGAGTTGTTCGTTATTTGAAGTCTACTCCGGGTCAAGGCTTACTATTCCGTTCTGACAATAATCAAGTTGACTGCTTTTTATGATTCTGACTGGGCGGGTTGTCCTATTACTCGTAGATTGACTATTGGCTACTGTGTTTTCTTGGGAAATTCTTTGATTTCATGGCGGACAAAGCGACAGAAAACTGTGTCACTTTCTTCTACTGAAGCGGAATATAGAGCTATGTCAGGTGCTTGTTGTGAGATAATTTGGTTGCGCTTCCTATTGAAGGATTTGAACATTCCCTTAACCGGTCCATCTGATCTATTTTGTGACAATCAAGCAGCATTGCATATTGCTGCCAACCCTGTTTTTCATGAGTGTACTCGCCACATTGAGATGGATTGTCATTTTATACGTATAAGATTGTTGATGGCACTATAACTACCAAGTATGTTGGTACGACACATCAGTTGGCAGACTTATTTATGAAGCCTCTTGGGAAGGAGAAATTTTCAACCATGTTACGCAAGTTGGGCGTTCTTGACATTCACTCTCCAACTTGAGGGGGAGTGTTAGACAAATAGGAAAGTAGTTAGACTTAAATTGTAATTGTACTTCTAACTTGTAGAAGGAATCCTTGCTACTCAAGGAATGTATTTGTATATATATACACTTTCACGTATCAATGAAAAAACAATTCAGCCATATATTATTTTTCTACAAAATGGAGAGGTGGTCGTGCTTTACCTTTATCGGTGATGGGATTTGTGGAGTCCTCCGTGGAGGCAGAGTCATCGATGATGAGTGCAGAGCCGATCTAAGCAAGGCACCACGAGATGGTGATGGATCCTGATCCAGTTTAGGGGTTGAACTTTTGGAGATCGATTTAATTTCTTGTTTCAAAAGTGTTAATCGAAGAAGACGCAGCAGAGACGTTTGTGGGAAGTGTGTTCGGGAAGGAGAGGGCTAGAGTTTTTTAGAAAGAATCAGACGTCTGAGAGCTTGGCTTCGAAATGGAACGAAGAGTCCAGAAGGACCAGAATTTCTAGAACCATATCAACGCGTCGAGATCCCGTAGAAGCAGGTTTCTTTTCCACAATGACCAACACGTGTATGCAAAGGGTAAAATTGTAAATTCACTGTGCAAAATGAAAAAAAATAGCTGTGAATGGGCAGCAGCTCAAGGACAGTTCTGCCAAAACACTGCTCATGAACAGTGCTTTCCACCGGGTTTTAGTATATAGATAATGTACATTACCCTTGCACATGTTTATTAATATGCATAAATCATAAATCTTTCACTCGAGATTCTGTATTCTATTCTTATTTTTTAAATAGTGCTTTGCTTAAAGAAAAAGGTAATTCGAAATTGTAAGGGGGCACGGGAAAAAACATAGAATAATTCTGAAAAATATGATAATGATGATGGACCACCATTTTCTTTAAACATAATGAGACAAACGAATCATTATAATTCATGATATAATTACATAATACATCAAAGGAGTTTCAGTAAACAACAACTGGACTTTAGTTTCAGAAAACAAAAGATTTATAATGATAAAATGTGCTTAACCAAGCCATCCAAAGACTGGCATGAAGAGGCACCTTCTTTGAGGCAAAGATTTGCCTTTTCCATCAACTTTAAGGCTCTCTTTTTTATCTCTTCCCCTTCTTTTTCAACCATCAGTCTTCTAATTGTTCTTTCAACCTCACCTCTCCCAATCCCGTGCTCCAACTGCAGCCCTACCTTCCAAACATCGCTCACATATCTTGCATTCAACATTTGTTCACTAAAACATGGCGTGCAAATCATAGGGACCCCTTCACAAATGCTCTCCAGTATAGAATTCCAACCACAGTGAGTCCAAAAGACTCCAACTGCTGGATGGGCCAACACTTCTTTTTGTGGAGACCATTTCACAATATGGGCCTTCTCGTTCAACGCTTCTAAAAACCCATTAGGCAATACTTTAAGCCAATCCAACTCTTCAACTAATCCAGGTCGAATCCCCCACAAAAAAGGTTGGCCACTGTTGGCCAAGCCCCAAGCAATCTCCAAAAATTTAGCTTGGTCTATCTTGGCAACGCTCCCAAAGCTAACATAAGCAACAGATTTTGGCGCTTGAGTGTTTAGCCATGAAATGCATCTTTGGTCTTGTGCTAATAAACTAGTTGAAGAAGAAGAGGTTGTAGGGCCACACTTGTGAAATGGACCTAGTGAGAAAATTGGAATATTAGGGTAATATTCTTGGTGAATTGTGGCAAGTGCATGTCCCTCAAGATCTTCAAAAGTATTGCAGATGAAACCATGAGAAGCCTTGGGCTCATTTGCGACGTTGGTTATCAGTTGATAGTAATCTTCAGGATCGCAATTGGGCATCATTGGTAGGTCTTTAAATTTGATAGGTGAAAGCTCCATCACCGGCTCTTCTAGTCGAGAATCTAATTATTTTCAAATAGAAAGCCAAATATAAGGTTTCTAGTAAGTATACATATTTTGCCTTTTATTGCATATTCTAAAATCCTAATTTACAAGGAGGGAGAGTAAGGAATATAAATGCTAACCTAGCTAACTAACCTAACTCAAATATGCATAAGTTGCCTAAGTGCCAACTTGGGATCGCTTCTAGAAGTACTAAAACTTTTTTTGGGTAACCAAAAGCATTTTTGGATCTATAGAGTGATTTCTGAAGAAGAAGAAGAAGAAGAAGAAGAAGAAGAAGAAGAAGAAGAATCACTTTGAAGTTTTTTTTTCCAAGAAACATTTGAGTTTTTAATAATTTTTTTGACAGGTTTATAATAAAAGCACATATTGCATAATCGCTTAGGAGTAAAAACAAAATGCTACTTACAAAAAGAATCTGAAACGAGTCATTAGTCTTGGTATGGTGTTATCAGTCTATTATTCATATTGCGTGGATTAATTAGTAAAAATGATGAGACAAAAATATATTTGACAATAGGGTTTTGTTGACTTGAGATTGTACCTTGTATTGGTAGGTAACCCTTTTCTTTGAGAAGTGGAAATGCAGCATAAACAGCGAAGGAAGCGGCACTCCCGGTACTTAACATGATCCTCGGCAGCTTAAAGCTCTCCGCAACCGATCCAGTGAAGTCAAAGAAAGGGTCGGAGATCAAGCATGCAATGGGGTCCTTATCGGATAACAATCCGGCCAAGCATTCTCTGAAAGGCTCAACACATTTAGCATTTAGAATAGAAAGAAGAACGGTGAAATCCTTGAGGGAGACCTCGGTTTCTGTCAGGTCAACAGGGATTGAATGGTAGGTGAAGTATGGGTTTCGGGTTGAAGGATTGAGGGAGTTGAAGTTGGTGTGGATGATGGCTATGGAGAAGCCTTTGGAATGCAGAATGTTGGCCAGTTCCAGCATAGGGTTTATGTGCCCCTGGAAGGGCAGTGGGAAGAGTATCAGTTTCCTGACTTCGCTTTGCTCCATTTTTGAATCGACAATGTTTATGTTTGTTTAGCTTGTGAGTCGTGACTTATGAGCTTAAATTTATTGCTGAATGCTGAGCTTGGAAAATATTATATGGCTTATTTTTTTTTAAGCATTATCTTATTTGATGGCTCTGTTGAAGTTTATTTTATTTCCTAAATCTCACATGTCCACCACGAGCTCCTTTTGTCGTTACTACTTTTTGTGGTTACTTACAAGTGATCTTTTACCAGTAAGTCTCACATCCTCTACTTCTTCAACCCCAACTTCATCTACTTCACCACCACCACCTACACGTTTTTCTACCCGTACCAAAGGGGCACACTCTTACTTAAAGGACTAAATTTGCTCACCTGATTTTACCACCACACCAATCTTTGTCTTCCGCAACCAATCCTTTCAGAGGTACTTGTTATCCACTTTGTAATTTTATTTCTTCTAAATGGTATTCACCGAGATATCTTTCTTTCGTTAACTCTATTAGTCGTAGTTTGGAGCCTTCTTCGTTTGCATAACCGACCATTGCAGGGTGGGGCAATCCAACAACTATACTTTCGATTGGAGGGGAAGTGACGAAGTGTTTACACACGATAAATCATGCTGATAATCCACAGATAAAAGGATTCATTACTTAATTGAAATTATTGACTAAGCCCAATGGTTTACTATTCATGCACATACCCTTGCTCATGTTTATGCATATATCTTTAACTCGAAGTTCTGTATTCAAATCATATTTCTTTAATAGTGCTTTACATAAAGAAAAAGATAATTGGATAATTGTGATGGAGCAAGAGAAAAAAACAGAATAATTCTGAAGAATAAGATAAAGATAATGGACCATATTTTTTTTAAAACACGACGACACATAAGCATCATGATAATTCATGATATAATACATGATACGTGAACGGAGTTTAAAAAACAACTGGATTTTAGTTTCAAAAACAATTTATAATGATAAAATATGATTAACAAAGCCATTCAAAGATTGGACGAAGAGCCACCTTCTTTGAGGCAAAGATTTGCCTGTTCCGTCAACTTTAAGGCTCTCTCTTTGATCTCTTCCCCTTCTTTCTCAACCATCAATCTTCTAATTGTTCTTTCAACCTCGCCTCTCTCAATCCCATGCACCAATAGCCCTACCTTCCAAACATTACTTATAAATCTTGTATCCACCATTTGACCACTTAAAAATGACGTACAAATCATAGGGACCTCTTCACAAATGCTCTCTAATGTAGAATTCCAACCTCAATGAGTTCAAAAATCTCCGACTGCTTGGTGGGCTAACACTTCTTTTTGTGAAGCCCATTTACAACATGATCCCTCTCATTCAACGCTTCTAGAAATCCGTTAGGCAACACTTCTATCTCTTGACCTAATCTGGGTCGAGTGTCCCACAAAAAAGGTTGGCCACTGTTGGCCAAGCCCCAAGGAATCTCCAAAAAGTGAGCTTGATCTATCTTGGCATTGCTCCCAAAGCTACATAAGCAACATATTTTGGCGCTTGAGTGTTTAGCCATGAAATGCAACTTTGGTCTTGTGCTAATAAACTATTTGAAGAAGAAGAGGTTGTTGGGCCCCACTTGTGAAATGGACCTATTGGAAAAATTAGAATAATGTGGTAATATGCTTGGCGAATTGGCAAGTTTTCACGTCATTCAAGATCTTCATGTAGAAGCCCAGAACTACTAGAGCACAAAAGAAGTTAGAGAGAAGAGGAGAAAATGTAGAGAGAGAAATGATTGTAATGAACTGATTCTTATTACTTGGTAATGTTATTACACTTAAGAGCATATATAGCCATTGGCTTTTGTACAACAATACCCTTATCTAACTAGGGATGTGAAATCCACACACCTCATTTTACTTCTCACATACCTTTTTAATTTTCAACCGTCAGATCGGATGAATTGAAGAAGATCAACGGACATAATTTTAGAATCCTGATGTAGTCAGCTAGGATTTTAACGGATTTTTATTGAGTCTATACAAATCTATATGTATTCAAAAATTTATAAATTTTGATGGATTCCATTGAATGAGTGATTTTGTAGGATTTGAGAAGAGAAGCTCAAAAAGACTATAAAGAATCCTACCTCCACCCTTAGGGTTTCTTTCTAACCCCCTTCGAATTCTTTCTTTCTCTCTCTCTCTCTCTCTCTCTCTCTCTCTCTCTCTCTCTCTCTCTCTCTCTCCACTCTGCAACCGAACTTTCTTTCCTTCTCTCTTCCCATTTCATTGAAAATATTTTATCTTACCTGCTAATTATCCACTCTTCAACCGAGATTCTTTCTCTCTTTTTCAATGAAATGGACAAAGGTAAATCAAATAATTTCCACTCTGCAACCGAGCTTTCTTTCTTTCTCCACTTTGCAACCGAGATTCTTTCTCTCTTTTTGGAGGTGTATAACACGCAAAGGCAAATCAAGCTAATTATCCACTGCATCCCTCCCTGACGAGGTAATCTACGCATTCATTGCTAATACTGAGATTGTTTTCCTATTTAATAGGAGTGAACCTATTTACAGTGTTGGGAGAACTGGGCATTTTAAATTAAGGTTTAGGAGAATTGGGCATCCGAAAAACATGGAGGATTGGGAGAACTAGGCATTTTACATTGGATGGCAAGGCATTTTAAATGACAAGAAATCTCTCCAAATCCATTCAAATCTTTAATCAAAATCCATAAGAATCCTTGAAAATCCATTTGAAAGTTGTAAGGATTCTACAATTCTTTGAAATCTATCACTCAAAAAAGTCTTTTAAAATCCTATGAAATCCAAATTGACTACATCCTCCTAAAATTTGATGGACCGGATAATTAAGCGGGTGCTTATTTAGTACAAGAGTGCACCAAACAACTGCTTCTGTATTATGAATCATATCCAGTATGTTATCTGACGTGTCAAACGAGGCCAAAGGTAGTTGAACACTTGAGATTATGTATTCAATTCTCATTTTTTCAATTAATCTTTTGTATAAAGAAAAAGGTAGTTGAACACTTGTAATGGCACAAGGGAAAAAGATACGACAATTATGAAAGATATGATAAAGATGATGGACAACCATTTTCTTTAAACATAATGAGACAGACGAATCATGATAATTATTGATATAATACATCATACATAAAAGGAATTTTAAAAACAATATCTAGATGTTAGTTTAAAAAACAAACGATTTATAACGATAAAATGTGTTTAACCAAGCCATCCAAAGATTTGTACGAAGAGCCACCTTCTTTGAGGCAAAGATTTGCCTTTTCCTTCAATTTTAGGGCTCTCTCTTTGAACTCTTCCCCTTCTTTCTCAACCATTAGTCTTCTAATTATTCTTTCAACCTCACCTCTCTCAATCCCGTGCTCCAATTGCAGCCCTATCTTCCAAACATCACTCACAAATCTTGCATCCACCATTTGATCGCTGAAACATGGCATACAAATCCATTGGGCAACACTTCAAGCCCTCTTGTTCAATGTTCAATGTTTCAGCGAAATCCATTGGGCAACACTTCAAGCCAATCTGACTCTTGAACTAATCCGGGTCAAACCACCCACAAAAAGGATTGGCCACTATTGGCCAACCCCCAAGCAATCTCCAAAAATTGAGCTTGATCTATCTTGGCAAGGCTCCCAAAGCTAACATAAGCAACAGATTTTGGCGCTTGAGTGTTTAGCCATGAAATGCAACTTTGGTCTTGTGCTAACAAACTACTTGAAGAAGAAGAGGTTGCAAGGCTACACTTGTGAAATGGACCTATTGGGAAAATTGGAATATTGGGGTAATATTCTTGGCGAATTGTGGCAAGTCCATGTCCTTCAAGATCTTCAAAAGTATTGAAAATGAGTCCATAAGAAGCCTTGGATTCATTTGTCGTGTTGGTTATCAGTTGATAGAAATCCTCAGGGTCGCAATTGGGCATCGTGGGTAGGTCTTTAACTTTGATAGGTGAAAGCTCCGTTACTGGCTCTTCTAGTCGAGAATCTAATTATTGTCAAAATAGAAGGTCAATTGTAAGTTTTCTAGTCGAGAGTCTAATTATTGTCAAAATAGGAAGCCAAATATGAGATAAAAAAAAAAAAAAAAAAAAAAAAAAAAAAAGACAATCGATAATAGAGTTTTGTTGGCTTGAGATTGTACTTGATATTGGTAGGTAACCCTTTTCCTTGAGAAGTGGAATTGCAGAATAAACAACAAAGGAAGCGGCACCCCCGGTCCTTAACATCATCCTCGGCAGCTTAAAGCTCTCCGCAACAGATCGAGTGAAGTCGAAGAGAAGGTCGGTGATCAAGCATGCAATGGTGCCCTCCAAATTAACGTCATCGGATAACAGCCCGGCCAAGCATTCTCTGAAAGGCTCAACACATTTAGCATTTAGAATAGAAACAAAAACGATTAAATCCTTAATGGATACCTCGTTTTCTGTCAAGTCAACAGGGATTGAATGGTAGGTGAAGTGTGGATTTAGGGTTGAAGGATTGAGGGAGTTGAAGTTGGTGTAGATGATGGCTATGGAGAAGCCTTTGGAATGCAGAATATTGGCCAGTTCCAGCATAGGGTTTATGTGCCCTTGGAAGGGAAATGGGAAGAGGACCAGTCTCCTGCCTTTGCTTTGTTCCATTTTCCAATCGACAGTGTTTACGTTTGTTTAGCTTGTGACTGTGAACTTATTGTGAATGCTGACTGATGAGGCGGCGGAGCTCGAGAAAAAATATTTTTTAATGTGTTCGAAACATGATTATACACAGATATTTTATTATACAAGTGAAGAAACAAATGAAAGTATTCTACTCTCACTTATATAGTAACATATAACCTACCTTAGGAAAATATATAATATGGGAAATTTGCTCACGCATGACGCAACCCTGGAACCTTATCTTATTGATGGCTCTGTTGAAGTTGATTTTTTCCTCACCCCACATGTCCACCACCAACTCCTTCTGTCGTTCCTATTTTTCTGTGGTTGCTGACAAAGATATACAAGAAAAATCTTTGTCTATATTTACCAATTGGGTTTTGCGCTTATTTAAAGGGACTCTTCTATTTGTAGTCATTCGATAAAAATCGAACGGCTCATGATGGTTGGTCAGGAGGATCATCTCCATTAGCTCAAGAGAGGATCCAAATCCCATTTTGCCTATGGGCGGTACCCTTGTATTCCTTCATAGTCCCATTAGTAATAATATACCCCCGTTGATCTTCTGCAACATGCCATATTCCACGATGGTCTCTTCTCTTCTTCTCTCTCAAAATCCCCTTGTGGAACCAGAGACTACCGAACACTTCCCTCCTCCTCCGTCCTCCTCTTGAAACAACGGGAACCATAAAACACCGCCACACAATTACAAAAGTGCCCCCGTATTCTCACTATACAAACCCCTCTCCCCCAACGCACCAAAATCAGAATCAATCCAATGTGTTTTTCTTATCAGTTTAGGTCTATTGACCATATTTCTACACGTGACCATTTTGTTATTATGGTAAACGGAAAAACTAAAATTACTAAGTTATGTATCTTTGCATTGGAACACTTGAAAACCCTTCACAGTTTACTTCTTGGACAAGGCATCAGAAAATATTCAAAGGAGTTTCTGCTGATGAGACCTGGGGTAACTTTTGTGATAAATCCTTTCCGCACAAAGGAAAACATTTGTTATTCCATTATGTAATTTACACATCAAAGGCCCACATGCAAATGTAAAAAAAGCAAAGTTGGACCCTCCTAAGCTAACCAAACCGAGCCCAACCAAGAGCCCAAAACCAAGGATAAAACAAAGGGTTATTATACAAAATGGTTCCTGAGATTTGCATGATTAATAGAAATGGTCCATGAGATTGAAAATCAATATAAATGGTCTCTGAGATTGTCCACCATCCATGATTTTGGTCATTCCGCTAAAAACTCTTTGAACAATTTCAAAGCTTCGTAACTCAATCGATTCTTAACTAAATTCGACCCATAATATATCAAAATGAAGATAAGAAAGTGTAGAACAAGATTATACATATTTGGAAGCCCAATGATTGCCGGAGATGGCCGGAAAATAGCTTGAAAAGTGACTGGTCCGAGGGAAAACTGGAAAACTCGTCGGAAATTGGGTAAACTTTAAACGTTCATAACTTCTTCAATACTCAACGAAATCGAGTGATTTAAAAATGAAAATCATACTTCTCGATGAGAGGAAGAGAATGGTATCTCTCTTTAAAGATAACTCGACATGGTTTGGCCCGAAAACTGCTCGAAAGTGGCTAACTAGAAAATGGTTAGCCACTTTCGAGCCGTTGTCCGACCGAACCACGGCAAGTTAGCCTTCAAAAAAGGTATCATTCTCTTCGTTTCGTCAAGAAGTATTATTTTCATTTCTGAATCACTCGATTTCGTTGAGTATTGAAGAAGTTATGAACGTTTAAAGTTTACTTAGTTTCCAGCGAGTTTTCGAATTTTCCCACGGACCAGTCACCTTTCAGGCTATTTTCCAGCCATCTCCGGCAACCATTGGGCTTCCAAATAGATATAATCTTATTCGATACTTTCCTATCTTCATTTTGATATATTATGGGTCGAATTTGATTAAGAAACGATTGAGTTACAAAGCTTTGAAAATTGTCCAAAATTGTTTTTAATGGAATGATCAAAATCATGGATGGTTCTGGATGGGTTTTGATTTCTTTGATTATGGGTGGATTTTGATTTCTTTGATTTCTGGGTTGGCCAATTTATGTGCTTATTTATTTCTTTATGCAGCTTTGAAATCTTGGGTGAGTTTTTCAATGACTTGCACACCTCGATTCAGTTGTTGCGGTTGAGGGGATTTGTCACATCCCGGCCCGGGACGGATCACTTCCTGGGCCCGCTCCACCACCGTAGCACGATATTGTCCGCTTTGGGCTTACTATTTCCTCACGGTTTTGTTTTTGGGAACTCACGAGCAACTTCCCAATGGGTCACCCATCATGGGATTGCTCTAGCCTCCTTCTCGCTTAACTTCGGAGTTCCTACGGAACCCGAAGCCAGTGAGTTCCCAAAAAGCCTCGTGCTAGGTAAGGATGTGAATATACATTTAAGGATCGCTCCCCTGGACGATGTGGGATGTTACAATCCACCCCCCTCAGGGGCCCGACGTCCTCGTCGGCACACTTCCGGCCAGGGATTGGCTCTGATACCAAATTGTCACATCCCGGCCCGGGGCGGATCACTTCCCGGGCCCGCTCCACCACCGTAGCACGATATTGTCCGCTTTGGGCTTACCATTCCCTCACGGTTTTGTTTTTGGGAACTCACGAGCAACTTCCCAGTGGGTCACCCATCATGGGATTGCTCTAGCCCCCTTCTCGCTTAACTTCGGAGTTCCTACGGAACCCGAAGCCAGTGAGCTCCTAAAAGGCCTCGTGCTAGGTAGGAATTGGAATATACATTTAAGGATCACTCCCCTGGGTGATGTGGGATGTCACAATCCACCCCCCTTAGGGGCCCGACGTCCTCGTCGGCACACCACGACCAGGGTTAGGCTCTGAAGCCCAGTTTCGCAACATTTACTCCCAAATCAAGTGTTTAACGGATGGGTATTTTCTTTTGCTTGGTTGTTGAGAAAATTAAAGGCTGTTATGTAAATTGATCGTTTTTATCTTGATTTTTTGTATTAATTGGACGACTGTGATCCTGACATGGCAGATCCTCTTCTTGATGTTGCCTGTTCCTTGGTTTGAATTGATTGAATGGTGAATGACTGAAAAATACTGTCCCATCACTGCGGAAAATGAGCTGTCCATTGTGAGCATAATCCATGGAGGTAATCTCACTGTCGAACATTTTATGAATGACTCTCCCAGCGCTAAAATTGAAAACCTGAAATATAGAGGTAGAAGTTCCACCAATCAATACAAGCAATTAAATTGATAATATCCTTGCAACCCTACAACGTTATTGGAATATAAAAAAAAAAATTAGATCCCTCATGCTTCAGGAAAAGGATAAGCAAAAATCAAAGTAGCAATAAAAACTTTTTGAGGGGGGATGTCTAATGAGATGTTTCATTGTGATTGTAATGCAATGCATGCGATAAATGGCATATTGTTCATCTTATCAGGAGCAGTAAAATCTTTAGTTATAAAGTATGAATCCATATTCATGTTAATTTGAGATCCAAGATGTTTTTTAGACTAAAAGAAAGAGTTATAAAGTAAATATGGCTGCAGGACCATTGGACCAGAGGACCACATACTCTAACAATATATGATGAAAAGTACTCATTGTTCTCTTATTCATTTTCTAATTCTTCTCTTTAAGGTATAATATGAAAATCTTATTTCAAAATTGTGTTTTTTCCCCTCAGAGAAAATTTGGGCTATAAGAGCTTAGTGCAAAGCTTCCTGTAAGCATGGGAAAAAACCAAGGCACAGTTCCACGCAAGGTAGTTCAATCTTTCATTTTCGTCTGATGAGTACTTGCCCTCCAAGTATTAGATTTCTTGCAATTTTACTTTTACAGTGCTCTTATCGTTTGCCATTTTGTTTTGAGATGCTTTTAATTCTTATTACATAGGGGAGCAGTAGTTCATGTGTGTGAATTTTTGTTTCGTTGTGTTTGGGGTTCAGAAGTGAATGCATTACGCAGGGAGGGATGGCTGTCAGCTTATCCCACGTATCTTTTATGTTTTCACTTTATTCATGTGCTGAATTATGGTTTCTCTCTAAATTGAAGAACTAAAAATGGCAAGCAAACTAAAAAGCAATTAGATTATGAAATGGGTACCTTGGTTTCTCATCATTTCTTTGTTTTGTAATTTTCATTTATTCATGTTCTTTTGACAGTGTATTCAATTGTATTTTTGGTTTTCCCTGCTTCGTTTATTTTATGCTTGCGTGTTCTTTTGTATGCATGATGTCTTTCTCTACAAGCTATGCATGAAGATTTGTTGTTGTTCTCAACTAATATATAGATATAATACTGGTTTGATACTAAGGTGCTTTTATAAAAAGTGGGTATCAAAAAAAGCTGAACTCAAAAAGGTGTTTGGTAAACACTTAAAAACAGCTTATTTTCACAGTTTTGGGTGAAAAAAGCTGAAAACGTGAATTAGCAAAAATGAGCTTATTCTCACAGCGCAGCATAAACAGTTTTCTTTCAAAGCACATCAATACCAAACCAGCCCATAATTTCATGGATTATGTTTTTAAGGTCATGCAAAATACTTCTTGAGGATATCTGGGGTTGCCGAGACCTGTTTTCACTACAAATAGGATGTATCTTTTATATAAAAGAAGAAATGGTGAGTTGCCAAAATTTCATTCTTCATCTTGATTTCTTTCATGATGCTTTTTCTTTCATTTTGATTCTTACATTAGCTTTGCTAATTGCTACCACTAAATTTGAAATTGAACATCAATTACGTGCTAAATGAACTTTAGAGATCAAGTACGGAGTGGAATGAGAAGAGAAGTCGTCACTTTCTCTCAGGTCTCTCTAGACAAGGTTTCCAAATAGTTTTCCCTTATTTTTGGTAATTGTTTTTTTTTAGTTTAATGAGATGGAATTAAATAGTTAAGTTGCCATACTAATGAATGTATTGAATTTTTTAGTAATAAGAATGTGACAAAATGAACACCTTCTTTTTGTGTTTTTAATTTCTCTCAGGTTTTCGAATTCAGTCCCACGTCGTCATGTCCATCTCGCTCGCTTACCATAATCGACACAAAAATTGCAAGTGTCATATACCAAGTCACATACGCTCGGGAAAGGAGATGGATTGTCTGCCCTCTCCTTCTCATGTCCTTCTGTTTTGTGCGATCATGGTTAAATTACATCAATATTTTATATTAATTTTTTTATAAAAATAATAAGATAAAAATTAAATATTGACGTAACTTAACCGTGATCACACAAAATAGAAAAACATAAGAGCAGGAGGCAAACAATCCATCTCCCTCGGAAAATCACAGCCAAGCGAAAAGCAGCTTCCTCTTTTTGATGGTCGAAGAAAGCTACCCCTAAAGAGCAATTCCACCCCTAAAGACTTTGCACCAGCACCCAGCTCATTTATCCACTCAAGTAAACAGTAATAGACCCTAATGAACAGTAATAGGCCAAAACATCTCCACCCCTAACAAAAAATAGCCTAGTCAATTTTATTAAAATATTATTAATTTTTATTATAAAATAATAATTTGGTGTTTTAATTTTTGTCTTCATCTGACACCCCCTCCCGTCTTCTTCTTCCTCTTCTTCTTATTCTTCCCACTTTTCCCAGTTTTTTCTTCTCTCTGTACACCATCTTCTTCTTCTTCTTGTTCTTCCTTTTTTTTCTCCTCTCTGTACACCACATCATCGAATCTACCCTGACATGCGCACACCATAAACCCCCAAAAATCAACACCTTCATATTCAAAAATTCATCGAAAATATACAAAACGGAAAAAAAATTCCAGTTGCAGCAAGATCCGAGTTAATCAACCAATCGACGACGATCCGAGTTGCAGGAGGATCATGATTTGGAAGGGGGACATGGTGTTGAATATATGGATTTGTTAGGGGAAGGGGGTTGACGGGGTTCCTGGGATTGGGATGGGTTCCAGGGATCGGGGTGGGGTTCCAGGAGCCAGATGGGGTTCCAGATGAGAGAGCACGTTAGCAAGGCGTCAAATGAGCCGTCTCCTTCCTCTGTCGATTTTAGGCCGACCTGTGGACTGGCTTGGGCTGGGTGCCAGTCTATTCCACCGGCTGGAGTGGATTGGCTGAGTCTCAGCTTGTTTTTTCCACTAGGTGCCAGCCTCTTTTGCTTCTGGTGGAAGTGCTCTTAAAAGCCAGAAAAGTCAAAGCGACGGCCTTTTCTCTCTCTCTTCTCATCACCATCACTTTTTGTGCCTAATTGGAATAAGTGTTTCACGATGCACCTACTTTGAATCTTCAATTTTTTTCCCTGCGTGTTTATTTACATTCTCAGCTTTTACACTATATCTTGTTATTTTGTTTTCTCTCTTATTTTCTTTTGGTTTTGAATAATAAAGTCATCATCTTGCTTCCCCATTAACATTTGGCACGAATAAACAAATTCAAGTTTTAGATTGGATTTTGGGGAAAGTTTTTGAAAGTTGATGGTTAGATTGCTCAATGGGTGTTGGGAAACTGGGTTTTCTGTCAGTTTTTGCGTAATCGAATTGGGTCTTATTTGTCTAATTAGTTACAGACAGAGAAGGGGATGAGGGTGTGGAATGTCAGGGAGAGGAAGGGAGAGGGAGGTCTGCCAAAAATTGGGATTGATGGTGAGGGGATTGTAGGGCAGACAGGAGGCCATGCCGCCTCTGAGATTGAGATAGAGAGAGACGGAGACAGAGCGAGAGAGGGAGAGATTTTAGGGATTTGCAAACTCTTCCCCTTGCTGCCTGTTCCGTTCTGATTTGAAGATTTCTCAAGCGGCTATAATTTCATGGTAGGTTGGTTTAAATCAGTTTCACAAATTAGGGTCACAAATTTCTCTGACTTCTGATTTTTGAATTTGTGCTCGGTTTTTTGTTTGTTGAGATTTTCAGCCTATGGTCTGATTGACGTTGGGTTTGCTTGAGTTTACAGGTCTATGGGTGCAGCAAGCAAAATCCCTTCATTCATATGAGCTTCTTGAGCCTCTTTACCCTCACAGCAGCTTACCTAATTTAGTATCTTGAAGTGATAAAGCAAAGAGATTTCCAAAGCTAATCAAATTGTTATCGTCAGCTTGCTCTCTTTGGATTAATTGCTGTTATAATGCATTTTGAAGCTTAAATTATAGATTCCTTTTCTGTAGCAAACCTTGATTTATCTGTTTATAGAAAAGAATATC
This sequence comes from Pyrus communis, assembly GCF_041283825.1. Lineage (NCBI taxonomy): Eukaryota > Viridiplantae > Streptophyta > Magnoliopsida > Rosales > Rosaceae > Pyrus > Pyrus communis. The sequence goes on from NC_142565.1 coordinate 5,726,643, forward strand.
AATTCATTTCAGTTCAAATATTTCTGAAAAGTTAGAGATGGTTTTATTAGTTTCAAATTATATGCTACTGAAAAGTTTAACATCTGCTGAGAAAGTTGAGCGTTTGTAAATTAGCCAAATTATAGGGTCATGTGCAGGTGTTGTGTTTAAAACTTCGTTTTTTCATGAGTTTTTAACTTTTTATTAAGCTTTGTGATTTTTTTTTTTTTGTATCGGTTGATTTCTAAATTACTATAATTAAGAACAAGATTAGTGAATTTTTAATTTTCTGCTTAGCTTAACACGATCCTTGAATAAAATTTGGGTCTTAGTTGAAGTTAGGTCATATTTTTAAGAATGGTAAGAACTAAGGAAATTTTTTCTGGGTGTGTCCTGTTCAACTTTTGTTGGCAAATTGGTCTTTGCCAATCAATGTTATTTTTGGGTGCTAACTGTTTTGGTATAAATTTTGGTAGCGGTGATTTCTTCTGCACTTATGATGTGACAACGTTGTGTAATGATTGTAGGTTTTTGAAAATTTTGAGCTTCACAAACTGTGGAAAAAGAAACAAGTTTTGCTGAAATCAATTTAAAGGCACAATAACAAAGGTATAATATAAAATAAATAAATAAAAAAAAAAAAAAAAATCTACTGGATGATGTAATTTGGTTTGGATTTGTAAAGTATGGTTTTCAATGTGGATTAATTGTTTAAATAATTTTAGATTATGCTGATTGTCTGTTTTCTCTTCTACTTATTTTGTGTTTTCCAACTATTTTTCTGTAATTACCTTTTGTTTATATTATAGGACAGGTGTAATTCTTATTTTGATAATTTTTTCTCCTTTCTCTCCTTGATACTTTGCATGTGTATTCACTTGGGAAAAAAATACTGCAGTATAACATGCAAAAGTTTTTTTTCTTCCCTTTTGCCCCTTTTTTGGGATATTAGTTACAAAATCTGTTTAGAGCATAGATGTGAAATTTACAGGGCGGGTTGGTAAGTTAATTAGTTAATTTGATTCTCAATGGATATGAGTTATTGCGATTTGCAGAGATAGACTAAAGACTTAAAGAAAACAATGTTTGTTTTGAGTACTCTGTTCCTGCATTAATTAATTTTCTTTATATTGAAATTGAATAAATTTAATTTTCCTTGATATCCAAATGTATTAAAGTAATTTTGATTGAAGTTTGTTTATGTCTGCTTTCCAAGATTCATTTTTTGGTTACCAGATATCTCACTTCATTTATGGTATGCTTTTTTTAGTTAACTAAAAAAAAAGGCTTTTTATTCTTTGGTTTTCAGGACTTCATTTACCATTTACAAGTCAACCCCGCAATACCAAAGTACAAGAGAAACAAAGATTAGAGGTAATTTTTGCTCTAACTTCTTTGGAATGGTTTCTAAGATTTGTATTGTGCATTTGGCCAGTGTTAACTACTAAATCAATTGAAAAACATTCCGTAGGGGCTGCACTGCCATTCAATTAATGGAATCTATAACATGCAATCAGTTTCTTTTTAGTTGAGTTCAAATAATGTTGATTGCGCTATTATAAAGCTCTTTTTTATAGTTAGGTTGAAAATCATATCGATATATTCTTTATTTAGTTGGTCCAATCTGTAACAGATGAGATTGTTTTGTTTGATGTTTCAATCAAAATTTGATCTCTTTTTTTTTTTTTTTTTTTTTTTTTAGTATCTTGGATTCTTGGTTGCATACTCACCTTCCAACAACTATTATATTGTCTCTCGATTGGATGGATTTTTATAATTTCCTAGATCTACAGTTACAATGCTTTTTATAATTTCCTAGATCTATCAGTTTTGTTCGTTCATGATTATGTTGAATGTTTTTCAGATTAAATGTGTCTTATTCATGTAGTTAAGACTCGTGCATTAAAGTCCCGCAGCATTTCCTAGTATTTATCAATTCCAGGATAGGCCTAGGCCTAGGCCTAGGCTAGCTAGCATGTCGCTCCGCCCCTGATTATGTTGTTAGCACGTTTGATTATCCAATATTAATACTGACAACTACGTCTCACGATTATGATTTATATTGCTATATGTCAGCTTACTTAAAAATAATAGACATTCATTATTTTATGACATAATTGGAGATTTAGATCGTAGATTTGAACATTTTTATAATTAAAAATAATAAGAGATCGAGATCCAATCCAACTAGGAAAGATATTGCTATGATTCATGCATGCGTAGTTCATATTCATTCATTGACGATGTATAAATACATTGGATTACAAAGAGTCCTACTGGGATACCAAGTATTTCCATCTATATCTCAAATAGAAGATGCCATATGTCAATATGATTTGGTTTGTTTAGTAAGGTGGCGGATTGGATTGCCAAGCCCAGTGGTTTACTGTTTATTAGTATGTATAAATCTTGAGCATGTTTATTAGTATGCATAAATCTTTTACCCGAGGTTATGTATTTGATTCTTATTTCATCAATAGTGCTTGTATAAAGAAAAAGATAATCAGCCATTTTTAAGCGATTTATAAGGATAAAATATGATTAACCAAGCCATCTAAAGATTGGTACGAAGAGCCACCTTCTTTGAGGGAAAGATTTGCCTTTTCCATCAACTTTAAGGCTCTCTCTTTGATCTCTTCCCCTTCTTTCTCAACCATCAGTCTTCTAATTGTTCGTTCAACCTCACCTCTCTCAATCCCATGCTCCAACTGCAACCCTACCTTCCAAACATCACTCACAAATCTTGCATCCACCATTTGATCACTGAAACATGGCGTACAAATCATAGGTACGCCTTCACAAATGCTCTCCAATGTAGAATTCCAACCACAGTGAGTCCAAAAGGCTCCGACTGCTGGGTGGGCCAACACTTCTTTTTGTGGAGCCCATTTCACGACATGGGCCCTCTCTTTCAACGCTTCTAGAAACCCATTAGGCAACATTTTAAGCCAGTTGGACTCTTGAACTAATCCGGGTCGAATCACCCACAAAAAAGGTTGGCCACTGTTGGCCAACCCCCAAGCAACCTCCAAAAATTGAGCTTGATTTATCTCGGCAAGGCTCCCAAAGCTGACATAAGCAACAGATTTTGGCGCTTGAGTGTTTAGCCATGAAATGGAACTTTGGTCTTGTGATTGTAAGCTAGTTGAAGAAGAAGAGGTTGTAGGGCCGCACTTGTGAAATGGACCTAGTGAGAAAATTGGAATATTGGGGTAATATTCTTGGCGAAGTGTGGCAAGTGCTTGTCCTTCAAGATCTTCAAAAGTATTGAAGATGAGTCCATGAGAAGCCTTGGGTTCATTTGCCATGTTGGTTATCAGTCGATAGAAATCTTCAGGGTCGCAATCGGGCATCATTGGTAGATCTTTAACTTTGATAGGTGAAAGCTCCGTCACTGGTTCTTCTAGTCGAGAATCTAATAGTCAAAATAAAAAGCCAAATATAAGGTTCCTAGTTAGTATATATATTTTGCCCTTTAATGCATGTCCTAAAATGCTAATTTACGAGGAGGTAGAGCAAGGAATAAAAATGCTAACCTGACTAATTAGCCTAACTCAAATATGCATAAGTTGTCTAAGTGCCAATCTAGTATCGCTTCTAGAAGTGTTAAAAAGTGTTTTCTAGTAACAAAAACATTTGAAACGAGTTATTAGTCTCGGTGTGGTGTTTTCAATCTACTTATATTGCATTTATTAGTAATAACGATGAGATAAAAAGACATTTGATAATAGGGTTTTGTTGGCTTGAGATTGTACCTGGTATTGGTAGGTAACCCTTATCCTTGAGAAGTGGAAATGCAGCATAAACAGCGAAGGAAGCGGCACCCCCGGTCCTTAACACGATCCTCGGCAGCTTAAAGCTCTCTGCAACCGATCGAGTGAAGTCGAAGATAGGATCCGAGATCAAGCATGCAATGGGGTCCTCCGAATTAACTTCGTCGGATAACAACCCGGCCAAGCATTCTCTGAAAGGCTCAACACATTTAGCATTTAGAACGGAAAGTTGAAGGGTGGGATCCTTGATGGAGGCTTCGTTTTCTGTGAAGTCAACAGGGATTGAATGGTAGGTGAAGTGTGGGTTTAGGGTTGAAGGATTGAGGGAGTTGAAGTTGGTGTAGATGATGGCTATGGAGAAGCCCTTGGAATGCAGAATGTTGGCCAGTTCTAGCGTAGGGTTTATGTGCCCTTGGAAGGGCAGTGGGAAGAGGATGACTCTCCTGCCTTTTTTTTGCTCCATTTTTGGATCCACAATCGTTTAGCTTGTGACTTGTGAACTTATGGTGAATGCTGAGGCGGCCGAGGTTTTTTTTTTTTTGGGTCAATGGGGCGGCTGAGCTTGAGCTTGGAAAAGTATACCATATGGGAATTTTGGTCACGCATGACGCAACCCTGGAAATTCCAGGCTGGAATCTTATCTTATTGATGACTCTGTTGATTCTGTTTTTTTCCCTAATCCGGCATGTCGACCGCCAGCTCCTTTTGTCGTTACCTTATTTATGTTATTGCCTACAAAGATACACAAGGAATATCATTGTCTATATTTACCAATTGGGTTTTGGGCTTATTTTTCTACTGGGAACAATTTGAACAAACAAAAAATCCGAATTAAGTTTTAATTAGATTAATCCAAGGTGTTTTTCTCATCGATTGTTAAGATTTTTCCAATGTGTTTTTCTTATTTAGGTCTATTGATCATATTTTTACAAGGCAACCTATCAAGATACTGTCATTCCTATACTCTTTTGAGTTTGCTAATTCAAAAATAAAATTGCGTGAAAAATTGCACAAACTTTCTTTCTCACGTTGAGTCACTATTTTTTGTTATGGTAAATGGGAAAACTCTATTATTACTAAGTTATGATTAAGAATTTCGTTTTCTTTTGCTGCAAAAATGGATCTTTACATTGGAAAACTTGAAAACCCTTCGCAATTTACTTCTCGAACAAGGCATCAAAAAATATTCAGAGGAGTTTCTGCTTATGGAGAGCTAGGGTAAAGCTTGGAAAAGCACTTGATAGTGAATAGAAGCATCCAAGGGAACAATATGTTTTTCTTTTTAACAAACGATATTATCTACACTAAAGGGGAGGGGATGAGTTTAGCCTCATAATGGGATAGCAATATGGTGGTTCAAATTCGCCTTTGGCGAAAATCAAACCTAAGACCTCTCACTTACAAGTGAAAATGAATACCACTAGACCGTAGCACTAAGTGATAATATGCTAGTATTTTGGATCAATTAAAAGTAGACAATGTAAGTATGATGACTGTTATGTATATATATTGATTGGATGCATTGGATGTGATTTTGTTGTTGTTATGGAGATTGATTGGATGCCCTATACGAGGCTCCAAGACAACTTTCTCCCATGTTATTAAAGCCATCATTGTTTTTTTTTTTTTTTCTTTTGGTTTTCTGATGTAGATCAAATGGTGTAGTGGTTTGAAGATTAAATTGAAATGTGCGGTCTGGGTAGCAAGAACAAGGCTTTGCAGATTTGACTTCTAATTTTCGATTTGGAGCTTTCTCTTACACCAAATCTATAAGGAATTTAGTCATAAAATTGCATTGCCAAAGTCCCGCACTTACACTTTAGGCATCAAGTATTGCTCGATTGAGGTTAGGATTTATCCAGATGGATTACTCCTAAGTGATTCAAAACCTAAAATACCACAATTAACAGAGGCAGGGGAAGAAGACGAAGATGCAATGGAAAAATAAGAAGTAGAAAAATAAGAGAACAATGCCGATGCTCGTCTATTAGATAGCTTGTTTATGTTTCGCTGCAGTGTGTTTTGCCTGCTTGAGTTGCTGGTTTGCTTTTCCTTTTTGTGTGAAGGAAGAGAAAGAAAAAGTTACTCATCGATATTGCAGTCACATAAAATGATTTTTGGATGAAGAATGTAATTTTATTTATACCTTAATTTTAGAAGCGCATGACGACGATATAAGAAAATTGCCACTCACACAAACTAACAGATAGACTAGTATTTTTTTACCATATGACAATCTTCTTTTCTTTATGACCAATTGACCAAGTATTACGATGTAACTTTGTTTTGGTGTATGACGAACTCGTTGTCTGACAAAGAAAAATACTTTCAAATATTTTATAATCCTTTAAATACCTAGTCGAAAAGGAGGGAAAAATCACATGAAAAACGTAATTTTCTTTTTTTTCACAGTTGTAGTTTTGTGGGCCCCTTTTTTATTTGTGCCCAGGGCCTCCAGAATGTTTGGACCGGCGCTAGTCGTGGTCATCACCGATAAGAACACCGTCCGATCCAAAGGCTATGGCTTTTTTGATAATCCGAAATTAATCAGGGACATGGCTTTTTTGAAATTTATGAGGGACGTGGCTGTTTTGGTTTCTGGGTTGCTAACTGGAAATCCTGGAAATTTTGAATCTGCAAGAAAGCAGAGGAAAGGAACGGCAGCAACAGATGGAAGAGAGAGTCAGACAACAAAAATTGGGAGTTTTTGTAATTAAAAAAAAAAAAAAAAAAATTAGTCCTAGCTAGTCAGGTACTGCACCCAATTGGGTTTTGAGCTTATTTTTTATTGAGCCATTCATTTTGTATATGGGAATATACCCTCGTACTCCTTCGTAGTCCAATAAGTAAAAATTTTCAACTAGCCCAAAACGTACAACCACAACCAGCACGATATATGCTCCCCGTTAATCTTCCGGCACGTGCCATATTTCACAATGGTCTCTTCTTCCCCCTGAAAATCCCCTCGTCTAACCAGAGATTAACATGTCAAATAAATTCTGGCTCCAGCCATTCACGATGATGAAACTCTTGTTCCCCTCAGGGCGTTTCCCTAAAAGATTAAGACACAAATCATCTATGGATGGTTAGCCAACTACTGAAAACCCAGTTATTCTAACAAATTCTTCTAACCCAAAATTTAAATCGTGTTCATTAACTACAAATGTCTTTTTGTTTATGTCGCATCTTTCTGCAAGGCAGCTTATAAGGGTATATGGACATAGACACGAGGATACAACACGACACGACATACAAATACAACACAACACGATACGGAGATACGAGGGGATACCACCATGTTCATGCATCACAAGGCATCAGAGACAGAGGAGTATCTGCTGATGAAGAGCTGGGGTAAAGCTATTGGAAAAGCATTTGATAGCAAGTAGAAGCATCCAATGAACAATATGCCAGTATTTTGGATCAATTAAAAGCAGACAATGTAAGTATGATGACTGGTATGTATGTCTATTGATTGAATGGATGCGGTATATGAGGCTCCAAGACAACTTACTCCCATCTTATTAAAACCATTATTGTTTTGTTTTGTTGGTTTTCTAAAGTATATCAAATGGTCGAATGGATTGGAGATTAAGTTGAAATGTGCGAATCGGGTAGCAAGAACGACAAAGCTTTGCAAATCGGGTAGCAGAAGCATTATTACCCCCAACGTTAGGATACAAAGAAAATATATCAGTTTTTGTTTAAGAAGGAAAACTGATATTAGGACATGGTGTGCTGCACATGATCAATTGGCTAACTAATAATATTAGACCAACAAAAACTGATATTAGGAATTATATTAAAGTAACCAATAAAGAGTGTTTTAGTTAAGATTTTATTTTATACGACCCTTGTTATTAAAACTCTCTAAAATATGTAGTTAATACATTACTAAAAGCCTGTATTTTTTATTTTATTGAATAGCTAATACTGACTCTCTTAAACAAACGATTTATAACGATAAAATGTGCTTAACCAAGCCATCCCAAGATAGGTACGAAGAGCCACCTTCTTTCAGGCAATGATTTGCCTTTTCCATCAAATTTAAGGCTCTCTCTTTGATCTCTACCCCTTCTTTCTCAACCATTAGTCTTCTAATTGTTCTTTCAACCTCACCTCTCTCAATCTCATGCTCCAATTGCAGCCCTACCTTCCAAACATCGCTCACAAATCTTGCGTTCACCATTTGATCACCGAAACATGGCGTGCAAATCATGGGGACCCCTTCACAAATGCTCTCCAATGTAGAATTCCAACCACAGTGAGTCCAAAAGGCTCCAACTGCAGGGTGGGCCAACACTTCTTTTTGCGGAGCCCATTTCACGATATGGGCTCTTTCGTACAACGCTTCTAGAAATCCGTTAGGCAATGCTTCATGCCAATCCGACTCTTGAACTAATCCGGGTCGAACCACCCACAAAAAGGGTTGGCCACTATTGGCCAACCCCCAAGCAATCTCCAAAAATTGAGCGTGATCTATCTTGGCAGCGCTCCCAAAGCTAACATAAGCAACAGATTTTTGTGCTTGAGTGTTTAGCCATGAAATGCAACTTTGGTCTGGTGATAGTAAGCTAGTTGAAGAAGAAGAGGTTGTTGGGCCGCACTTGTGAAATGGACCTAGTGAGAAAATTGGAATATTGGGGTAATATTCTTGGCGAATTGTAGCAAGTGCTTGTCCTTCAAGATCTTCAAAAGTATTGAGGATGAGTCCATGAGAAGCCTTGGTTTCATTTACCACGTTGGTTATCACTCGATAGAAATCTTCAGGGTCGCAATTGGGCATCGCTGCAGGTAGGTCTTTAACTTTGATAGGTGAAAGCTCCGTCACCAGCTCTTCTAGTCGAGAATCTAATTATTGTCAAAATAGAAAACCAAATTTAAGGTTCCTAATAAGTATTTATATTTTTCCTTTTAGTTAATGCATATTCTAAAATGCTAATTTATGAGGAGGCAAAGCAAGAAATAAAAATGCTAACCTAACTCAAATCCGCACAAATTGTCAAAATGCTAATTTGGGATCACTTCTAGAAGTGCTGAAGTGTTTTTTTGTAACCAAAAACATTTTTGGATCAATGAAGTGATTTCAGAAGAAGAATCACTTTGAAGTTTTTTTCCATGTGCTTGAGTTTTTAATAAGAAAGTTTACATGTTTGTAATAAAAGCACATATTGCATAATCTCTTAGGAACGAAGAACAAAAGTGCTACTTATAAAAAAGAATTCCAAAAGAGTCATTAGTCTTGATATGGTGTTTTCAGTCTACGTGGGTCACTAACAATGATGAGATAAAAAGACATCTGATAATAGGGTTTTGTTGGCTTGAGATTGTACCTGGTATTGGTAGGTAACCTTTTTCCTTGAGAAGTGGAAATGCAGCAAAAACAGCCAAGGAAGCGGCACCCCCTGTTCTTAACACGATCCTCGGCAGCTTAAAGCTCTCCGCAACCGATCGAGTGAAATCGAAGAGAGGATCCGAGATCAAGCATGCAACCGGGTCCTCCGAATTAACGTCGTCGGATAACAACCCGGACAAGCATTCTCTGAAAGGCTCAACACATTTAGCATTTAGAATAGAAAGAAGAACGGTGAAATCCTTGAATGAGACCTCGGTTTCTGTCAAGTCAACAGGGATTGAATGGTAGGTGAAGTTTGGGTTTAGGGTTGAAGGATTGAGGGAGTTGAAGTTGGTGTAGATGATGGCTATGGAGAAGCCTTTGGAATGCAGAACGTTGGCCAGTTCCAGCATAGGGTTTATGTGCCCTTGGAAGGGCATCGGGAAGAGGATCACTCTCCTGCCTTTGCTTTGCTCCATTTTCAATTGACAATGTTTACGTTTGCTTAGCTTTGTGTGACTTGTGAACTTATTGGTGAATACTGAGGCGGCTGAGCTTGGAAAATTCGCTCACGCATGACGCAACCCTGGAATCTTATCTTATTAATCAATATTGCTGGCTTTGTTGAAGTTCGTTTTTTCCACCGCCGGCTCCTTCTGTCGTTACGTCCTTTACGTGGTTGCTTACAGAGATACGCCAGGAATATCATTGTCAATATTTACAACTTGGGTTTTAGGCTTATTTTCTATTGAGCCCTTCACTTTGTCTATGGGCATACCCTCCTGGTATTCCTTCGCTGTCCAATAACTAAAAGTCTAAAATGATTCCAACTACCCCAAACGTACAACCACAACCAGCATGATATATACTCCCCCGTTGATCTTCCGCCACGTGTCATATTCCACAATGGTCTCTACTTTTTTTCTCTTTGAAAATCCTCTCATCGAACCAGAGATTACCGAAATTACTAAGTGTCATAATATAATTAGTTGAACACTTCCTTCTTCTCCGTCCTCCTCCTATAACATCCGGAACCACAAAACACCACCACAATTACAGAACTGCCACCGTATTCTCAATATACCCACCGCACCAAAATCAGAATCAATTAGCAGCCATGGCAAGCAATTACCAACAATTTGAACACTCACAAAATCCGAATTTAGTTAAGAGACAATAAGATTAATCCACGGTGTTTTTCTTATCAGTTATTAGGATTATCCAAGGTATTTTTCTTATCAGTTTAGGTCTATTGATCATATTTCCAGCTCAGCTTATTTCCATTTCTGGTTGATAAGTCAACCTATTTTTGTATGAATGTTTGTCATTTTCAATTACCAATTATGCCTGTGATGAAATATTTTGCTCAAAGCCTTAACTACTGATGATGTTCATCACTTTATTTATCATTTTTAGAAGCATTCAAAATTTTAATTTTTGTATTATAAATAGACACAATGCTCAAAATTTGAATTTATTTAATAAAAATAAATGAAACAATTGAGTATTACCCGCACTTGATAATGGTCACCTAATGGCAAGCTGAAAATAGATGACTAAAGGGGCCGAACTTCTGAGAACATTGAATTGCAAAAGTACAACTCAGCAACTTATATGATAAACACTCCTCTAGAAATATGAGGAATGCTTGGTTCTTTCAAGGTTGAGGAGGAACTCATCCTCAAATTCACTTAATAGCTGATTTATAAATTAAATTTATGTTTATAGTCAAAATTGTTATACTATTAATCTCTTTATAAATGCTATTTATAAAAAAAGTCAATTAAAATTAAAAGGGAATTGTTATTGGCACTCTAAAAATCTCATTCTACACTCCAAACTTTCTATATTTAGAAATAAAAATACAGAGGAGTGTAGAATGAGATTTTTGGAGTGCCAATAACACTTCCCAATTAAAATTGTTTAGTCAATTAATTGTATTAAATAGATAGTTTTTAATATTTCTACCGAATTCGTCTATTTATTTTCACACAGTACGATATATGCTCCCCGTTGATCTTCCGGCACGTGCCATATTCCACAATGGTCTCTTCTTCCCCCTGAAAATCCCCTCGTCTAACCAGAGATTAACATGTCAAATAAAATCTGGCTCCAGCCATTCACGATGATGAAACTCTTGTTCCCCTCAGGGCGTTTCCCTAAAAGATTAGGACACAAATCATCTATGGATGGTTAGCCAACTACTGAAAACCCAGTTATTCTAACAAATTCTTCTAACCCAAAATTTAAATCGTGTTCATTAACTACAAATGTCTTTTTGTTTATGTCATATCTTTTTGCAAGGCAGCCTATAAGGATATATGGACATAGACACAAGGATACGACAGGACACAACACAGAAATACAACACAACACGATACGAAGATACGAGGGGATACCATCATGTTCACGCATCATAGGGCATCAGAAACAGAGGAGTATCTGCTGATGGAGAGCTGGGGTAAAGCTATTGGAAAAGCATTTGATAGCAAGTAGAAGCATCCAAGGAACAATATGCCAGTATTTTGGATCAATTAAAAGTAGACAATGTAAGTATGTATATTGATTGAATGGATCCGGTATATGAGGCTCCAAGACAACTAATTTTTTGGTTGTTATGTAGATTGATTGGATGCGGTATATGAGGCTCCAAGACAACTTACTCCCATCTTATTAAAACCATTATTGTTTTGTTTTGTTGGTTTTCTAAAGTATATCAAATGGTCGAATGGATTGGAGATTAAGTTGAAATGTGCGAATCAGGTAGCAAGAACAAAGCTTTGCAAATCGGGTAGCAGAAGCATTATTACCCCCAACGTTAGGATACAAAGAAAATATATCAGTTTTTGTTTAAGAAGGAAAACTGATATTAGGACATGGTGTGCTGCACATGATCAATTGGCTAACTAATAATATTAGACTTAGTACAAAATCAACGTTATAAACTTATAATTGTTATAAAAGGGTTAAAGTTTGAGAGATAACCTTTTAATGGTAGGTGCAAGGTAGATGTAAAATGCCACACTAAAATTATAGCACAGGCAGATAACAAATAAAAGGCAGAGGAATAGATGATGTTACTGATATTTTTCTCTAGTTTTCTTTCTTCTTATCTTTTCTGTTACATGAAAACATATGGAGTGCTCTATTTATAGAGCAACTCCAAACTGATGCAGTTAATGCATCTTGAAATTTATGAAACTTCGTCTGACTATACAATCTCTTTCACTTTGCATGGGCATTGAAAACTTTGCCCATGCAGAAGACTTTCACAAATGAAACTGTGGGCATTCATTGCCCATGAAACTTTTCAACACTCCCCCTTGGATGCCCACATATCAACATGAGTTGCCTCGTTAAAACCTTGATTGGAAAAACCCAGTGGGAAAAAACCATAGTGAAGGAAAAAGAGTACAACTTTTCCTGGACCGTTGATATAGTGTCAAGTATGCTTATGTTGCCTCGTTAAAACCTTGATAGGAAAAACCCAGTGAGAAAGATCCATTTCGTCCAAAAGAAGATGATGAGCTGGTCCTTGGTCCAGAAGTACCATATCTGAGTGCAATAGGTGCTTTGTTGTATTTAGCACAATATACTAGACCCGATATAGCTTTTTCAGTTAATTTGTTAGCAAGGTATAGCTCTGCTCCAACAATTTGTCATTGGAAGGGTATCAAAGATGTATTGCGATACCTTCGTGGGACAACTGACATGGGTCTCTTCTACTCAAAGAACTCCACAGATGACCAGGTCCTTGTTGGATATGCAGATGCTGGCTTCCTCTCTGATCCGCATAAAGCCCGCTCACAAACTGGATATGTGTTTAAGAATGGAGATACAGCAATCTCATGGCGCTCAACCAAGCAAACATTAGTTGCTACATCTTCAAATCATTCAGAAATCGTTGCTTTACATTAAGCAAGTCGTGAATGTTCTTGGTTAAGATCAATGATCCATCATATCCGGAATTCATGTGGTCTAACTTCGAAGACAGACAATCCAACTGTCATCCATGAAGATAATGCAGCCTGTGTTGCCCAAATGAAGGAAGGATTCATCAAGGGCGATAAGACTAAACACATATCTCCAAAGTTTTTCAGTGCTCATGAGCTTCAGAAGGCTAAAGTTATTGAAGTCAGACAAATCCGTTCAAATGAAAATCTGGCAGACTTGTTCACCAAATCTTTACCAAAATGCACATTTCAGAAGTTAGTGCAAGGCATCGGATTACGTCGACTTACCAAACAGCTAAATTTGGAGAATGTAGAATCAGGGGGAGATACATATCAGGGGGAGCATCCCTGATACATGCTTGTTGTACTCTTTTTCCTTCGATTAGGATTTTTCCCACTGGGTTTTTCCTATCAAGGTTTTAATGAGGCAACATAAGCATACTTGACACTATATCAACGATCCAGGAAGAGTTGTACTCTTTTTCCTTCACTATGGTTTTTTCCCACTGGGTTTTTCCAAGCAAGGTTTTAACGAGGCAACTCATGTTGATATGTGGGCATCCAAGAGGGAGTGTTGAAAAGTCTCATGGGCAATGAATGCCCACAGTTTCATTTGTGAAAGTCTTCTGCATGGGCAAAGTTTTCAATGCCCATGCAAAGTGAAAGAGATTGTATAGTCAGACGAAGTTTCATAAATTTCAAGATGCATTAACTGCATCAGTTTGGAGTTGCTCTATAAATAGAGCACTCCATATGTTTTCATGTAACAGAAAAGATAAGAAGAAAGAAAACTAGAGAAAAATATCAGTAACATCATCTATTCCTCTGCCTTTTATTTGTTATCTGCCTGTGCTATAATTTTAGTGTGGCATTTTACATCTACCTTGCACCTACCATTAAAAGGTTATCTCTCAAACTTTAACCCTTTTATAACACGCACAACTAAATCCAAATGAAATCATTCAGGAAGAGAAAATGAATGATACATCCACAATTCATAATTCTGGACTTCCAGAAAAAGAAAATGTCCTTGATGAGACATCTGTCCCTGAAGAGACAGAAGTACATGAAAGCAAAGAAATCTCCATAAATTATGCATGTACAAATGAATTGTGGGATCGGAATGAAATAATCATCGATGATATGTTTGCATTTGCAGTAGCCACTGAAATCATCTTAAGTGATGATATTGAGCCCCGTTCTGTTGATGAATGCAAACAGAGACAGGATTGGCCTAAGTGGAAAGATGCAATCCAGGCAGAATTAAATTCCTTGGAAAAGCGGAATGTTTTTGGACCAGTAGTCCAAACCCCGCCTAGTGTAAACCCCGTGGGGTTACAAATGGGTATTCACAAGGAAACGCAATGAGAAAAACAAGATCGCAAGATACAAAGCACGACTCGTTGCACAAGGTTATCTCTCAAACTTTAACCCTTTTATAACAATAATGCATCAGTTATGATTTCCAACAAAAACTGATATTAGGAATTATATTAAAGTAACCAATAAAGAGTGTTTTAGTTAAGATTTTATTTTATACGACCCTTGTTATTAAAACTCTCTAAAATATGTAGTTAATACATTACTAAAAGCCTTTATTTTTTATTTTATTGAATAGCTAATACTGACTCTCTTAAACAAACGATTTATAACGATAAAATGTGCTTAACCAAGCCATCCAAAGATAGGTACGAAGAGCCACCTTCTTTCAGGCAATGATTTGCCTTTTCCATCAAATTTAAGGCTCTCTCTTTGATCTCTACCCCTTCTTTCTCAACCATTAGTCTTCTAATTGTTCTTTCAACCTCACCTCTCTCAATCCCATGCTCCAATTGCAGCCCTACCTTCCAAACATCACTCACAAATCTTGCATTCACCATTTGATCACCGAAACATGGCGTGCAAATCATGGGGATCCCTTCACAAATGCTCTCCAATGTAGAATTCCAACCACAGTGAGTCCAAAAGGCTCCAACTGCAGGGTGGGCCAACACTTCTTTTTGCGGAGCCCATTTCACGATATGGGCTCTTTCATACAATGCTTCTAGAAATCCGTTAGGCAATATTTTATGCCAGTCCGACTCTTTAACTAATCCGGGTCGAACCACCCACAAAAAAGGTTGGCCACTATTGGCCAACCCCCAAGCAATCTCCAAAAATTGAGCGTGATCTATCTTGGCAACGCTCCCAAAGCTAACATAAGCAACAGATTTTTGCGCTTGAGTGTTTAGCCATGAAATGCAACTTTGGTCTGGTGATAGTAAGCTAGTTGAAGAAGAAGAGGTTGTTGGGCCGCACTTGTGAAATGGTCCTAGTGAGAAAATTGGAATATTGGGGTAATATTCTTGGCGAATTGTGGCAAGTGCTTGTCCTTCAAGATCTTCAAAAGTATTGAAGATGAGTCCATGAGAAGCCTTGGTTTCATTTACCATGTTGGTTATCACTCGATAGAAATCTTCAGGGTCGCAATTGGGCATCGCTGCAGGTAGGTCTTTAACTTTGATAGGTGAAAGCTCCGTCACCAGCTCTTCTAGTCGAGAATCTAATTATTGTCAAAATAGAAAACCAAATTTAAGGTTCCTAATTATATTTTTCCTTTTAGTTAATGCATATTCTAAAATGCTAATTTATGAGGAGGCAGAGCAAGAAATAAAAATGCTAACTTAACTCAAATCCGCACAAATTGTCAAAATGCTAATTTGGGATCGCTTCTAGAAGTGCTGAAGTGTTTTTTGTAACCAAAAACATTTTTGGATCAATGAAGTGATTTCAGAAGAAGAATCACTTTGAATTTTTTTTCCATGTGCTCGAGTTTTTAATAAGAAAGTTTACATGTTTGTAATAAAAGCACATATTGCATAATCTCTTACGAACGAAGAACAAAAGTGCTACTTATAAAAACGAATTCCAAAAGAGTCATTAGTCTTGATGTGGTGTTTTCAGTCTACGTGGGTCACTAACAATGATGATAGGGTTTTGTTGGCTTGAGATTGTACCTGTTATTGGTAGGTAACCTTTTTCCTTGAGAAGTGGAAATGCAGCAAAAACAGCCAAGGAAGCGGCACCCCCTGTTCTTAACACGATCCTCGGCAGCTTAAAGCTCTCCGCAACCGATCGACTGAAATCGAAGAGAGGATCCGAGATCAAGCATGCAACGGGATCCTTCAAATTAACGTCGTCGGATAACAACCCGGACAAGCATTCTCTGAAAGGCTCAACACATTTAGCATTTAGAATAGAAAGACGAAGGGTGGGATCCTTGATGGAGGCCTCGTTTTCTGTCAAGTCAACAGGGATTGAATGGTAGGTGAAGTTTGGGTTTAGGGTTGGAGGATTGAGGGAGTTGAAGTTGGTGTAGATGATGGCTATGGAGAAGCCTTTGGAATGCAGAACGTTGGCCAGTTCCAGCATAGGGTTTATGTGCCCTTGGAAGGGCATCGGGAAGAGGATCACTCTCCTGCCTTTGCTTTGCTCCATTTTCAATTGACAATGTTTACGTTTGCTTAGCTTTGTGTGACTTGTGAACTTATTGGTGAATACTGAGGCAGCTGAGCTTGGAAAATTCGCTCACGCATGACGCAACCCTGCAATCTTATCTTATTGATGGCTGTTTTTTTCGGTCAATATTGCTGGCTTTGTTGAAGTTCGTTTTTTCCACCACCGGCTCCTTCTGTCGTTACGTCCTTTGTGTGGTTGCTTACAGAGATACGCCAGGAATATTATTGTCCATATTTACAAATTGGGTTTTAGGCTTATTTTCTATTGAGCCCTTCACTTTGTCTATGGGCATACCCTCCTGGTATTCATTCGCGGTCCAATAACTAAAATGATTCAACTACCCCAAACGTACAACCACAACCAGCATGATATATGCTCCCCTGTTGATCTTCTGCCACGTGTCATATTCCACAATGGTCTCTACTCTTCTTCTTTTTGAAAATCCTGTCATCGAACCAGATATTACCGAGATTACTAAGTGTCATAATATAATTATTTGAACACTTCCTTCTCCTCCGTCCTCCTCATATAATATCCGGAACCACAAAACACCACGACAATGACAGAACTGCCACCGTATTCTCAATATACCCAGCGCACCAAAATCAGAATCAATTAGCAGCCATGGTAAGCAATTACCAACAATTTGAACACTCACAAAATCCGAATTTAGTTAAGAAATAATAAGATTAATCCAAGGTGTTTTTCTTATCGGTTATTAGGATTATCCAAGGTATTTTTCTTATCAGTTTAGGTCTATTGATCATATTTCCAGCTCAGCTTATTTCCATTTCTGGTTGATAAGTCAACCTATTTTTGTATGAATGCTTGTCATTTTCAATTACCAATTATGCCTGTGATGAAATATTTTGCTCAAAGCCCTCAAGTATTGATGATATTCATCACCTTATTTATCATTTTTAGAAACGTTCAAAATTTTAATTTTTGTGTTATAAATAGACACAAAGCTCAAAATTTAAACTTATTTAATAAAAATAAATGAAACAATTGAGTATTACCCGCACTTGATAATGGTGGGCAGATGTACACCTAATGGCAAGCTGAAAATGGATGACGGAAGGAGCCGAACTTCTGAGAACATTTCATTGCAAAAGTACAACTCAGCAACTTATATGATAAACGCTCCTCTAGAAATATGAGGAATGCTTGGTTCTTTCAAGGTTGAGGAGGAACTCATCCTCAAATTCACTTAATAGCCGATTTATAAATTAAATTTATGTTTATAGTCAAAATTGTTATACTATAAATCTCTCTATAAATGCTATTTATAAAAAAATCAATTAAATTAAAATTGTTTAGTCAATTAATTCTGTTAAATAGATAGATAGTTTTTAATATTTCTACCAAATTCGTCCACTTATTTTCACACAGTTCGATGACTCAACAAACTCATATTTTGATGATTTTTTGCAAAAATAATTTTACAAAATACATTATAATATGAATCATTTTAATTATAAGCATGAATTTCCGTAAACCAGTCCCCGTAATAAATTGAAAAGAGACTCCTCGTTCATTAACGAGCCAAATTAATTCCTAGGAACATATAGGACATAGAAGTCAATTCATCATATATGTCCTACATCACAGATGATGGACCACCACTTTCTTTAAACACAACGAGACAGATGCATCATGATAGTTCATGACATAATACATGATCCATGAAAGGAGTTTAAAAACAACATATGGGTTTTAGTTTAAAAAACAAACGATTTATAATGATAAAATGTGATTAACCAAGCCATCCAAAAATTGGTACGAAGAGCCACCTTCTTTGAGGCAAAGATTTGCCTTTTCCATTAACTTTAGGGCTCTCTCTTTGATCTCTTCCCCTTCTTTCTCAACCATCAGTTTTCTAATTGTTCTTTCAGCCTCACCCCTCTCAATCCCATGCTCTAACTGCAGCCCTACCTTCTAAACATCACTCACATTTCTTGCATTCACCATTTGTTGACTAAAAAATGGCGTGCAGATCATAGGGATCCTCTCACTAATGCTCTCTATTGTAGAATTCCAACCATTGTGAGTCCAAAAGGCTCCGACTACCGGGTGGGCCAGCACTTGTTTTTGTAAAGCCCATTTCACAATGTAAGCTCTTCCGTTCAACGATTCTAAAAACTCGTTAGGCAACACTCTAAGCCAATCCAACTCTTGAATTAATTCGGGTCGAACCACCGACAAAAAGGATTGGCCACTGTTGGCCAACCCCCAAGCAATCTCCAAAAATTGAGCTTGATCTATCTGGGCAACGCTGCCAAAGCTAACATAAGCAACAGATTTTGGCGCTTGAGTGTTCAGCCATGAAATGCAACTCTGGTCATGTGTCAATGAACTACTTGAAGAGGATACTTTACGGCAACACTTGTGAAATGGACCTATTGGGAAAATGGAAACAATGGGCAGGTGTGCTTGGCGGATCGTGTCTAGAGCATGTCCTTCAAGATCTTCAAGTGTATTTAAGATGAGTCCATAAGAAGACTTTGGTTCATTTGCCACGTCGACGACCAGTTGATAAAGTTTCTCAGAATCGCATGCAATTGGGACTCGTTGGCAGGTCTTTAACTTTGATAGGTGACAATTCTGTCACTAGATCTTCTAGTCGAGAATCTAATCATTGCCAAGATAATAGAAAGCCAAATGTAAGTTGTTCAAGTATTTGTACATTCACTCGTGTTTATAACACGTGAATAAGTAATACTATGTAACAATGGTGAGTAAAAAGGCACTTTGAAATATTAGGCTTTGTCGGATTAATTATTCCGGTAAAACTAAATGCACTATCTGTGTGGAATAATCAGTAGGAACAAGTATCAATGCCGTAAACTTTTACCAACCTCATTATATGCCACTGATATAAGTATAGAGCTATTTTCTTGTAACCAACATAGAAAGAAAGAAGCATATATCCGATGTACCTTGTATTGGAAAGTATCCTTTTTCTTTGAGAAGAGTAAACGCAGCATAAAAAACCAAGGTAGTGGCGCACACGGTCTCTAACATGATCCTCGGAAGCTTAAAGCTTTCCGCAAGGGATCGAGTGAAGTGAAAGTTAGGTATCGGAGATCAAGCAAGCAACCGGGTCCTCTGAATTAACATCATCCGATAACAATCCAGCCAGGCATACTTTGAAAGGCTCGACACATTTAGCATTGAGACAAGAAAGAATAACGTTGACATCCTTCGTGGTCACCTCGGTTTCGGACGAGTCAACAGGGATTGAATTGTGAGTAAAGTTTGGGTTTCGGGTTGAAGGGTTGAGGGAGTTGAAGCGGGTGTAAATAATGGTTCTTGAGAAGCCTTTGGAGTGTAGAACGTCGGCCAATTCTAGCATAGAATTTATGATGCTTTGAAACTGCAGCGGGAAGAGGATCACTCTCCTGCCTTTGCTTTGCTCCATTTTTGATCGAGAATGTTTGACTTGTCAGCTTATGAATTTCATATATGCACTATTATTATAGGGTCAGTGGAAGCTCTGTTTTTTACGCTCAGGCCACATGTTTCACGAAAAGTAAGAAAAAGAAAAAAAGACTCCCGTTCCACGACTGTTGACTTTGTAATAAGGAGTGCAATTTAATTAAGTTAGGCATTTTAGATTAAGTAGTTTTGTGATTGACATTACTTTTCATTTTGTACCTTGAAATTTAAAATTGATATAACATGTTTTTGAGTTTATACACAGTCGATCATTCTGGTCATTCTATAAAAAAATCTCAATCAAAGAAAGATTAAAATGACAAAAATACTCTCAATTAAATAAATAATTGACCAAAGTGATTTGACAAAATTTGAGGACACTTTTGTCATTTTACCTTATTGAAAGAAGATTTTTCACAGAATGACCAAAATGATTGACGATAAACAAACTCAATAACTAGTTCTATCAATTTTAAATATCAGAGACCAAAATAAAGGAGTTATGCCAATATATGGTACCAATTTGATTAAAAAACCATTATGTTGTTAGCACGTTTGATTATCCAATATTAATACTGACAACCACGTCACACGATTATGATTTATATTGCTAATGTCAGCTTACTTAAAAATAATAGACATTCATTATTTTATGACAATTGGAGACTTAGATCATAGATTTAAACATTTATATAATTAAAAATAATAAGAGATCGTGATCTAAATTCAACTATGAAAGATGGATGTATATATAATAGGTTTATGACAGTTCGCAAGAGATAAGAGAATGAGATGCGTTTGTTGGGAGACATCTTCTCAGATGGGTGCTTTACTCTCTGGCGTTTTTTCATCACTTCAGACTTCATCTTTTGATAATTAATTATATATTAATTTATCAATTAATTAGCATACGCCAAAGCTCAAAACTCAAGCATGGCCAGAACCATCTAGTCCCGGGCCCATCTTGACCATTGTGTAAGAAATTTCTAACGATCTTAAGCTTGCAGTTGTAGAAACATGAGACATAAGGAAGAAAATGAATTGTCCTCATGAAGAAGTTGAGTTGAAGATGAGGTTTTAAAATCGACTTTATTTCTAAAGCAACCTAATCAACTATTATTTGCGGCCCTCCTCTCTGTACTTTTTCTGTCAAACAATTCTTTTTATTCTCTTTATTAAATTTAATGGATCTTTCAATTTTGTGAAAAATTCTGTCTCTACCATTGAACCCAAGGTTTGAGCCCAATATTACTCTCTAAGGTTCATCACTTCAATCACTTTCTAATAGGAACAAAGTCTTATAAAGTAAGAAAACCTTTGATGACCAATGTGGAGCAAAGTAGAATGAAGATTTCTACTCAAAAATTTCCAACAGTTTGTTTGCAAAGGTGGCGGATTCGATTGCTAAGCCCAGTAGTTTACCAGTATGTACATTACTCGTGAGCATGTTTATTAGTATGCATAAATTTTTTACTCGAGGTTATGTATTTGATCATGAATCGTGTTTTGTATAGAGAAAAAGATAATCAACCATTTGTAAGCGGGCAAGAGGAAAAAAAAATGGAAGAATTCTGAAGAACATGATAAAGATGATGGATTACCATTTTCAAAAACAAACGATTTATAAGGATAAAATATGATTAACCAAGTCATCTAAAGATTGGTATGAAGAGCCACCTTCTTTGAGGGAAAGATTTGCCTTTTCCATCAACTTTAAGGCTCTCTCTTTGATCTCTTCCCCTTCTTTCTCAACCATCAGTCTTCTAATTGTTCTTTCAACCTCACCTCTCTCAATCCCATGCTCCAACTGCAACCCTACCTTCCAAACATCGCTCACAAATCTTGCATCCACCATTTGATCACTGAAATATGGCGTACAAATCATAGGTATGCCTTCACAAATGCTCTCCAATGTAGAATTCCAACCACAATGAGTCCAAAAGGCTCCGACTGCTGGGTGGGCCAACACTTCTTTTTGTGGAGCCCATTTCACGACATGAGCTCTTTCGTTCAACGCTTCTAAAAATCCATTCGGCAAGGCTTGATCATGCAACTCTGACTGTTGAACTAATCCGGGTCGAACCACCCACAAAAAGGGTTGGCCACTGTTGGCTAACCCCCAAGCAATCTCCAAAAATTGAGCGTGATCAATCCTTGCAGCGCTCCCAAAGCTAACATAAGCAACAGATTTTGGCGCTTGAGTGTTTAGCCATGAAATGCTACTTTGGTCTTGTGATTGTAAGCTAGTTGAAGAAGAAGAGGTTGTAGGGCCGCACTTGTGAAATGGACCTAGTGAGAAAATTGGAATATTGGGGTAATATTCTTGGCGAATTGTGGCAAGTGCTTGTCCCTCAAGCTCTTCAAACGTATTGAAGATGAGTCCATGAGAAGACTTGGGTTCATTTGTCATGTTGGTTATCAGTTGATAGAAATCTTCAGGGTCGCAATTGGGCATCATTGGTAGATCCTTAACTTTGATAGGTGAAAACTCCGTCACTGGCTCTTCTAGTCGAGAATCTAATTGTCAAAATAAAAAGCCAAATATAAGGTTCCTAGTAAGTATATATATTTTTCCTTTTAATGCATATCCTAAAATGCTAATTTATGAGGAGGTGGAGCAAGGAATAAAAATGCTAACCTGGCTATGAAGAAGAATCACTTTGAAGTTTTTTTTTCCTAAGAAGCACCTGAGTTTTTAATAATGTTTTGACATGTTTATAATAAAAGTACATATTGCATAATCTCTTACGGACAAAGAAAAAAAGTGCTACGTATAGAAAGAATTTAAAACGAGTCATTAGTTTCGCTGTGGTGTTTTCAATCTACTCATTTGTTGGCTTGAGATTGTACCTGATATTGGTAGGTAACCCTTTTCCTTGAGAAGTGGAAATGCAGCATAAACAGCGAAGGAAGCTGCACCCCCTGTTCTTAACACGATCCTCGGCAGCTTAAAGCTTTCTGCAACCGATCGAGTGAAGTTGAAGAGAGGATCCGAGATCAAGCATGCAATGGGGTCCTCCGAATTAACGTCGTCGGATAACAACCCGGACAAGCATTCTCTGAAAGGCTCAACACATTTAGCATTTAGAATAGAAAGAAGAACGGTGAAATCCTTGGATGAGACCTCGGTTTCTGTCAAGTCAACAGGGATTGAATGGTAGGTGAAGTATGGGTTTCGGGTTGAAGGACTGAGGGAGTTGAAGCTGGTGTGGAGGATGGCTATGGAGAAGCCTTTGGAATGCAGAATGTTGGCCAGTTCTAGCATAGGGTTTATGTGCCCTTGGAAGGGCAGTGGGAAGAGGATGACTCTCCTGCCTTTGCTTTGCTCCATTTTTGAATCGACAATCATTTAGCTTGTGACTTGTGAACTTATTGGTGAATGCTGAGGCGGCTGAGCGTGAGATTGGGAAAATATAAAATATGGGAATTTTGCTCACGCATGACGCAACCCTGGAAACTGCAGGCTGGAATCTTATCTTATTGATCGCTCTGTTGATGCTGTTTTTTCCCTAAATCCCGCGTGCCCACCACCTGCTCCTTTTGTCGTTACCTCTTTTGTGTTATTGCTTACAAAGATACACAAGGAATATCATTGTCTCTATTTACCAATTGGGTTTTGGGCTTATTTTTCTACTGGGAACAATTTGAACACACACAAAAAAAATCCGAATTAAGTTTTAATTAGATTAATCCAATGTGTTTTTCTCATCGATTGTTAAGATTTTTCCAATGTGTTTTTCTTATCAGTTTAGGTCTATTGACCATATTTTTACAAGGCAACCTATCAAGATATTGTCATTCCTATACTTCTCTTTTGAGTTTGCTAATTCATAAAATAAAATTGCGTGAAAAATGGTACAAACTTACTTTCTCACATTGAGTGACCATTTTCTTGTTATGGTAAATGGGAAAACTCTATTACTAAGTTTTGATTAAGAATTCCTTTTTCCTTTACTGCAAATATGGATCTTTACATTGGAACACTTGAAAACCAATCGGAGTTTACTTCTCAGACAAAGCATCAGAAAATATTCAGAGGAGTTTTTGCTGATGGAGAGCTAGGGTAAAGCTAGTGGAAAAGCACATAACGAGTAGGAGTATCCAAAGGAACAATATGCCAGTATTTTTTTTTTTTAACAAACAATACGCCAAGGGGAACGGGTATGCTTAGCCTCATAATAGTCTAGTAATAAGGTGGCTTAAATTCGCCTTTACCGAAAATTAAACCTAAGACCTATCACTTACAAGTGAAAAAGAATACAACTAAATCGTAATACTAAATGATAATATACCAATATTTTGAATCAATTAAAAGTAGACAATTTAAGTATGATGACTGTTATGTGTATATTTATTGATTGGATGCATTCGATGTGACGAAGAAACCCTCATTTTGTTGTTGTTATGGAGATTGATTTCATGCCCTATTGGAGGCTCCAAGACACCTTTCTCCCATGTATTATTCCAAAAAAAGAAAGAAAGAAAAAATGACATCGTTTTTTTTTTCCTTTTCTTTTTTTGGTTTTCTAACTTGGATCAAATGGTGGAGTGGGTTGAAGATTAAATTGAAACGTGCGGTCTGGATGGTAAGAACAAGGCTTTGCAGATTTGACTTCTAATGTTCGATTTGGGTCCGTAGGGATGGGCTGGTCTGGTAGTTGGACCTTATAATTTCTCCAAATGTTGGGTGTAGGACATTGCCGGCCCTAACCAAGGGCAACTAGGGTGACCACTTGGGGCTCCAAGAACTTGTTGGAAATTTTAGAGATACGGATGCTACTTGTCTTATAACAATTAATGTATTAGTATATGATAATTTTCATTGCTATAATTAGACCCAAAAAAAAAAAACTTACAAAATTATAGAAAATACTTATCTTTTAGAGTATAGAAACCGCTCTTCGCTGATGCTTCATTACAACATTGTAGTTTTAGGCGTGTGATAAGTAGATATTATACTATATATTTTACCCTAATCTTATTAATTTATTGGTTATTTTGGAGTGATTCAAATTGGAAGAGGTTCGTGAGTCTTTCAAGATGATTTATCAAAGTTTCAGCTTTTTCTATTTAGCTGTTTGACCGTGGCAATGAAATAAAAGCTTAGCGCGCAGCTTTCCTAGATTGACGTTTCTGGACATTTTGGGTATTTTGGAGGTCAAGGTGGCATATTTTGAGGAACATTTATTCTGAGGATTTATAGGGGATGTCTTCAACTTTCAAAAGAGACCTTTTGGGATCGAGTTGACTTGGTAAGTCAAAAGTCTGATTTTCTTAGAAATCCAAATTTTAATTCAAATAGGAAACCTTTTATTTTCTGGTTTATTATTTTATTATGTTTCCTAGTTTTACTCTAAGACCTTTTAGGGCTTTATTTTGTAGTAGGTTAATAAAGATATTTAGCCATTAGGGTTTTGGAGAGAGAGAGGAAGAGACACATTACTTAGCTTTTGACGATTCAAGTTTATTTTCAAGGTGTTTTCTATCATTGTTTTTAATAATATTTTGCTTTATGATTGTTCATAAGTAATTTCTTTTGCTAGGGCGAAGCCTTAAGCCTTAACAAGAATATGTAATTTCTTTTCAATTTACTTATGATATTATGCATGCATGTTTTGAATTATTAATCACCGTTTTAAACTATCTAAGTGTCTTAGTGATTCGCGACCATTAGGATATTTAGAAAAGTAATTCGATGCAATTTTGGTCAGAAGGTTCCCTAAAATTGTTGTTGGCTTCTTGTGTTTAATAATTGTAATTTCACTTAGGATGAGCACTACATCTTAAGGGTTGCATGGTTTTTCAAAGGGTTTTCATAAAACTTAATGAGTCTTTCATGTTCATATTTGATCCGAACGTCCGGACGAGTTGTATGTTAGATATACGTTCTATGTTGGAGGTTCCAAGTAGGATACATATTAGGAAAACCTAACCTTCGAAATATGCAGGCATAAGCAATTGGAAGAATTATGTATGATTGTTAAGGTGACAGCGGAACCCTAATGTTTCTTTAAATTGGTTGTTAGTTGATTTCTCTTTATTATTATTATTTATTAAATTCGTTTTTATTATTTTAAATTCTAAAATCAACATTTTTCAAACTTTGTTTTAAATAATTAATTAAAAATTGGTTTTAAACACAAATTATTCATTCAATCCATGTGGAAAACGACG
The DNA here is from genome assembly GCF_041283825.1 of Pyrus communis. Classification (NCBI taxonomy): domain Eukaryota; kingdom Viridiplantae; phylum Streptophyta; class Magnoliopsida; order Rosales; family Rosaceae; genus Pyrus; species Pyrus communis. The sequence continues at coordinate 5,752,793 of NC_142565.1, forward strand.
TTGCTTGAGTCGTTTATATTACAACTACCTTGGTCTCTTACAAGTATTTTTAAGTGTTTTTATCCCTATTTATACAGGTGGTAAAAATCATATCAACGTGTTAGACATTGCCTTTAAGAGTTGATTTCTCCCATCGGAGACAATGTCTTGGTATAGCAGATTATAGCACCCTTATAAGTGTTTACTTGCTATATTCAGGTCAGGTGAACATCTTCATTTTTCCTTTTAGTGTAAATTTCTAAACATATATATATATATATATATATACATATACATATATATGCATATGGAATTGCTTTGGTACTCCAAAATTCTCATTTTGCACTTGAAACTTTCTATATCTAGAAAGAAAGATACACTTGTCAACAGTGCATAATGAAATTTTTGAAGTCCAATAACAGTGTGTGTGTGTGTGTATGCAAAGGGATCCCCATTTTTTTCAAAAAATGGGTATTAGGTATAGGGCTTACCCCATATCGAACTTCAACGATCTGAACCGTCTATTTTGTAAGTCTCAATTCATAGATCATCCTTGGAAAAATTGAATTCAATCGAAAATCATTTGCCTATTTAATTATCAAGATAAAATTTCATTATTTCTTATATAACAAAGTATTCGTTAATTTAACCCAATTAAATGTCTTAAACATTTCCAATTTGGCTAATATTTTATAAGGATGATTTATGAGGTGCAACTTGAAAAATAAACAGTTTGGATTGTTAAAGTTCGATGTAGTGTGGATCCCATAACTAATCCTCATTTTTATTAAAAAAAAAATTGGGGATCCATTTCCTTAAAAATTTCCTATATATATATATATATATATATAAAGGGTAATGCTAGGAAGATTAAATTTTTAAACTAAATTTTGAAACTAAATGATGTGTTACCAAGAAGAAATAAGCACATTAAACAACATTGAAGTAATAATCCACTCATCAACAACCACATCATTTAGTTTACAAAATTTTATTTAAAAATTTAGTCTCACTAACATTACTCATATATGAAACTATCACAAGGAGACATTGGCCAATGAATGAGAACTCGAAGAGCATATTATTATACAATAAATTTCTAAACATATTACCCCCAACGTTAGGATATAAGGAAAATATCAGTTTTTGTTTAAGAAGGAAAACTGATATTAGGACATGGTATGGTGCACATGATCGATAGACTAACAATATTAGACTATGTAGTATAAAACCAACGTTATAATGCATCAGTTTTGATTTCCAGTAAAACTGAAATTAGGAATGAGATTAAAATGATCAATAGTCACATAGTACTACAGTCTAGTGATATTCTTTTTCACTTATAAGTGAGAGATCTTAGATTTGATTCTCGCAAAAGATGATTTGAACCACATTATTGCTAACACATTATGAGGCTAAGCTCTCCCTTTTACTCTTAATGTAGATGATAACATTTGTTCAAAAAAAAAAAAATTATAATGATTAGATTGTTACGAAGAGCCACCTTATTTGAGGCAATGATTTGCCTTCTCCATCAACTTTTAAGGCTCTCTCCTTGATCTCTTCCCCTTCTTTCTCAACCATCAGTCTTCTATTTGTTCTTTCAACCTCACCTCTCTCTCTCAATCCCATGCTCCAACTGCACCTCCCTTGAAAGTTGGCTCTTCCTTTAATTGTTATTTACTATTCTAAGTTTTATTTTCAAGTTTAAATAAAGTGTACTTGAGATAGGTCGACAGGGATTGAATGGTAAGTGAAGTGTGGGTTTAGGGTTGAAGGGTTGAGGTGGCTGAAGCGGGTGTGAATAATGAATAATAGTTATGGAGAAGCTTTTGGAGTGTAGAACGTTGGCCAGTGTAAGATAGAAGTGATGTGGCCTTGAAACGGCAGTGGGAAGAGGATCACTCTCCTGCCTTTGCTGTGCTCCATTATTGTATCGAGAATGTTAGCGTTTTCTTAGCTCTCCTGCCTTTTCCGTGACGCATCTATTGTGGTTATTTTAGAAGTGCTTAGGACTGTAGGTGAGTGAAATTAACTAATATTATGGCTAACGATTTTGCAATTTTTTGTTACCCAATCATCATGGAGTGAAGGTGATAAAGCGTGATTTTATACTTTGTGGATATAACATGAATTTATAAATGTGTTTGTTATCTTGTAATCATAAGATTTTATGAAATGATATATCTATGAATATTTGAAGTAAGTGCAAACTGAAAGGGCTAATAAAGGACTGCTGTCATAGTATTACGGGGTTAAAAGACATCGAGCCTGCACCTATAACAATATGGTATATGGTGGTCGTGCTTTGTTAATCTGTATTGTCGACCATTACTATTTAGTGATTGTGCTTGGTAGAATCAGCACCGGGCATTCATTACTTTTTAGCATGAGTGTGGTGCTGGATGGCCATACCAGTTCTAAGGGATGATTGTGCTTGGTTAAGCCGGTATATGCGCGATCATTGCCTCATCAGTAAGCTCTAAGGATTTGTACTTGGTTAAGCCGCCATGGGCGACTACTACCTGCTTGGTTACTTGAGTGGGTTGAGGACTTGCGGGCCTCGTACAAACTGTGTCACTCTAGGTCCATTCTTTTGTTACATGTATGACAGAAATGATTGAGTACTTGTGTGGGTCAATCATGAAAAGTCAGTTGAATGCTAGTGTGGATTCATTTGAGATTTCCAGTGATATTTTCGTATATGTACAAATAATTTATGAAATGATGTTTTTAAACTGAGATTGTTTGATTTTTAATCATATATTTTCACTTATACGAGCTTTGCAGCTTACTAGGTTTTGTCACAAGCTCTACACCTTTTCACGATGTAAAGTTGTTTTTGTAGAGTAACCAGTGGTTGGATTTTTGAGCATATAATTTGGATTAATTTAATTCTAATAATTAAAAATGTAGTTGAAATAAATAAATAAATATGATATGCAATCCCAATTTTATATCTAGTTTGTTGTAAATCGATAAAGCAACAATGAAGATGGTGAATAGTCAAGTAAAATCGATAAAGCAAAATTTTCATACTCTTTCAAATAAGAAATGTTAAGAAGATTAAGTGGATTTTTCATAAACTCTCTGCCACCTCACATTTTTAGTATAATATTTTATAATATTAGAACAAAAATTATGTCAAAGACATAACATGCTGAAAAGTCATTAGAGAGTTATATTTTTAAAAGTCCGCTTACCATTTCTATTTCCAAATTAGGCAATATTACCTACTTCAACATAAGTAGGCAAAGCGGGCCCACAACCTCTTTTATTGTAAACTATTCTATGTGGTCCCCAAACTGGGTTTATATATTATTTATCTTTTTGATGAATAACAAACAAATATGTGAAAGAAAATAATATAACACTGTTTTGTCTACTTAGTTTGCTTAATCCGTTGAAGTAACAAATTTTTTCCATAAGATAAATGAGTGGATAACATGCCACATAAGCTAGTACAGTACAATTTTACCTATTTTCTTGCTCACACCGTAGATAGATGCACTTATGCTTCTTATTTCATTCCGCTCATATGTGAGGCTAAACTTACCACCTCCCTTTTAGTGTATATAATATCATATGTTCAAAAAAAAACAAAAAAAAAAACCACCAACTATCCCTCTCTACCGTTATACCACCCACCTGAAGATCATTCTGTTATTTCATTCTACTCAAGGCTAAGCTTATTCCTTCCCTTTTAGTGTAGATAATATCATATGTTCAAAAAAAAAAAATAAATAAATAAAAGAAAAGAAAAAACCACCTACTATCCCGCTCTACCGTTATACCATCCACCTGAAAATCATTCCGTTTTAACTTACCTCTTTGATCCTATAATATATATACCTTTTTCTTTTTCTTACCTATATGGAGAGTCTCACTTTTGAGAGATTCTTTTTAGCATTTCTCATAAATTAATGAGTAGAGAGATTTCTCAGTGTGCCTGGAATACAGGACGAGACACCACATATCATAATATAATTGGAGAGACATTTGAAAAAAAAAAATCTTCAATTTTAGAATAACATGTGGTGTTCCATCTAATGCTTTTTGCATACTGAAAAATCTCTTCAATGAGTAATGCTAAGTAAACTAATTTTTTAGACTAAATTTGTAAACTATGTGACGTGTCACCAATAAAAAATAAGCACGTTAATCAACACTTAATAATAATTCAATTATTAATAACGACGTCACATGATTTACAGAATGTGGTCTCAATAGTACTCTCTCTATCCCAAATCAAATTTAGTTTTTCTCCTGCCGCATTATATAATTTAATAATTTGATCATGATCCGTGCATATGCATGTGTGTGACTTTGAACACCATGAGACCAGTAAAGAAAACCATTGGGATACTATAAATCATATTTATGGCTTGTTTTGAAGTGTTTTTTAAATGATTGAGAGCGTTTTTTATGAAATTGATTTTGGGTTCCAAAATCACTTCAAATGCTTTCTGAAAAAACACCGGTTATGCTTCTTGTATAAAACACTTCAAGTGTTTTTCCAGAATCCACTTGAATTTTTAAGGATCAGTTTCAAAAACATTTTTACTAAAAACGATTTCAATCATTTTAAATGCATTTCGAAAAGAAGTTTATAAGAAGGTACCAAACTTTCAAACCCAACTTAATGGAGAAGCTCCATCTAACAACAATTTAACGATTAAGGGCATTGGTACCTAACTACCTTTCAAACAAAATCTTGTACTACCAAACTTAGTGGAGAAGCCCATGCTGCACACGGAAGTCTATAAAATATTAAGGGCATTTCTTTTCGATAACATATATTAAGGTCAAGGTCCCAAACTCTCATATTTAATTATAGCTTGCTCTTAACTTAATGGAGAAGCCGCTGCTCCACACAGCCGGTGACGGTGACGTTGAGTTGAGCAATAAGCCACTTCTTTATGAAGGCACCAATGAAGATTATGCACCGGTGAGGAGCTTTGATGCATTCCGGCGTATGTTTTGGATAGAGACAGTGAAGCTGTGGCAAATAGCCGGTTCGACTGTGATCACTATGATGTGTATGTATGGAAATACCGCAGTTGTTGTGCTCTTTGCTGGTCATCTCGGAACTATTGAGCTCTCTGCCATCTCCATTTCGCTCACCGTCATCTCCATATTCTCTTTTGGAGTCATGGTACTTAACTCTTTTCCTTTCTTCGCATTCTTTTCCTTTCTTAACATTCTTTTCCTTAACTCCTTTCATTGGCACACGCATCACTACTAGAAATTTTGACTTTACAGACAAAATAAATTTATCGGCAAAAGTCAAAATTTGTCGGTAAAGACTCTTTCACGATGAAAAAATTTGTCGGCCATTTTGTCGCGCAAAGCATGTCTTGCAAGACTCTAGCCGACAAAATTCAACATTTTGTCGGCTATGAAGTGGTTCTTTCCCGACAAAACATATTTCGTCAGCATTCTTAAACCCCAACAAAAATTTCTGTCAGAAAATGATTTTTAAGCCTACAAAATGCACCGTTTTACCAACAAGATGTGTTCATCGGAAAAGATATTTTGTCGGCACTGCCTTAGTTTACCGACAAAATTAGCTTTGTCGGGAGAGAATTTTAATTTATAAAAAAAATAAATGCTTGAAAACACACAAAATAATTTCTAATAATGCTGCTTTGATTAGTAATATGTATATGTACAATGGTTATACAAAGTATTATATTATACAATAATCATATCATACTCCCATTCCTCAGTATCAGTTTAGCAATAGTTTTGCAATAATATCTATCAAAAATAATACAAATGGTAATTATTATATATGACAACATAAGAAAAAGCATCCTTAAAACCGAAACAATCAAATTGTAGCTAGGAATCTTTCTATAAGTAATAACATTATGGAGCTGCACTGATTCACACTACATCATGAAAAAGATACATTCAATTGAAGATACTTTAACACAACAATCTGTTAGAAAATGGGGATGGGCTGCAATTAACACCATAGTTACACTAAACAATGAAAACTTAACCATTTGTCAACAAGAAAGCATGTAATCACGTAATCAAGCATATGGTCAGACTTGAATTTCACTTGCATGTTGGATGATAAAGCATGTATTCATGTAATCAAGCATATAGTAAAAGATATTCCAAACCTTGCAATCAACATCTCAGACCACCTGCCATTTGAAAGCTACTCTTTAATCCCTTAATAAAATGCAAATCAAAATGAATGAAAGAAGGTACAATAAGTTACGCAATAATAATTAAAAGATATTCAACTCTGGGATTAATTAGTTGTCCTCAAGAATACAAAGAAAATCCTCAAACATAAAAATTTTCTCACAACTTGATCAAATTGTATTAATGACGACAGTTGCAACTTATTGGGGAATCAAAATTGCTTACACAATGCTCCTTGCTCATGTCTAGCATAGACATAATCAAACTATTCGTCCATGTACAATCAAACTTACCAATGCAAAGCTCCTTGCTCAATGTGTTGTGCACAATAGAGGGACAAAATATACAATATATTCTTGTCATTAGCTGAATGGTAGAGTAACACAAGTTAGGAACCCATGAGAAAACATAACAGAGGGATAATTTATACGATATACTTGAGATAAAATTCACCATTACCAGCTTCATAAGCAAGTGCAACTACATCAACTTCAAGCACAAGCAGCTGGAATAAAAATAACAAGACTAATTTAATAGTATTATTATTATAATTTCGATAAAGAAAAGACTAAGTTAATATAGACTTGCACTTGTCAAACCAAGCTATTAGAAATCTTTCGAAAGAACATTGGACCTGCACCTACTTTAGTTTAATAAAACCACACATAAGCCAAACAATGGACTTGCACACAAAAACCTCCAAAATAGTAGCAGTATTGCAATGTGCAATGAACATATCAAACAAAACTTAAACCACAAATAACATGTGATATCATTAGATATTTGGAACCCTTGACAGGTGATATATTTACAAATCATTTTGCGGATTGTCATTTTGATGAGACAATCTTCCAGTCATTAGGGGGAGAAAAGACCGCTCCAGAAGAATGGCAAGAGATGACATGGGTTGTTCCCACCTTATCTCATTTTGATCCACAAAGCACTCAATGTGAAAATGAGGTGAAAGGGATCGTTCACCTTCAAAGTATTGCTAATCAAATGCCAGATGCATTTAATGATGCTTCAAAAGTGACAAAGTCACATATACCAGCTGCAAATGCACCTGTAAGAATGGATGTCCCTGTTTGACAAAATAAAGTGACAGCGAATGAATCATCTGGTGCACGCCTGAAGTGTGGTAGACCCCCAACTTCAAGAGATCCAGTCCCTCGAAAGAGAAAGACGAGGGCACAGCTGAATCCAAATGAAATCATTCAAGAAAAGAAATGAATGCTAAATCCCCAATTCACGATTCTGGAAAAGAAAATGTCCTTGATGAGACACGTGTCCCTGAAGAGACAAAAGTGCATGAAAGCAAAGAAATCTCCACAAATTATGCATGCACTAACGAATTGTGGGATTGAAATGAAATAATCATAGACGACATGTTCGCATTCTTAGTAGCCAGTGAAATCATATTAAGCGATGATATTGAGCCCCGCTATGTTCATGAATGCAAATAGAGACAAGATTGGCCTAAATGGAAAGATGCAATCCAGGCAGAATTAAATTCCTTGGAAAGGCGAAGTGTTTTTGGACTGATAGTCCAAACCTTGCCTGATATAAATCCCGTGGGTTACAAATGGGTATTCACAAGAAAGCGCAATGAGAAAAACGAGATTGCAAGATATAAAGCATGACTCATTGCACAAGGTTTTTCACAAAGACCTGGAATTGATTATGAGGATACATACTCTCTTGTAATGGGCACAATTACTTTCCGTTACTTAATAAGTTTAGTGGTTTCAGAAAAACTTGACAAACGACTTATGGATGTCATCACCACGTATCTATATGGAGAATTAGATACTGACATAAATATGAAAGTTCCAGAATGACTTAAGTTGCCCGAAATGACTAACAAACCACGAGGTATGCTCTCAATCAAATTGAGGCGATCATTGTATGGGCTAAAACAATCTGGACGAATGTGGTATAATCATCTTAGTGATGTCATTTGCCCTTATGTGTTCATTAAGAAATCTAATTTTAGATTTGCTATAGTGGCAGTATATGTCGATGATATGAACCTAGTTGGAACTCCTGAAGAGCTCAATAAAACTGTTGAATATCTGAAAAGTAAATTTGAAATGAAAGACCTTGGAAAAATAAAATATTATCTCGACCTGCAGATCGAGCATTGTGCTAGTGGAATTTTGGTCCACCAATCAGCTTATATTGAAAAAATTCTAAAGCGATTTGGAATGGACAAGGCTTATCCACTTAGCACACCAATGGTTGTTCGTTATTTGGACATTAAGAAAGATCCATTCTGTCCAAAAGAAGATGATGAAATGGTCTTTGGTCCTTGGTCCAAAAGTACCATAAGGATCTGGTCATTTGTGGATTTCTTTAAGTAGAAGAGGCCCATGTCTGTTGTCTCACAAAGGTATTGCAAAACATCTTTGATTCATTTCTAATGGCGAATTGTTGGAGCAGAGCTATACCTTGCAAACAGGTTAACTGAAAAAGCTATATCTGGTCAAGTACAATGTGCTAAATACAATAAAAACACATATTACACTCGGATATGGTACTTCTGGACCAAGGACCATTTCATCATCATCTTTTGGACGGAATGGATCTTTCTTAATGTCCAAAGAATGAACGATCATTGGTGTGCTAAGTGGATAAGCTTTGTCCATTCCAAATCGCTTCAGGATTTTTTCAATATAAGCTGATTGGCGGACCAAAATTCCACTAGCACAATGCTCGATCTGCAGGTCGAGACAATATTTTATTTTCCCAAAGTCTTTCATTTCAAATTCGCTTTTCAGATATTTAACAGGTTTATTGAGTTATTCATGAGTTCCAACTAGGTTTATATCATCGACATATATTGCCATTATAGCAAATCTAAAATTGGATTTCTTATTGAACACACAAAGGCAAATGACATTGTTGATATATCCTTTTTTGATCAAATACTCACTGAGACGATTATACCACATTCGTCCAGATTGTTTTAGCCCATACAATGATTGCCTCAATTTGATTGAGAGCATACCTCGTGGTTTGTCAATCGTTTCAGGTAACTTAAGTCCTTCTGGAACTTTCATATTTATGTCAGTATCTAATTCTCCATATAGATACGCATTGATAACATCCACAAGTCGCATGTCAAGTTTTTCTGAAACCACTAAACTTATTAAGTAACAGAACGTAATTGTGTCCATTATATGAGAGCATGTATCCTCATAATCAATTCCAGGTCTTTGTGAAAAACCTTGTGCAACGAGTCATGCTTTATATCCTGCAATCTTGTTTTTCTCATTGCGCTTTCTTATAAATACCTATTTGTAACCCACGGGATTTACATCAGGCAGGGTTTGGACTATCAGTCCAAAAATATTTCGCCTTTCCAAGGAATTTAATTATGCCTGGATTGCATCTTTCCATTTAGGTCAATCTTGTCTCTATTTACATTCATCAACATAGGGGGTTCAATATCATCGCTTAATATGATTTCATTGGCTACTAAGAATGTGAACATGTCGTCGATGATTATTTCATTTCAATCCCACAATTCGTTACTACATGCATAATTTATGAAGATTTCTTTGCTTTCATGCACTTCTATCTCTTCAGGGACATGTGTCTCATTAAGGACATTTTCTTTTTCAGAATCATGAACTGGGGATTTATCATTCATTTTCTTTTCTTGAGTGATTTCATTTGGATTCAGTTGTGCCTTCGTCTTTCTCTTCCGATGGGCTGAATCTCTTGAATTTGGGGGTCTGCCACACTTCAAGTGTGCACCAGATAATTCATTCACTGCCACTTTATCTTGTCAAACAAGGACATCCATTCTTACAAGGGCATTTGCAGCTGGTATATATGACTTTGTCACTTTTGAAGCATCATTAAATGCATCTGGCATTTGATTAGCAATACTTTGAAGGTGAAAGATCCTTTTCACATTGAGTGCTTCGTGGATCAAAATGAAATAAGGTGGGAACAACCCATGTCAGCTCTTGCCGTTCTTCTAGAACGGTCTTTTCTCCTCCTAATGACAGAAAGACTGTCTCATCAAAATAACAATCTGCAAAACTATCTGTAAATATATCACCTGTCAAGGGTTCCAAATATCTAATGATAAATGCTGAGGTCTCATTTTAGTGCGTTGTGGCGGTGCAATAGGTACATAAACAGCACAACCAAAAACTCGTAAATGTGAAATGTTTGGCTAATGCCCAAACATGAGTTGTACTGATAAGTATTGGTGGTTGGCTATAGGTCTCAATCAAACCAATAATGCAGCATGTAAAATGGCATGTCCCCATGTAGAACTTGGCAATTTTTCTTTCATGAGCAGAGTGTGGGTTATTAACTGAAGCTGCTTGATCAACGCTTCTGCTAAACCATTGTGAGTATAGACATGAAGAACATGGTTTTCAACATCAATGCCCAATGTCATGCAGTAATCATCAAAGGTTTGGGACGTAAATTCACCAGAGTTATCAAGTCGGATTGACTTAATGGGGTAATTTGAGAACTATGCTCGTAACTTAATTATATGAGTAAGAAGTCTCACAAAAGCTACATTTCGAGTAGACAACAGACAAACATGTGACCATCAAGTAGATGCATCAACCAAAACCATAAAATATTGAAATGGTCTACAAGATGGTTGAATAAGCCCACAAATATCTCCTTCAATTCTTTGCAAAAATGATGGGGATTCAGCATCAACCTTTAGTTGTGATGGCCTAATTACCAGCTTTCCTTAAGAACAAGCCTGGCAAGGGTTATCATTTGAGATAGCAATGTGTCTGCTCAATAATGGATGTCCATTAGAGTTGGTAATGATCATACGTATCATGGTGGATCCTAGATGGCCCAGACGATCATGTCAAAGCATGTAAATTTTTGAATTAATGAACTTCTGGTTCATGACAATATATGATTCAACTGTTTTTAGGTATGTATAATATAATCCACTCGACAAACCACGCAACTTCTCCAATATACTCTTCTAGGTATCATGCATAGATACTCCACATTTTCTGCATTTTTCGTTTCAAAATGGTATCCATTTAAACATATGTCTTTGAAACTCAACAAATTTCCAATACATTGAGTAGTATACAACGTATTTTGTATGAACAATATTGTTCCATTTGGTAACATAATCTGGGTTTTCCCTGATCCTTCAATTACATCTGATTGGCCTGATATTGTTGTTACCTTTACTTTTGTAAGCATTAAGCTTTAGAAATACTTTCGATCATGAAGTATTGTATGCGTGGTTGCGTTGTCTGCAAGATAAATATCTCCGCCATTTCTCATGTTTTCAGAATAACCACAGTTTTTATCCAAGCTTTCTGAGTAAAAGGGATCATAGTTAAAAACAACTTATTCATAATAAAAGGGAAATTGAAATGCCACTTTTATTGAATTGAAATGCAAGTTTTAAACTACAAGTTCAGAATAAAAGATACATCAAACATAAATGATTCAATCGGACCGGTACACTTCATTCCCTTTTTCCATAATGAAGTCTGAAACATCTAAGTGGGTTGTGTTCAACTACCCTGATAAGTTGAGCACTGGATCAGGTATATCCATTGGTCCAGCCTGGTTGAGGAAATTAATCTCGACACCCTTTTCTTTGAGGGAGGCTTGATATAGATCCACTAGCTGTTTTGAGGTACGATAGGTACGCGCCCAGTGCTCATTGCCACCACACTTATGGAAAGCTCCTTCAGAGTTTCTATGAACGTTGTTCATATAAGCTTTGCCTTTGTGGCAGTTTGCATTCTTGAAGCTCGGACCTGAATTATGCCTTAGAACCTGGTTGTGAAACTAGACACCATGATTCTTACCCTTCCCGTTCCACCAGCTTCACTTGTGGCCACATCCTCGTTTGTAATTATTGCCACGAGATGATGTGGTGTTCCTTTCAAGGGAAGCAGCATTCATTTCTACGAATGGTGCCGATCCAGTAGGTCGGGACTGATGACTCTTCATCAGTAGCTCATTGTTTTGTTCAGCTACTAAGAGCACAGATATCAACTTGTTGTATTCAGTGAAGCCTTGCTCTCTATATTGGTGTTGCAATAGCATGTTGGAGGCATCAAAGGTGCTGATAATCTTTTCCAGCATATCATCATCAGTAATGGTTTCCCCACAAAGCTTCATCTGGGATCTAATTCTGAATATCACAGAATTGTACTCAGCCACTGACTTAAAATCCTAGATACTTAGGTGAGTCCACTCATAACAAGCTCTTGGAAGAATCACCGTTTTATGGTGATTGTATCTGTTTCTCAATGCCTTCCAGAGAGTTAATGGATCTTCAACCGTTAGATACTCGCTCTTTAGTCCTTCATCAAGGTGGTGACGAATAAAGATCATGACCTTCGCCCAATCTTGAGAGGATGCACTATTTTCCTCCCTAATGGTTTCTCCAAGATTTCCTGCCTCCAGATGGATCTTGGACACTACCTAGGTAAGGTAGTTCTTCCTAGTAATGGTCCAAGGCAACAAAATCAAGTTTTTCCAAGTTAGTCATTTTCTTTTCTGAAAGAAAAATGATATGTTTAAGAACTTGCAATAATATGTATTCCTGGAGGAATCCAAAATGATAAGCACTTGAAACTTCAAGCTCGAGATTTACATGATTAATGAGAATGGCGATTGTACCGCACCATTCTCATTGAAGTAAGTATAGGATGAGTGATTATTTCACACCACTCAAACTGCAAGAAAATTTAAATATGCAAAGAAGGGTGGACGATTATACCATACCATCTAAAATTGTAGTAAAATTAAATAGCAGGCAAATTTAAATATGCAAGGTGGACGATTATACCGCACCATCTAAAATTGCTGTAAAATTAAATAGCAGGCAAATTTAAATATGCAGAGAATGGTGGACGATTATACCATACCATCTAAAATTGTAGTAAAATTAAATAGCAGGCAAATTTAAATATGCAGGGTGGACGATTATACCGCACCACCTAAAATTGCAGTAAAATTAAATATGTAGTCCAAGATGGGCGATGATACCGCACCATCTTTGATCGCAGTAAAATTAACATAAATAAATATTGAGTTAGTAATCAAGAACTACACCAAACAAGAAATCAAATATATAAGTAATTGTTAAATCAAGAACGAGAAGCAAGCATGGTGCAAATAGTTCTTCACAAGGGTATATCTAGCAGGTGAGGCAAAGGAAGAAGAAAAACAATAAAATCCTAGGAGGAAACATTTTCGGCGGATGGAGATGATAATTGTTTAGGGTTAGAGAATCGTGCTGATAACATGTTATAAATAGGCAAAAGTTAGAGAAATAACCTTTGCTAAAGACAGGAGCGAAACGGGTGCAAAATATCACACTATAACTTTAGTAGCTATAACACAAAGGATGGCAGATAAAGAGAGAGAGGGAAATATACTAATATTATTTATTTGATTCTTTCTTTCGCAGTGTGTATTTTGATAACACACGGATCACTCTATTTATAGAGCTACTCTCATGAGAACATCTATAAATGATATGATGACTACTTTTGACAATATTACATAACAACAAATATATCACTATTCTTTTCACGTTTTTCCAAATGCATGTTGGTATACTAATGCATGTGGGATGTTAGCATACACCATATAGTTTTTACAACATATTGTACATTATTAATACAATTTTTATGAAATATAATCTAACTAAATGGAAAAAAAAACATGTGAAGTCCATAGTGGTCAGGTGACCACTGTGAGCCTATGATGGCACCGTCTATAGTCACTTTTCATATTGTCAATTGATTTTATCATAGTAGAACCTCAACTTCCTTCGTATCTAACATATTACATTGTCAAATTGTCCATCAAAATTATTGTACTAATCAGGTACGTTTTGTTGAAACATATTGTACATATTGTTTGGAATAGAGAGTGCTCTAGAGGCCAAACGTTGTCAAATATTCTGATACATTTAAAATTTTATACTAGGATATGATATATATGTTATGTTGTGAGACGATCAATGTCCTAATTATGATGAATTGCAGCTTGGGATGGGGAGTGCTCTGGAGACCCTATGTGGACAAGCATTTGGTGCTGGACAAGTTCATATGCTTGGAATCTACATGCAGCGCTCATGTATAATCCTATTTGTAACCAGCATCTTCATCTTGCCGACCTACATCTTTGCCACGCCGATTCTAAAGTGGTTGGGCCAAGAAGACGACATAGCTAATCTAGCCGGAAAATTCACACTCCAAATAATCCCCCATCTGTTCTCACTTGCTGTAATTTTCCCAACTCAGAAGTTCCTCCAGTCTCAGAGGAAGGTGAAGGTGCTGGCATGGATTGCTGTTTTGGGTTTGATCGTAGAGATAGGAATGCTAGGGCTCTTCATCTATGTGTTCGATTGGGGCACAACGGGGGCAGCTGTGTCATTTACCGTCACGAGATGGGGGATGGCAATTACTCAAGTTGTGTATGTTATGGGTTGGTGTAAGGAAGGTTGGACTGGATTTTCATGGCTGGCATTCAAGGAGATTTGGGCATTTGTAAGACTTTCCCTTGCCTCTGCTGTGATGCTCTGCCTGGAAATTTGGTACATGATGAGTATTATCATTCTCACAGGACATCTTTCTAATGCAGTTATAGCCGTTGGCTCTCTTTCTATCTGGTAATTTGGATCTTAAAACTCAACCTTTTAGGGAGAAGACTTTTCTATACCAAGTACATTACTGTGACTACATTCCAGTTTAATAACGCGTTGTTATGTTGGAGAACTAAAACATATGACATAGTGACGTATTTACTGATTAAGTCTTTCGCCTTTTTATGGTACACTATAATTTAGCTTGTGATTATTTCTAACAGTATTCCCTCCTCTCTTTTTTTCCCTCTTTTGGATTTCCTTAGCATGAGCATCAATGGATGGGAAGGAATCTTGTTCGTTGGAATAAACGCCGCAATAAGGTGAAACATTGGACTAATAGTTCTCTGAATATTACCACACGCTTCTTTAAAACATTTTTTGGTGATCCTTCTTTGAAATTATTTTGAAGTGACAATAATAATTTGTTTTTTTATTCTGCAGTGTTCGTGTCTCTAATGAGCTTGGATTAGGACGTCCCAGAGCAGCCAAATACTCTGTCTATGTTACAATATTTCAATCTCTTGTACTTGGGATTCTTTTCATGGTTCTTATTTTAATAACTAGAGACGATTTCGCCGTACTTTATACAAGTGACAAGGAGCTGCAACAAGCAGTCACTAAACTAGCTTACCTTCTTGGTATAACTATGTTGCTTAACAGTGTCCAACCAGTAATATCAGGTATTAATTTGAAAAGTCACTATGTTTTATGCATATTCAAAAGTGTTGTGCGCGCGTATTATGATGTCATGCTTTCTTTTTTGTGAAGGTGTTGCAGTTGGAGGTGGATGGCAGGCAATGGTAGCTTATATAAACTTGGGTTGTTACTACATTTTTGGACTTCCTCTTGGATACCTTCTTTGCCATGTTGCAAATTTGGGAGTCATGGTAAATTTATATATATTTTTTCTTTCAATGATGCCCAAGTTAATTTGGCAACTCCAACAACGACTGTAAATAGTTTAATTTCCAAGTATTTGATGAGTTAGTTGACTGATATTGTAGGGCCTTTGGGGAGGCATGATATGTGGAACCGCTCTCCAAACCATACTTCTGCTAATTATACTTTACAAAACCAACTGGAACACAGAGGTAATTAGTCAATAGCTTATTGCGAATCTCTCCAACTTTCGTTTCCGCATTTCATTGTTTATTCATATTGAAATCAAATTGCAGGTGGAGCAAGCAACAAATCGCGTTCGGAAGTGGGGTGGGCAAGACATCAAAACTGAGAATGTAGCTGAAATTATATAAAAAAAAAAATTCAGTTTAGTTGAGGTATGTAAATATCCACTTTTTTTCTGCAAGTAAATGATAGATTAGGCGAGATTAACTCATCATTTCTCGTTTAAAGGGTGCCCAAAACACCCACAAAACTTAATTGCGACGGTGAAAGAGAGCATCACTTCCAAGAACCCCCAGCGCATCCCCTCTTTCAATGCAGGAAGAGGATTATCTCTCATCCTAATCTCTCTCCCTTTCCCTCCCCTCTTATTTGAACAGTTATAGTTTAGCCACGTCAACATCTTATATTGATTTTTTTTATAGAGACAATAAGACAAAAAACAATACATGAGAGGAAGGGAGGGAAGGGGATGGGAATAGGTGGGGAGAGACTCCTACTCCTTCAATGCATCGCCTCATTCAATTTTGTAACTCTTAGATCAGTTAGCTTTTGGAGGACCATAATTTTCTGGACCCAAGACATGTGGCACCTTAGGTGGCAAGAAAGACCAGAATGGTTATAGTGCGTGATGTTTAGGCAAACAAGTTGAGAGGCCTGATGTGGATCAGAACAGGTTACTTTTATAGACATCTTAGTCAGTTTGGACTAGCCTTAGTCAGATCGGACTAGCCTTAGTCATATCGGACTAGCATTAGTTAAACAAAGTCAGAATACCAAGCGAAGTCAGACAGACTAGGCTTAAGCTCATTAAATATATTACTTGTCTTTCAACTAGGCTTAAGCTCATTAAAGATATTACTTGTCTTTCAAGTAAGGAAACCCTAATTAAAGTCAAATTAGGATATCTTAGGGATTAGGCAGCATCAATATTCTAGTAAGATTAGGTATCTTATCCTAGATTTTCTCCTAGATAGTCTCCCTTGGATGAAGATTACTCTCCTACAAGGACTCAAGATCCCTATAAATACACTAGCTTGGGTATTTATATGGGATGATCACTTTATTCTCTACAAGACTATCATAGATATCCACATACATTCACATATTTCCTTCTACAAAACCACAATACACGTGTTCTGTTTATCCCTAATAGAGATCCCATACTGCCGTCTAGGCATAGACACATTCATGGAGAACTCATCTCCTCACCCTATCATAGGTCATTCATCAAGAATGGTTCATGCTATTCTTTCCGGATTCAACCACACCCCCAATCAACCTCATTCTCCCCAATCAACCACACCCCCAATCAACCACACCCCTATAAATACACTAGCTTGGGTATTTATATGGGATGATCACTTTATTCTCTACAAGACTATCATAGATATCCACATACATTCACATATTTCCTTCTACAAAACCACAATACACGTGTTCTGTTTATCCCTAATAGAGATCCCATACTGCCGTCTAGGCATAGACACATTCATGGAGAACTCATCTCCTCACCCTGTCATAGGTCATTCATCAAGAATGGTTCATGCTATTCTTTCCGGATTCAACCACACCCCCAATCAACCTCATTCTCCCCTCAGCTGGTGATCATGGACAATTCCAATTTAGTTCTCGCCTCCATCTGCGGATGTCCGCAAATTTGGTTCCAACATTTTGAATGCAAATATTTTTACTGCTTTGCAAAAAGATAATGTCATGAATCAATTTGCTCATTTAATTTTACTACGATCAAGTTTAATCCAGAAAGATAACATCACATACTATTTGGAGAGGCCTCCTTACAATCAAATAAACATTTGGTTTGGATACTTCATCAATTTAAAAAATAAAATCCTCCCCAAAAGAAAGATGAACTTATTGGTACTCTAAAATTATGATTACGTATGCCTCCCTAATGTGAAAAAATAAGTACTAGGTATTATTCTCACGGAAATCATGATTAAATTGAATCTTTTACTTTTCATTTTAGGTCTGCATATGAGTAATGTTAGACTTACAACATAATTGTATCATATCTTAATGTCACATGCGTTATGTAATGTAATGTATTCAATTAATATTTAATGAAATATAATTGGCATGAAGTTTTATATTACTTGTCATATCATGTAGAGTTCATTACAGATAGACACATTCAACTCATATTTTCTGGACAAAAACCTACCTATATATAATCCAACAAAAACCAAAAATTCAAATAAACTACGATGTAAGAATACAAGTAACCTACTATTACAATTTATATACAACATATGCCACATCCCTTCTAAACTGTTTCTCACCCACACTTGAATTTTGGCTCTAATCAAATCATTAAAAAACAAACTAACGATGCCTACGTTTTTTTAGTATTTGTTTTTAAAATTTTCAAATATCTAATGCATTTCCATATATAATAACTATATCATTTAGTATTGTTCAATGGAATCGTTTTACATATAAATTAATTTACCTACTCCTTATTATATATGTAAATAGGTAAACTATTAACGTACCTACTCCTTATTATATATGTAAGTGTGAAAATTGTTTTACAATATTCTAAGTAGGTAAACTAAAATATAAATTAATTCACTTATATTTGGAATTGTTACTTAGATATCTTTTCAATACAAAATTATTACAATATTTCATGGAAAATATCAATGAAATACTATAATTTTTTTTTATTTACCTATGATTATCGAAGAAAATAATAATGTATTATTTTCATAATATATAAATAGATGTGGAAGACCAAAAGTATTGTGGGTAACTCAGGTAAATTAGTCTTCCTAATACCAGCTTAAGTTTTATCCGCTGGTCAGTTGTCACATCTCGGTACGGGCGAGACCACTTCCCGGGCCCGACTCCACCGTAGCACAATATTGTCCGCTTTGGGCCCCAACCACGCCCTCACGGTTTTGTTTTTGGGAACTCACACGAAAACTTTCCGATGGGTCACCCATCCTGAGAATGCTCTCGCGCGCTACTCGCTTAACTTCGGAGTTCCCATGGAACCCGAAGCCAGTGAACTCCCAAAAGGCCTCATGCTAGGTAGAGATGAGAATATACATATAAGGATCACTCCCCTGGACGATGTGGGATGTCACAATCCACCCCCCTTAGGGGCCCGACGTCCTCGTCGGCACACACGTGACCAGGGTTAGGCTCTGATACCAAATTGTCACATCCCGGCCCGGGCGAGACCACTTTTCGAGCCCGACTCTACCGTAGCACAATATTGTCCACTTTGGGCCCCAACCACGCCCTCACGGTTTTGTTTTTGGGAACTCACACGAGAACTTCCCGATGGGTCACCCATCCTAAGAATGCTCTTGCGCGCTACTCGCTTAACTTCGGAGTTCCCATAGAACCTGAAGCCAGTGAGCTCCCAAAAGGCCTCGTGCTAGGTAGAGATGAGAATATACATATAAGGATCACTCCCCTGAACGATGTGGGATGTCACACCAGTAGTATATACATTTATTTTTTATTTTTTAGAATCATTAATTCTCCATTTCAGTTTGTTTAGTTTGAAAAATATTTCATGACATTAATTTACATAATATCCATATAATTAATGTAGATAACAAATAAGTAATTGGGGGTGTATTTAGGCATCTAGAAATACAAATTGTGTAAAGTCAAACTTAATTAAGAAATTTGATTAAAAAAATATATAAAAAAACTTAATTAAGAAATTTGTTTAGGTGGAGCCTAATCACTAAGTTCAGTTAGAAAATTAAATTATGTGGAGTTTTAAGTAAAAAAAAAAAGAAAAGAGTTTCAGAGGTTAAAGTCATATTTTTATTTTCATGTATTACAGAAAAATGTAGCATGACTAACAGATTTGAGTTAATTATTCTTTTCTTTAAAAAATTGGACCAGTTAGTGGTTTCGCCACAGCAGTCCATCATTTCAGAAGATTTGAGTTAATTAGTGGAGAGGATTTATATGTAATAAGTGTTTATTCAATTGTACGTGGTGTTTCTCTATTCGTTCAGGGCACTACATCGTAGGGCCGGCGATGGTGAGTGGGAGTCCGGCGGCTGCTTACGGAGCTCACCATGTGGCTCATGGTCATGGGGGTCATTATCAGTACATGGGGGTGCAGCACCATGGAAAGCACCACGGCAGGGGGTGGCAAGTTCAAGAAGTGGAAGTGATCATCCAGCTCTCGTATTTTCACAACAAAAAAGTATATTTACTGAGTTTTTAAGAATTTGAATAAAACACGAAATTATGTATAAATTCCATGCCGCTGAATTTTTTTTACTGTAATTCATTACTAAAGAGCTGCCTGAGTTTCATCATTTCTTAAATATATGAATTCATTTTGTTGTGTTCTAATTGTTTGGGTTGAATTTGGTATCAACCTAAAAAGAAAATCAGTATGTTAATCCAAATTCAAGCATCAATTCATTAGTCCTTTAAAAATCTACAAGAAAAATAATATAAATACATTTTTATTATAATTTGTTGACAACTGTTAATAATAGTGAAAAACGTTCCCGAACAAGTGGATTGGAGTCATTTGTCAACTCTCCTCACTTATGCATTGAAGTCATTTTTCCGACAAATTATAGGTTTGATGAGTAAATATATAAGAAAAAAGTGGAGAGATATATGTGTTTTGGATAACGATATTCTCTTTTTGCACGTTTTTTAATTTTCTTATTTCTTTTTTCTCTTGATTCTCTCTTGATTCAATCTTTAAGGTAAGAAAGTAACTAATTTGTTAGTGTACTTGAAATACGTTCACGTGAAGTTATTATTTCATTCAAATTATAATAAATATTTTATTAATAAATTTAAAAATTAACATATCAATACATAAAATAATACATCACGTGATTTGCGTTTCAGTTTTAGTACCTATAAAAATTAGTAAAAATCAAGTTCATTGTGATTTTTGTAAGTGGGTGACTTGACAAAATTATTGCGTATGTAGAGGGAAGGGCATCCTCTTCGGATCCCTTTTACCTGAGCTAACTGAGCACGAAATCCAAACCTTTGAAATTTAATCCAGCAATTAAAAATATAAGACTCTATTAAAAGTTTTAATAACTTTAGCTGTTTGAGAAATTTCAAGCACCTGAATTTTTAGCTCAATTCTTATGTAGAGAAAGACAAAAAGATGATGGGTATGTATGGATAATGGACCGCATGGCCCAAGTAAAAGGGAGCCGACGCGTGGAGAAGATATTTGCCGCGTCCGATCACGACCAGTTTAGGAAGGCGCGGAGAGACCGCGTCCCATCAATATAGCAAAAACGATAACCCATATAAAATTGGAGGGGACGCTACTCCATCTCCCCAGCATCTCAGATCTTTATTTCTTCCTCTTCATTTGGTTTTCTACTGAACAAAAAAATGGGCGGTGGGAAGGACAAGCAGCACGAAGACGAAGCAGCAGACAAGGGGCTTTTTAGTCAACTTGCACACGGACTCGGAGGAGGTTCTTACCCGCCTCAGCATGGGTACCCTTCCCAGCACGGCGGCTACCCTCCCCAGCAAGGCGGCTACCCGCCCCAGCAGGGTGGCTATCCTCCCCAGCAGGGCGGCTACCCTCCACAAGGTTACCCGCCCCAGCAGGGTGGATATCCACCGCAAGGGTACCCGCCGCAGCAGGGATATCCTCCCCAAGGATACCCGCCTCAACAGGGGTACCCACCGTCTGGGTATCCTCAGCCTGGCCATCAGGGCTCATCTGGTAATTCTATTTTTTTCCCGATCTCGTATGAATTTTTATGTGAATTGATGGATTAATCGGTGAAATATTGGTGGAAATTAATTACCACAGTTTTGGATCTGATGTGCTTTATATATTGCGAGACGTATAACACATGATTTTGTTACCCTAGTATGCATGTTTTATTAATTTGTAATTTAATATGTTATGATCTGCAAAAGAGAATCAAGTTTCAAATTACCCCAACCCGGGAGGCACGAGTAGAAACACAACACCCTATTTTTTGTTATCAAAGAATTTTCTTCTTTATGGTGGAACTAAGCACAATAGCGTTTTAGGATTCATACAGCCGACCCTACTTAGTAGGAAAAGGTTTTGTTGTTGTTGTTGTTGTTGTATGGTGTGATTGGACGAAGGACTTTAAATTTCGATGGAACTCGGGCTAAATTTGTTGAATGCGCTACAAAAATATGCAGTACGTTGGAGAGACTTTGAAATGAGAATTTGAAATGTGTCATTTGAAAGGGATTCGTTTAGTGTCTTGGATTGGTAGCTTTACAGTGCTTAACTAGTTCATTGGCAGCGTTTTTATAGTGCATTTTTAACAATCGAGTCTTAAGTTCCTTGGAACTATAATGTCGGAATGATCTTAGTGCATAAATGTCCATCTAGTCATATGAAGTGCTCACAGTCGTATGTCTAGTCTCCTCTTACGATTACTTAGGCCTTGTGATTATCAGCTGATTAGGGTTGTAATTGTACTTGGATTTAAAGTTTTCTTAGCTTGTGGAGCTGTTCTCTGTACTCTCAAAGTTTCGTAGTTTATTTCTCTACATGTCTTCATGTGTCAGTTTGATTCTGAGTGCTTGTGCTATTTTATCTCTGCAGGACACCATGGCGTAGGGACGTTGCTGGCTGGTGGTGCAGCCGCTGCTGCAGCTGCTGCAGGTGTTCACCATCTCACTCAAGGTGGTCAGCATGGCCAAGGTTCTCACGGTTCTTATGGTTCTCATGGTATGCTTCCTGGCGGTTATGGTGCTCACAATGTTGGTCACGGCTTTGCATCACATGGCGGGAAGCATGGCAAGTTCAAGCAGGGGAAATTCGGGAAGCATAAGAAAGGCAAGTTCGGCAAGCACGGTGGAGGCAAGTTCAAGAAATGGAAGTGATGCGTATCATACTGATCTTATGGATAAATAAATAAGCTGTCAATTACGATATGTGGTTCGATGGAAGTCCGTTATGTGTTTAATTCTGCAGAATTTGAACCATCTGTTTTTTCCTTATGACTTTGATTCTATATATGTTGCCTCCTTGGCCATTTGACCCGCATTGTTATTATTTCTTCTTGTAGAAATGTGATTGTTTATGTCTGAGTTTTACACATTCGGCTTTGTCTTAGGAATTCTGGCTTTGTTTCTGTTATCCATTTTGGGTCCTTATTGTTTATAATGCATTTCAACGATCAGAACTTGTTCACACATTTTAGGTTCACATTGAAAGATCATCCACGTAAAATTGGTCATCCAAATTTTATAATTGTTTGATCACGTAGAACGCTTATAGCAAGTGCTTATGAGCAGGATGGTTTTACAAGTTCAAACAGACGCTTGCTAGTTTTTTTATGGGGGCTTTTAGATCTGGGTCTAAAAACATAGATGGTTTTAAGAGTGAGTTCAATTATCTAATTCCATGTTTTTATTTCTTTTATACTCATTTTATATTTTTTTTAAATATTAAAAATCTTCTAATATTATGCATTTTTCAATTCCAAAAAATCTAATTAATATCTTACAACAACAAAAACTAATATACTAATATAAATTATCTACAAAACATTCTACCTTAACTCAAGTAACAAATATATGAATATATATTATACATGTAAGCGAGATATGAAACCTAACTAAAAAGTAGGAAAAAAACATAATATACCTACAAGCAAGACACATTAATTTGTGACACGTTGATTATAAAAAAAAATTTGTCATATAGATACATAAAAATAATTAACCTGTGATATAGGTTGATTATAAAAATTAAAAATAAAATCTATAAATGGGGTTTAAAGCAGGGGGAAGAACAAGAAATAATAAAAAAGAAAAAGAAATAATCAAAGAGATAATTAGGAAGAAATTTGATTTTTATAATAAATCTTATCATTGAATAGATAATTATTGATAATTAAATAATTAAATTTAAAGAATTAGAATTATTTTAATAAATTGGACTATTCCTACTATGGGCTAAAAAAATTGAACTTATATCAAGTTTTTCCTTTTTTTTTTTTTTTTTTTTCAAAAGCCCTATGATCAACAAAACAAACCCAAAGTCATAGCCCATTGGGCCTATGCAATAAAACCCAAAAGTATCTTTGTTATCATCTTTATGTGCCCAAATTACCCCAAAATAAAAAAACCCTTGGATATTTATGCCAAACGTTCATTATTCAAGATAAAGCAAATATCGACAAACATGATTAGCAAGTAACGCGCCACTCATCGCTCGTGCCATTGTTTGATAATTTAGTGTCTACGTCGTGACGATGAGACTGTCATACTAAAAAATTTCTCGATTTAACGATCATTGAATTAGAGAAACGTATGTATTAAAAAAAGGTTTGATATCCATACACTCAATTTTACTTCTCACACACCTTTTCAATTTTCGGTCGTCGGATCGGATAAGTTGAAGAATATCAACGGACAAAAATTAACAAGGGGTATATGAGAAGTAATTTGGGATGTGCGGATAGCACACCCTTTAAAAAATTATAATGATTGTGATAAAGCAAGGTATGTGTGTCTTTGAAGCAACCGTTAATAATAACTGTCATCAACGGAAATTAAAGTATAAACAAATCCAGGGCGCTGATCGGGCCCAAAGTTGGACCCATCACAACGTGATTGACGGCTGGATATGGGCCAGACCATGTGCTGACATGACAGTCCCTTCTAATCGCATGACGCTTGATAGGCTTGGTTGGTTGCTGGGCAAAGTCACGAAATTAATTTCTTTTTATTTTTATTTTTTCTTAGAGAGCAAACAAGGCTTTCTCATCAAAAGACTCTACTAAATTAAAGCACACCAAGGTCCAATTGTGCTCTCTGACTTATGACCTCCCCCTACTTATGATAACCTAAGTCATTTATTTGATAATTGCTACTATATAACTCATTATAATATGTGCCGGAGTAAGTCGGTGTTACAGTTACACTTAAAAAATTCTTTTAAGTTTCACAATTTCTTAATTTTCATTTGGTTGTGTAGAAACACAAAGGTTGAGTATGCAAATACAAACTGTCTTACTCCATATAAAATATTTGATAAAGTTGTCTAATTAGATAAACTTTCACACTGAGTGAGACGCTCATAAAATTAGATGAAATCATAATACAAGGGAATAGTTGACTCATCAAATAACTCTCTAGCCTCTTTTTTTCCATCTAATTGGTTTATGTTTATTCTAGGATAACTAGATGGTTAGAAGTTCTTCATTTTTTATTAATTCAATCGCTCTTTTGATTTGAAAAAAAATAAAATAAAATAAAATCATTATCATTATATTGCCTTCTTTTACACATTCATCTCTAGATTCTCTACCTCTACTGGGAAGGCACGGAGTTGGGATAGATATGTCTCAAAGATCAGGTATTTTGGAAAATGTTGTTGTCACGCTCGCCTAACTACCGAAAACTTGAGCCGACAAAACTATTCGACCAAGTAAGAGGGGGCTAAAAAAGGGAGAAAAAAAAGTAGAGATTTGTGAGTAGTTGAGCCAGCTTGGCGACTCCTTTGATTTGCTTACATTAACGACAGTCGTGACATGTAAAAGAGTTGGTTAGTTAAGTTAATTATATATTTTTGTTTTTGTTTAATGATAGGTTAGGTTAAGGTAAAGTAAAAACAGCCAAGCCCTTTCACTGTTTTAATCAACAAAATTAGGTTTAAGAGGAAAAAGGGAGCATTGGATCTTGTCATACAAGGTATGGGCATGACAATAGTTTGTTTATAAATTTTTTTGTTTTTTCAAAAAAAAGACCAACTGGTGGCTTCGCCATGACAGTCCACCTTTCCGGAGACCGGAAAGATTCACAGAGACATTTCAGTTCAAAACTGTGCAAACGCAAGGGTGAAATTTTATGAACCAATCAAGCTGCTAATTCACTTTATGATATGAAGCTAGTGGGTCTAAATTTGAACCGCCTGGAGGCAGGCTTTACCTTTCACTTTTCACTAAAGAAAACATATAACCATAATGTTCCATAATTCATGGTACTGCAAAATGTTATCTCGTCGTACAATTTGTTATGTTTAGTTTTATCATGAACTATAGCAGTATAAGACATTTATGTTGTTAGACCAAAAATTTAAATCATTGATCAGGTTTTATTATTGGTTGAATATGACATAATGTATGGCACTAATTTAAGTCCGAAAACATAAATATGACAAGGAAATAATATCTACTCCATTTAAATCTTCATAAATAAAAAAAAATAAAATAAAGAATTAGCATGCAACACATGCACCAAGATGATTTCTGAACAAATTATATGATCACTATATAGACTAATTAAAACACTAAATAATACGTGATAAGCTTGAAATGCCGTTGAACTTCCCGAATACATGTTAGTTTTTCTTCTTTGTGAAGGCATGGCTTGTGTTAATTTACCAACAAACATGGAGGGGAAAATGGTGGAGGATGGAGGAGGAGAGTGAGAGAGACGCAGGGAAATCGTGTGGGTCCAAGGAAATCAAAAAATGAGGATAGCAACGTACGGCAAAAAGTTCAAACCTTCACGCTGAAGCTAAAAACACAGCTCCGTGAATATATTTGACTTGGTGTATAGCGATTTAAATTCCAAAGATATTTATGGCAGAATGGTAGGCACATATCGTCCATTGTGTCTTCCCAATGGCCGGCACGCATTAGGCCTTCACTCGTGCGTGCAACTGTAATGGAGTCAATATAGAGTCATTGGTTGTCTATGATCTCAACAACTCCAAAATTATCATGTATAATTGACTGTGTATTTATATTTTGACCCCTGTAAATGGTTACGGCGAATTAAGTCATAACTTCTTCCTCCTAATTCTGTTTTATTTTAACATCTTTATTTTCCGTTTCTCTCTTCTTGTGTGCGACTACCTTTATTGTGTGAACCGAGTGCTTGATGAAATGCTTCAGTTAACAAGCTTGTTAGTCTTCAACATTAGTTGGCAGTTTCCTACAACCGTCTTTAACAAGGCTCTATTGATCATAGTAATTGTCGACATACGTTGGTGTAAGCTTTTGTCGGTAGGAATCGACAAGTGAACGTCAAGTGCTCGACGAAATGGTCCCTGAATTTATGTTTTTTCGAAATCATGACTCCATTATTTAAAAATTTTGGCAATGCCAAAGTGTGCAACCTTTAGCTCCAACGCGCACAGATTTAGTCGCCCGACAACCGATAATGTTAGTGAAAAACACTTGATCTATTTTATATTTACATTTTGCCATTAAATTGAATAATAGTCGGTTACCATAACAATCGAACAATAACAATTAGATCGATGAGTCTGCATCATCGAAACGAGGAGAGAAAATATGGTAGATATTTTCCGAACACTTTTTTTCATCGTTTGTTTTTCTCTTTATACAGGCTCATGGATATTTCAAACAAACACTTAAATTCATTTCAGTTCTTAATGTTGAAAAAAGAATGAACGTGCAAAAATCACTTCCCGCCGAGCAGTTTTTTTTTACTGAAATAGAGTTGTAAAGAATTAGTATTGTAATGTGCTACCAACTGTAACCAACCATATAGTACAGCTCTAGGAGGGCCCCAACCATGTTCAGCTGAGTGTTGCTTTTCGGAAAACAACTGCAATCTGTGAAGTGGTTTTCGGAAAGGATCCTTCCGTCAAGTTCTTCTCATCAATTAGTCCGAACTTCTAAAATTTGAGTCTAATTTTAAAAATATAATAATTTTTATCGTTAAATTAAATTTCAAATAACCGAATTATTTGATAAGAATAACTTGGTAAAAAGAATCCGGTTAAGAACAGTCTTTTAGATTTGACTAAATTAATTAACCTAATACACCACTAAACAAATCCCTTAAACACAATTAAACAAATCATTACAGAATCCAGAAGAATAAACAGAACTTGACAGAAAACTACTAATTTTTATTACTTATTAGTAGAATCTTACATCCCAAGAGAAAGGGGTAGTGAAATTTCACTTACAAACCAGAAATTAAATTACCCTAATGCAGAATTAAACACTGATTCTCCCCTAATCAAACTTTGGATTTGGAACAAATTAAATTAATTAAACCCAAATTATTACAACACAAAAGAACACATCTTTCCTAGTAATTTATCATCTTCCTTGACCTAAAAGCTAGCTCCCCAAAGAAGCCGCAGCAGCACCCTTCCAAATAAAACCTGGATATCTTTCTTATTGCTCCTAATCTAATCTCACATTCTTGAATCTCCTTAATTAAATAATTAAAAACCCAAAATACCACCTTCATAAAACCCTAATCGGAAAACCCTAATTTCTATATAATCTTCTTCTTTTTTATTCCCTTTTTGCCCCTTTGGAGTTGAAACTAAATCAGTAGGTCCACTCCTGGGGGAGGCGCAGTTCAAGATTTACCGGCCCCTCGGCCGCTGCCTTTAATTCAAGTCTTTGCTGAGCCAGGAGTGCGTATCTTCGTGCCGCCAGTGCCTCTGCAGAATCCAATTGCAGAAATTGTTATTTTAAGGAACCAACATAAACAGAGTTATAGATCTGAAACACAAAGTTTTCAGAAGTAGAAGGATTGAACTGTGAACTTAATTACCGTGGTCTGGCGTCAAAGCGGCGTTGAAACGCGGCGGAGCGTGGCGGTTCATGTCCTTGAAGCTCAGGTTCAGTGCGTGAACAACCTTGGCCGGCAGTAGAACAGTTGGACTGCCTATTTGATAGCAAAATCAAACATAATATGTCAAAATAAAGACCCGAAGTAATTTTAATTTAAAAAAAAAAAAAAAAAAAAAAAAAAGACCAAAATGGTCGAAATCCAAAATTACAAATTAGTACCTGGTTTCTTGCGAGGTTCAGGAGGGGCAGGGTTTGTATATCTGCGAGGCAAGAAAACGCCGGTGCCAGCGCATTCCCTCTTGATGTTGGAACCGTTAGGCAAAACGGGACGCACGGCGGCGTTATTGTGGTGCTGTCCCTGTTGATTTTGATGGTGGTGCTGGTGGTGGTGTTGGACTTGCAGCGGCGGCCATGCTGATTGGGGCAAATTAACACCATGCCCGCATCTCTCGTAACCTGCAGTGTTTCTTCCTCTGGTTTGGATCTGCTGGTGCTGCTGCTGAGGTTGCTGCTGTGGCTGAGCTGACCAAGGAAGATGATTTACTTGGTTCTCCTGCCTCACATGGTGAAACTGAAAAATACCGAAAACACCCTTGTCAGACCACAACACAAGCATATCAAAAAGCTCTGTTTTGCTCGACATGAAATGGGCTTTACGACTTCTACCTGAGGGAAGCTCCGGTTGGAGCAGAGACCGGGAGCAGAGTGTTGGGGAGGACTGGGGATCCGAGGTGGACCCATAAGTCCGCGGCGGCCGTGGTTGCCGCTGAACTCAGTTGCTCCACCAAGGCTGTTAGTCATCTTCAACCGCGCAACCTGCCCCGCTGCAGCGTAAATCAGCTCCCAGGTGTCGTCCTGAGCTCCAAACGGCGTCGTCGGTGGCGACGGCACCTGGGAAGACGGGCCCGTCGGGCTTCCGTTGCTCGACCAGCTCCCGACTCCGCTCAGAATTGACTGGGGAGACCCGGACATGACCCACTGAGTCAATACAGTAAAACTCGGTCAGCGTTTCGAAATTCCCATATCTTAAACAGGAACAGTAACAGTATAACAGAAAATAAATCTGATGATGCAAGCTGAAATCGTTACCTCGGGTTTCTCTTCGGGGACGGATAGCTTCTGGGTCTGGTGAGCCGGCTGCAGCGAGGACTGGCCAAGGCGGCGAGTCAGGCCGGCGAGGAAGTCCTCCTCGTCGCTGCTGCTGCCGCCCTCGGTCTCGGAGGAGCCCACCACGGACTCGACAGGGGAACTCAGGGCCCAGTTGGAGTCGGACGAGTCGGACTCGTATGGGAACTCGGTGGGGAATCTGGCGCGGGGTTCGAGACAGTTTCCGCGGAAGCTGTTGCTGTCGTCCATGTTGTTGTGGAGCACGACGTCGTCCGTGAGGAAGTGGGAGGGGAGATAGAACCCGGGATCGTCCTGGGACTGAGTCATACGGACTGGAGCGTATAAATGGATGAGGCTAGAGAGAAAAGGATGAAGAGAGAGAGAGAGAGAGAGAGAGAGGGATGAAGAGAGAGAGGAGATGGATTGAGTTGGGAGTGAGAGAGTGTTGCTGCTTGGAGAAGATTTAATAATGAGAGGCCAGTTGAGTTTGCTGGGGTTTGCAGGCTGGGAGGGTCTGGGACCCCCAAAAACACAAGTGTAGAGAGAGAAACAAGAGAGAGAGAGAGAGAGAGAGAGTAAAGGGAAGGGAATGGGATGGGGGGTTGAGGGCGATGTGGAAGACAAGCTGCCTTTATTAAGGTTTCAGGGTCTATTTGGGACAATTCAAAAAATTAAAAACAATTATATAAATTTGAAATTATGAAAATTGAGAGAGGGAAGGTTGGGGCAGGCTGGGATTGTGCAAACAACAGGAAGGCTGGGCCATTGGTTGGAGACGTTTGTCCTTCTATGCAAACTCGCGCACTAAGTTTTCAAAAAAAAATAATAATAATAACTCACGAGCTATACGTATAGTGATTTTTGAACTTTCGTTTTTTTTTTTTTTTTTTTTGTACTATTTTTTTCTTGAATCTGTCATAATTTTTGCAATTTAATTAATTGAGTGATTAGAAAAACCAGGAGGAAGAAAAAAGAGTGCAAAAACTATTTTGACTTGAGTGATGTTATTGTGGAACCAGTAAAAACACTTACATGTATTTAATATAACAATCATCTAACAGTCATATTTAATTCATTTTGATATATGTCTTTGTGAAATGTTATTGGCATTCCAAAAATCTCATTTTACACTCCTCATAAATGTATTTTTTTTCCTAATATAAAAAGTTTGGAATGTATAATGAGATTTTTTCAGTGCTACTAACAGTTTACATGTCTTCAATGCAATCATTATATGTCTCTTCGGAGACACTCAACTTTGGTGATTGATTTAGGGATGTAAATTGAAAATGAAATCTAAAAATGCAATTACCGTCTAACCGTCGAGACGATGATTATATTAAATACATATATGTATTGTATTCAAATTCATTATTTGTACCATAATTAACAATGATTCTTAATTTTCGTATGAACATCACACACTTACGTAACGTTAGTTGTTTAATTAGATAACTAATTCAAAGCTCTACGTTCATGGCATGTCAAGTTCACACATAATAGTAATACAAAGTGCCAGTGAGAGTGGATAAGGTTGTCCTTATATAATGGGTTGTTTGTTGGAACGGAGGAGAGTCCGCAGAGATTTGTGGGTGTCTTTTACTGCTTATGTTCTCAAGCATTCCCACCGTCGAGATTCTTATTCTTTGCAATTAAGCGACTGGGTTTTCAAATTTTGTCCAATTGGCATTGTCTTGTTCCAATTCGCCTCACTCTTTGTCGAAGGATCCTCATTGTGATTTTTTATATTTAAAAAATTATTGTAATTTTTTATATTTAAAATTGAATATAAATAATCACGTTCGTTTATCGTACATTGTACAATAAAAAATTATTATAATTTTTTATACTTAAAATTAAATATAAACAGTACCTGACGAAAATTGATTGCACGATGTACGATGAACAAACGTGATTGAAAGATCCTAGGGATCATCACAAAAATGATCCGGAGAGGATCCTCATTCCTTTTTGTCACTTTGCCTACTTCAAGTCACTTAACTAAGGGCTGGTTTGGTACTGAGGTATTTTTATAAAAAGTGGTATAAAAAAAAAAGTGAGCTCAAAAAGGTGTTTGGTAAACACTTAAAAACAGCTTATTTTCACAGTTTTTGGTGAAAAAAAGCTGAAAATATGAAGCAGTACAACTGAGCTTATTCTGACAGCACAGTAATATCAAACCAGCCCTAAGCATATTGTTGTATTTTTTGATTCGGTCGAACGTAGCTTTGGATTTATACTTTGTTTTGACGTTTAATCAAGACATAGGCATTTGACAGGAAGAAAAACAAAACAGAACAACAACAAAGGTGGCAAGTTAGCATGTGGAATGATTGGAGTCGTTTTGCTACTTAATTATATTGATTCGATTAGTACATATTATTACACATAATTTGTTACTATTTTTGTGATGATTGCTACTAGCTAGCAACCACTACGAATGTGAGATCTCTACATTAATTGGACAAGTTAAAATTAGCTTCATTGCGTAGGTTAACTAAGTCTCCTCCCCCCTACTTGCTCCACAATTAATATAACATCATGTATCTAAGTTACACGTGTTATGTTAGGAATGAAACTCTCGTACTTAGTTAGGATCGAAATTCTCGTGTTTATGTCAGGAATGAAACTTCATGCTTATGTTAGGAACGCAACTCTCGTGTTCATGTTAGGAACAACTGCCATGCTCATGTTAAAACTGAAACTCTTGTGTTTATGTTAAGAACAAAACTCTCGTGTTTATGTTAGTAACGCAACTCTTGTGCTTATGTTAGGAAAGCAACTCTCATGCTTATGTTAGAAACAAAACTCTCATGCTACTTAAGAACGAAACTCGTGTTTATGTCAGTAACATCACTCTCGTGCTTATGTTAGGAAAACAACTCTCGTGCTTATCTTAGAAACGCAACTCTCGTGCTCAAGTTAGGAATAAAATTATCGTGCTTATGTTACGAACGCAACAATCGCATTCACGTCCTGAACAAAACTGTTATGCTCATGTTAGAAACGAAACTCTCGTGTTTGTATCAGAAACGAAACTCTCGTGTTCCTAATAGGAATAACATTATCGTGTTTATATTAAGAACGCAACTCT
Organism: Pyrus communis; assembly: GCF_041283825.1. Lineage (NCBI taxonomy): Eukaryota > Viridiplantae > Streptophyta > Magnoliopsida > Rosales > Rosaceae > Pyrus > Pyrus communis. Next base: position 5,785,437 of record NC_142565.1, read on the forward strand.
CGTACTCATGTTAAAAACAAAACTCTTGTACTTATATTATGAACTAAACTCTTGTGCTCATGTTTGAAAATTTAAACAGAAGAGATCTACCACCACTATTTGAAAAGGCCGACAAACAGTGACCAGAACAATATACTATTTATCATATTTTCGTGTTTGGCTCACCAACTAACTAGTAGAAATTAAATTTGTTAAATTTTCAGTAGGTACTCTTGCACTAAATGCATTAAATTAGCACTTCAAATATGTTGGATAAAAGAACTTGAGAATAGACGTCAATAATCTAAAATTCCTTCGCTCATAAGTACTTAATAGAATCACGAGTCAACTATTGGATTCCAACAACGACTTCACAAAACATGCTCTAATCCACGAACCAAATGAATTCTAGTCTTCTTATGTTGGACTAGTATACAGTGGCACCAGAATCGTCTTTCTCCCATCTTGTCTTTTTTATCTCCTTTACTACTATAACAGATGTTGATACTGCATGTAAATTCAAGTATGTTCTTAATCAAAATTCTTTTTCGTTTCAGATCAGGCCTCATTTTTCTCTCTATTCTTCTTATTGCAGTGTAGTCTTCATTCCCCCCCCCCCCTTATTCTAACAATATTTCTTTGGCTTTAACTAAAATTTTTCATATTCGGATTTCTGGATTTGTGCAATGTTTTTAGTTCTCTCTGTTGAATTTAGGGTCTTTCAATTTTTCTGCATAGTACTCCAATCTCTGAAATTCTTGGTTTAAATTACCTATATGCAAGAGGCATTTCCACATATGAAATGTTGGCTCCGCCACTGCTACTATATGCTTTTAGTATTTGGTGGTGATTGAAAACCAATGCAATTCATGAAAATCAAGTCAACTAAGGCTGTTTCGGAAAACATTCGCGCTATGTATGCTCAATTAGATCCAGTAACGAGGTCCGTTAATGTCAATTTCAGAGCAAGTCACTTGCCACTTCTGCACGACTGCCTAGAGATTGATATAGAAACTTAATAGGTCATGCAAATGTCTTCTCCTAATTTCAACCGCTACATTTGACAATTCTTCACGAAATGACACCATTGATCGGTTATCACCTACGCAAACTAGCTACTCCCAAGTTTAAATTCAAACCAAGGCCATAAAGAATTCAAAATTCCTTTGCAATCTAGAAAAAAAGTGACATAATTCACTGATCTCATATTATACTATGATTGCTAGTTTACAAGAAATGGGTTGTTCTTTTTTTTTTTTTTTTTTTTTTGGTGAACTGGAAATATATCATAACCAGGGCAAACATACCAAAAGTACATAACGAAGCCTACATAGAGGCAAGCAACATAATATCAGACCCGGTAATGCAAGGGGATGAAAAGAAACCAGACGCTGCAATCAGAGGCAAAAGCGTCACCCCTCTCACTACCACAACTAAATTAAGGAGAGCATGGTAGTTCATCATTATTTAATACATGAACTAATAAAGATGGGGGCCTATCAACTCAAGTAAAGTCACACATCTCCACACACCGTCGCAATGCCAAGTGATCTGCCGCCATATGGGTTGTTTGGTTACGGTAATTCTTATACTGAGTGAAATATGGTGGATCATAATACATGGTGATCTCATGCTTTTGTAAGTGAGGTTGGACCCATGTTGAGTGGGTGTGGAGTCTGTTGCATAAATAATCCGACATTACACAAATTTACAAAATATTCAATACTATTATATGATTAACAATTCTCATATTGAGTGGAAATGCATGGATTTTAGTGGATCATAACACAAAATAATCACAGTACACAAAAGCCTCGTACTTTTTGTAACAGGTTTCATACAGTACGGACACCCTATACTAGTTTTTCTTTTGAGTTTACGGTCGGACAAAATCACTTTTCATTGTTTATCCACACTAATTAGTAATGGAACTGGATTCTCTTCTCTCCCTTTTCTCCTTCCCTCGCTCATCTTCTCTCTCTGCTTCGTCTTCTTCTTTCTCTCTATACAAAAGGTAAAACAAAATAATAATGTGACTTAATATTAAGCATTTAAATAAAAAAAAAGCGAGAAAAGAAGAAAATGAAAAAGAAAAGAATCCAGATCTATTAGTAATTATGAGACTTCCCATTCTGCCCAAGTTTTTGTTGACAGCACTACATTTCATGTCGTTTGGTTAGTACTGCTGATTTAATTAGTCCCACTTTGTTGTCGTTAATTAAAGTAGTAGCGTAATCATTCATTAGTCTTCTAAATGTGCATGATTTGTTATGATCAAGATGTACGGCCAGGGATTCAGGGTTTAGTCCAGTAGAGTGCGGCTGATCTCACATTTGCTTTTTGCACAGCCAACACAAGTCAATCATTGAGGCATGTTGTCTGTCTTCCTGTTTAAATATCATTCTCATTCCTTATTATTTTATGCGATCATGGTTAAATTACGTCAATATTTTATATTATTTTTTTATAGAGATAATAAGACAAAAAATAATAGGAATATAAAATGTTGACATAGCTTAACCGTGACCGCACAAATAGAAGAAGATGAGAAGGGCATCCAAACAAATTTTCTTTTTATAGAGATAATAAGACAAAAAGTAATATGAATATAAAATATTGACGTGGCTTAACTGTGACTGCACAATTAGGAAGGATGGGAAGGGCACCTAAACAAGAGGGCAGACAATCTGCCTCTGTCAATCATATGAGATACATTTACAAATTAAGGTTCTACTTTCATTTGGGAAGTGTTATTGACACTTTAAAAAACTAATTCTACACTCCTCACAAATGTATTTTTCTTTCTAAATATAGAAAGTTTGGAGTGTAGAATGAGAAATTTGGAATGCCAATAACAATTCCCTTCCATTTAACTATTTTGAGTCTATCATCAACGAATTCTCACAATGGAACTTTTTATAGACTTTCTCCCACTTCACAATTTACTCTCAATTCTCGTGTCAATAATATAAAACACTGCATTAAAAATTTGAGGTGTCAAAAAATCCATAGAAAGTATCACTTTTGAGAGTCTCCTTAGTATTTCCCAACAAATAAATAGTTGTTGTAGTTGTAAAGCACATTCTATAAAAATAAAAATAAAACAAAAACAAAAACTTGTTACCAAAGCCTTTATTTTTTTGTTTTTTATAATTAACATAATATACAAAATGAATTTTGTACTGTCAACATAACCATTAAGAACGACAATTTCATTAAAAATAGTATGGAAAACGCTTTTGGAGTGACACTCAATATAATTATGATGATGCATTTCTTAATATTTTCTTTAAAAGTTAGAATCATATATATACTCAAACTCATTTTTCTTAAATATGTTAACCCTAAATCAAACACAACAATACAATTAACCCCAAAGAACATGGATCCCGTGAGATGTCCAGTAAAAAATACAACCCACATCGGCAGGGACCCACGTAAATACATAGAAATGGAATGAGGATCCTCTCCAGATTCTCTTTGTGAGGACTTAATGATTCTCTAATCATGTTCATTTATCGTATATTATGCAGTCATAAATTATTTTAAATTTTATATTTAAAATTGAATACAAACAGTACCTGACAAAAACTGACGGTATGATTTATGACAAACGGACACTATTAAAGGATTCCTTGGATCCTCACAAAGAGGATCCTCATTCATAAAAACACGATTTGAATCTGAATCTCGTGACGTGGCAATAGTACTGATTCGGCAACCTTAATTGTCAATCCGTCATACTCTTGTATAATGATCATATATAACTAGTATATGCTCGTACACAAAACGTGAAATTTTTTACTTTGTTGTTAAAATTGAAGGAGACATGAAGAGAGAGAATTGTGGGGGTGAGGAGAGAGGGTGAGATATTGTTTTTTATTTATTTTTTTAAAATAGAGATGATAAATTTACACGTAGGTGATGTTTAAAAAAAACGGTAAAATTTTATTTTATGAAATTACGTTACTGTCCTTAATTTTTTTTTTATAATAAAAGATAAAATATCTTTTCACCTTATTTTAATTGACAAATAGAATTTCATTAATGTAATTTTAGATACACAAATAATAACTAACAGAACCGCACGTCTCCGTCTATTACCAAGTTTTTCCCCACAAACCGTCGCCGTTACGGCGGCGTTTCACAATCGAACACACCAACGCGGTTATCACGACGTTTGCTTTCCCAGAGGACAAAGAGTAAAGGGTCCCCGGACCCAGAGGACAAAGAGTAAAGGGTCCCCGGACCCCAAAGCCAACTCTCAACTGGATTTGATAAATTTCCCGCCATATTTTTACCTTAATGGGCAAAAGTGGAAAATACGTGTTTTTCTAATTTTGGAAAAATAATTTAAAAAAAAAAAAGGAGGAATGGTGGGGAGTGGGGGACAGTCATTACCTGCCAAAAGTGGTAGAATAGAGCACCGTTGGTCAAAACCGCGGGAATGCTTTTTTGAAAATTAAACTCCTTTTTTTTTTTCTTGAAGGAAAAATTGAAATTATTTGATTGGACGTTTGATATTGTTAGTCATTATCTTCAAAATGGGAGGGCAATTTCGTCTAAAAATTGAAATTTCTTTGGGAAGTAGTGTCTTTTCGGAATAAGGTCATCCACTGAGCAGCCGGAGGCGTTGAGTTGGAACCGAGGTGGTGATTTCGGACGTGAGGATAAGTTCAGGGCCCACCCTCGCTAATCCACCGTGAGTGTCACGAAGTAACATATAAATAAATTGTTAATTACATAATATAAACAAAAAATGATTTTCGTACTCTTATTTTTACGTTGTTCCGTTTGTTCACATTTCTTAATTTTTCTTATTTATTCAATCTAACCGTTACGAACTAAGAGGGAAGTGCATGTACAAAACAACAAAGTGCATACATCATTTTATTGATGAGTTAAGATTTATTAATTCGTCTAACCATTCTTAATCACTTAAGTTAAAAACAATTTGTATGTGTTGAACACTTTAATTAACTATTCGACGCATATTTCACAGTAAGTTAGAAATTCTACACAATTGATATCGTAACATTACTATAAAGATTTAAATTAGAAAAATAATTTTCGCACATCGTTCCAAAGTGCGTATTTAAAAACTGCATGTGCCATTTAATACTACGACCTAATAATATCTCTCTTCACTTATAAATGAGAGGTTTTAGGTTTGATTATCGTCAAAGATGAATTTAAACCACATTATTGCTAATCTATTGTGAGGCTAAGCCTTATTTTAATGTAGATAATATCGTTTGTTAAAAAAAAATATGCATGTGCCAGCTCAGCAAGGTATACCCGCCAATATTTTCGAACTGAAGCGTCCCTTTCAAATGTGAAAGAAAGAGTATATGAGACAAATCGATATTTAATATTCGAACGAATTAATTGTTACTGCATATATTTTATTTGCACTCAACGACCATATTTCTCTTTCAAATTCTATTTTCCTGCTAAGATCCAAAACCCAAGTTCTGTTTTCTTGTCTGGACGAATTCTTTACGTTGGATTGGATGAATTACTGGGTCAACTTCAGTTTGGCGAAGTTGGCAAACAACTCCACACAAATGATGACAAATTCGTCAACCTTTAGCATTATGATTGATAGACTCGTTTGTTTTTGTTAATAATTCGATTTGTTTGACTTAGTTATTATAAACCACACTAATTATTTGATCAATTCATCACGCGACAAGCATTTATTGAATGAATGATTTACCTTTTCATATATGGCAAACGTGTATTAGATGCCTGATGTGATTACGGTAGTTGCGAGAAAGTTTCTTCTGTAAATCTAAGCATAAGTCGTAGCTGAGGAAGATTGAGATCAGCAAGTGGATGTAGGCTTGTAGCAAGATGTCAACATCGCCATTGATAGAAAGGCCTTCCGCGTTCAAACATTTTCCTATTATTTCTTGTAAAGAATCAAATTCGCACAATAAGGAAGAATATTTGAGTTCATACATCAAGTGTAATATACTAGCCTTATTGAGGAATGTGAATTATTCGACATAAAAAACTTGACAAAATCGTTCATAACACTACAACAGCAGCGTTATACGAATAAAACCAAGACATCTTCATTCCTGTACAGATGAATGTTGTTAGGTCCTATATGATGGGGGATAAGATGGAGAAGGTGAATGTTGGTGGCGTATATAATTAAGGGCACCTACCTCACAATTTGAGTAAATGTCAAGCTTTCTTTAAAGTTCAATTATGTAGCTCCCTTCTCATTCCCTCACCCACGTGTCCTCTCTACGTCCTTGTCAATTTTCATATCTATATCAATTCGGTGTGGGAAATCATAGAGGTCTAATGATTCAAATTACGATTTATATATATAGTTTTACTTCTAATTATATCGAGATTCTTTTGGATAAAATCACACATCTTGATTTATATATAATTAAGTTGAGGACAATATCGATGTTCGACAATTCAACTCTTTATTCTACAATTTAACATTCAGAATATCTCATATTCCAAAAACACCCTCATGCTCGTGAGTCCGGATGACTTTAAAAAATCTCCTCCTCCCAATTTTAGCTGTTCATATATGTTCATGTTGTACTGCATCATGATGCTTATGTGATGGTGACAAGTGACACTGTGACAACCAATTTTAGGTAGCCCGTATAATGCTGTCCTCCTTCATTATATTTTGTTACCTAATTTTTCAAAATTCGAACAATCGAACTTGCCTGCCTCCACTCTCTTGCATGCATGATACTACTATGATTTAGAGCATTTCTAATGAGAAAATGAATTTGGCAGATTATTATTTCATTGTTTATTTATCTACAACATTTACTTTCATGAAATTTTTTTGAGTGTATTTGAAACATGGTGCGGAAAATCACATGACATTGTATAATTGAAAAAACACTTGAAAAAAAAAAAAATCCCAATTATATAATAATATATGACACGTTACCTCTTGTTTCAAATACACTTAAATATTTTATTATAAAAAGATATAAGTAGCCCGATTTATCTGCTCATGATATTGTAGGGCAGAGAGTAACAAAATTTACACTCAATTACCTATGCTATTGAAATTAGATTTTATTTACGTAACTCAATCAAAATAAGTTTGTTTCCTCAATTGCCTCCAAAAGATGCTGCCTATTCAAATATTCAGAAATTCGAAATTATGCCGTAGAAGTTGCAACCGTTTCACTCAAACAAGGCAGAGACTTCACATGACCAAGCAAACACGCAATAGCTTTGGTCGGTCAAAGTCTTAGGAAGGGTGATGGAAATGTTTATTATGGAAATCTCTTACAAAAATGTACGACACGTTGTTTTGGTATGACTCATTTCACTAATGGTCGTAGTATGTGTCAGAGTTGTCTTAATCAAATTAAGTGATAGAAATTTATTTTTTTTTATTAATATTTGAATTACTTTCTTATGTAAATAAATTGGACGACGTTTGAACGTATTATTGATAGTAAATTGTGAGATTTAATTTTTATTTTTTTAAATATAAAATATATTGTTTATTAAAAAAATATTACTCTCTTATGTGACATTTTTCCCTTCGAATTTGGGGTGGTTTTCAGCAAACCCCAACCCACGCCTTGATTATGTCTCTAATGGCCATGTTAGCGTGATCAGTATGATGACATCTGAGATTTTCTGGAACAACTCCAACTCATACTTGATAGCATGATATGAATATTACTAAAAGTGGTGGTGGCACCTAATTTATAGGAGATTTTTCTCTTCTAAATAAGATTTAGACTTATTGACATCACCAGTAAAGTACACTATTTATCCGATAATAAATTTTTCACATGATATCTTTGATTACAAGAAATTTCTCTCTTAATTTACCCTCCGAACAAAAAATATTATGTCTATGCATATGTTATGCAGAAACCAAAAAAAAGGTTCTAGTACATTTTCATAGAGCTACTGCTCACCGTCCGACTAGCGCATAGCGCTTTTTAGAACTTTAATCTTACCAATCAAGCATTAAATCGTTTTCTAAACCTTTTCTCAGAATAAAATAGAAAGAAAAAAAAAACTATTCCAAGCATGTTGCTTGAGGGGGAGGGTCACATGCAAAAGTTGTTACATTTTCGTAGGACTCATCTGATCACATGTGCTCACGCCCTTCGTTTAAGCAGATAAGCATTGCATTATTGTGCACGATCGAACCTTACAAACAAAGATTCTGACATCCCTTTGAGTCATACAAGAACTGCATTATTGTGTATGTGAGCCTAATCATGCACGCCTAATTAATACGACATGCATGCATAGTTGGAAGAACATTGCATTGGTTAAGCCACATATAGTTCAGTTTGATGCCAACTCTTGATTCAACGAATTTGGCTTTGTAATTCTGTACAAATATCGTGTCACCGATGCCCCTACAGTCATCATCGATTTGTATATAACTATGTGCTTATTTATCTCATCACGTGATTTGCTACAACATATTTGTCCTTTCATCGGTTGTATATAACTACTATGCCTCATTCACGCAATCAGAAGAATGGACTCACGAGTACACAGGGGTAGACTGGTGGAGCCAAAATTTTAGGTTAGAAGGGGCCTCTCAGATCTGTTAAAAAAAAACGCTGCAACACCACCGACAATGGTAGCTGAAACAACGCTGCAACATGCTTGCGAATCCCTTTCTCATGCTTGCGAAGCCATTGTCTCATGCATCCACCATCTGGTCATCCTCTCAACCACTACTTTGATGCTCATTTTGATGTTTGTTTGCTCGGTGACAATGATGTTGATTTTTCAATTCCACTCCATTTCATCAGTATGTTCCGACCAATTGGGAGCCATGTTAATTAAGCAAAGAAAACAACCTAATAGAAATAAATAACGAGACATTGAAAATTGCACATGTATGGAAGCATAATTCAAATATGTCAACAACTACCAAAACCATGTGAAAAAGATTAAAAGAAACAGCTCTCTCGCCTACGTCCTCTCTCTCTCTCCCTCTGGTTGAGGCCCCAATCCCTTGAAAAATCTTTGGAAATCAGAAGGATAATTATAATTTTTTTCTCTATAAAAAATTATCAAGGTAGGCCTAGGACCATTCTTGTCCCTTCATGGCTCCGCCCTTGGGTAGATCCAGCTTCGGGCAAATTGGGTCAGTTGACACCCCCCTCCCGCCCAAAAAAAACCCCAAAGCTTAGAAAAACTCCATGGAAAAGCGAAGTCCTACCTCTTGACAATCTGAGATGCTCTTGAAAGCTGTCCTCCAACTGTTTTGACAAATTGCCTTTATGAGAATTGGCCAGGGTAGTTGCTAGCTGCATGCCAAAAAAGCTCAACGAAATGTCAATTTACATGCTATATTTCGTCCAAAAAAACTTTACGCCCTGCTCACCCTCCTTTTTACTGACCTCCAAATCATATTTTCTGCACCCACCACTGCAACCGAAAACCCCAAGAATCTCTACCCTACAAATTGAATTTTGAATTTAGGGTTTAGGACAGAAATGCATATGCAACCGAATATTGCGCAGGATTGACAATGAATTTGGACCCTAAGTTATTGGATCGATCTATGACAGAAATGCATGCATGGAATAGTATCAGTAACAGAGGCTAGATATGTGTGTGTGTCTCACATTTTGATACAGGGCATATATACGTGCTTCCAACTAAGTACAATTTTCGCAAAGCCCGCATAGAGGGTGTTTCCACGTTCCAACCAGGACAAGAAGAGAATGCACATGCAGTTCCCTTTTTTGGTTTAAGCACATTCTTCCAAAGAGATTCTTGCATATCTTCGGAGTTACGCGATGAGCGATATACTCACTCGAAGATATACTCTAGTCCCAAACGAGCATTTTTCTCCATTTCTTTGGCTACACATCTTTGAACCAACATGATTGGCGCTAGCCATGTCAAACTACATTGCTTGATGTTAAGTTTTTTATCCCCAAAAGAAAAATAGCACCGGACCGAAATTTTGTTGATTCAATATTAAAGGGATTAGCTTCAAAGCAAGTATCCCATTTTAATGCAACCAGCATACATATAGGCCAATGTAGGAACACTGTCACCATATATGATCTCTTTTATATATCACTCTTTTTCCCCATTCTTTTGCTCTATAATACGAGAGTCTTATACGATAAATACATAGTTCGTACGGAAGCTCCGTCATCTTGTTTTTATACAACAAATCAGGATTCCAGCTAAAATGGGGCACGCATTCTGGAGTTATTGAAAGAGATTTTGTGACTATGACGCGATATTCTACTTTCTAAGTTTGAATCACATAGTGGCACAGACGAGGGTATGGCATACCATTCTTCTTCCAAAACCCTAAAAACAAAAAGGAGAAGAGCAGCATATAATAATAGAAGAACAACATATAGTTGGCATACAAAATGACAGAGTGGAACAATACACCAAGTTATGGGGTGTGTGTATGGAGAGACATGTTTCATTGTTCTCCGGGAAGAGGCTTCAGCTGTCGGAATCTTTGTTTTCTAAGATTCTTGGAACTATATATTATATACCGTGTAGATGTTGCCTGGTGTGCCAGTGCACTTTGCCCTAATATTCATCACCTTCTTTTGACCTAACTCGATCTTCCATGCATATTCCATTTCCACCAATTCCTCCACCATCATCTTAATAATGCCAAAATTAAATATATTTAATAATCACACAGTTCTTAGTTAGTGTCTTAAATGCCGAGAAAAAAAAGAAGGAAAATACCCCAAATCGAGGGCTAAATTAAACCCTCAGTCATGTTTTCGGTTTAAAGAAATTGTGACCATTCATAATTCAATCCTAATTCAATGGCAGGTAATTATTTAATTTTTTTGTTATTCTTTCTCTACGATCATTAGAATAAAAGCAAACGATGGGTGACCACAGTATTTTTAGATTATAGTCTAAGAAAATGGAGCTCATTAAACCATAGCTTGAATAATCTCTCTGCGTGCACCCGCGCATGCGTGTGTCTTCCAAGGTCGGACATGCATGCATTTTGATATAGGCCCACAAGCATGTACGTAGGTATGTTACAATACTTGGTCACACGAAGTCCGTTTATGGCTAAGTTTTGATAATTTGTAGGGCTAGCTCTCCATATTTACAGCTCCGACGAGGAGCGCATGAACTCAGAACTATGATGAAGTTGACTCGAAAACGATGGCTTACATCACTAATTGCATGCTTGTATTGAAGAAATTACCAGTTGAATCACAAGTACACACTGAAAATTTAAGTACCTCTGGTCCCCTACCGCGATGGGATATATTATATAGAATCATGCAAGATAGTTGTAGAATGTGAATACTCGATCGATCAACAGAATGCAGCTACTCAACTGGTGGTTCATATCTTGCCATTATCCAGCACGATTTATCGTTCGTTATAGAAAACCTCATGGTCCTTTTTTTTTTTCAATTTAGATTAATTTTGAGCCAGGAGATAGATAAATATACACATCTCATCACACGGTGGAGAAAAGGTGAAAACTGCAATTACAATAACAATATGACAAATGGAAATTTAAATTACCGAAGAATGAATACAGATGAACTCGAAGAAGGGTCATGTGATTCTACTTTATTGAGACAGAAGAATCCATCTGGAAATGGGGATAGTAATACAAAATACATGTTACATGATGTACAATTACTCGATGCGTGTTGGTGTTGGTTTGCACGTCCATCCAACCAGTTCAGGAGCTCAAACAAACCAATAGAGAAACAAATTTTCCCTATATGGTACATGCTAATGCTATACACGAAAACTTGTAATATATATGCTTCTTCGTTTTCATACGGACCGACAATTGAAGTCAGGAATCAATACTATCACTGTTGTATTGCCGGGCGATTTTGCTTCCCGCTCTTCTTCAGAGATATCTGCATCGACGTCCCACACGAAATTAGAAGTTACGACCATTAGAGGTTTGTGACAGGTGAATTTACTTGGATTAGTGCCATGGAAAGGATTCGGGACTAGTTACTAACACCCTAGCAACTAAATAATACTTATATAGCAACCGAAGCGCACAACAAGGTGAAGGCTCAGTTTGGATTACCAAGAGAAGATCCTCGTCAGTACCAAAGGATTTGCGGGCTTCTTCTAAGCATGTTGATGAGATCCTCTCATTTTTCCTACACATTTTATCAGAGTGTACACTTCTATAAGCTAAAAGAACTTGGAAACACAATCAAAAGTGTAGCACAGATGCATGTGTAAATTTCAAATCGAAGACTATTGACATAAAAAATCAAAACTCATTGAGGGGCATGCTTACTCACCAGGAATGGGTATGGATGGTATGGGTCTCATTCCCATTCCTAACATATCCTGCGTTTACTATCACACAATGAATAAGAAATGAGTGGCCCCACACTAAAATCATTTTTCCCGTGCCTAATCAACCAGGTATCAATCATATTGACCAAAAAATCAACCAGGTATCATATCGTCAAGGAGGGGTGGTTTATCCTTTACCTGAACAACCATGTCTTTCCCCACTCTAAGTAAGGAAACATGTGATGGATGATAATGACCATCTGGTTTGACTTCTTCAGCACTATCAGCTATATGCAAGCATAATGCAGCCTTTCCGAGTAACATTTGCAGTCTTAATGTATATCGGATCTTCTTAACTATTCTTATGGTGCAGTACCACTCACTCAAGTTGCTAGACTTTAAACCCAATAGCAGGAATGTGATATGATCATGAACTTGGTGTAAATAATAAAATTAATTAACATAGGTTTATGTGATGTTGGATTGGAAATCATGATGAACTTAAGACTTAAAAAATCATGAAAGCCAGATTATCATAGGATGCCTCTCTAAGAGTTTTGACAAACTTAAACTTATCACATGATGGGTTTTCATAACTCATCACTCAAATCTTTCTAGTCAGTCTAACTTATTAGTCAAGGCGGGAAGTGTCTACTTTTGACATCTCTCTTATTTCATTGGAATTTGTTAGCATGTCATACTCATGATACTCCACAAATTTCAAGAAATTGTTGGAGCCGGGTAATCTCCAAATTGCTGTGTCTGTCATCATGCTTTATACCCAGCGGGAAAGTTAAACACGAATGTAGATGACCCAAAGGTATCAATAGAAGATAAGGTAACAGCTTTTCTTCTTCTTTCCCGACAAAGAAGGGAAGGAAAAAAAAAAAAACTTGAAATGAAGATAATACCTTGAACAGGCTGGATCTCTAATTTCAAACTCATCCGTGGTAGTGTCATACCCACATATGACAACATAGTGACCTACAAAAAACCAAAAACAATAGCAATAATCAGTAATCAATTCGGGACGTGCATAAACAGGCAAACTTGTCAAGGATGTGACTGGGAGCAGAAGCGAATAAACAGGACGAGCATAAAGATACTTCATTCCACCATAGAGCAAGCCTTTAAGTTTATTTAATACGATTCCATAAATTGTTAATCAGAAGAACTGGGGAAATCATGTTAAAGAAATATCTTATGAGGAATTAACTCATAGGTAACCACCGTTCTCACTTTTGGAAATGGAATGACATTAACATGAATTACAGGCCTATGTTATCACGGTTCTGAACAGAAGAGGTCAGCCAACCTGTCTTGCTAACCAATAAATAAAATGTGCAGAAAGATGCTTACAATCTCCAGGATAATATAGGTGCTAAAGTAAATTTTGACTAGGAGTTAAGCTAAAACAAGCATAAGCTTGTCCTTTTATGTGTATCTATGTCCTTTTTTATTTCTTTTGCTGAACTAATACATATACAGCATAGATATCTCCCCCCAGAAAGCACAATCTGTCATACTCAATACTGAGTGGCAGAAAACTTTTAGTTAACTAAAAGTAACAGTTCTGCACAACCAAAGTAACAGTCCTACCTGTGTAACCAGAGTTGCTTCCACAAAAGTCTGAGACAAAAACATCGTCCAGACGAGACCTACTGTGACACAATTTTGACAGAAATATTTACCATTAGCCCAGTATTTACAATTGAACATGTATGTCATATATTACTGCAAGCAGTAAAGGACTGTTCTCAATCAAGGGGGAAGAAAGAAAGAAGGGTAAGCGAGAAATTTGAACCTCAACTTATACTGATCAACCAAAACAATGGCAATGTATTTCCTGGACAAAATTGAGAAACAAATTTCTTCTCGACTGATTGATCTGCGCTGTAAACAAAAGAAGGAAGGTTTATTGCCTTGTCCAAAGAAAATTATACGTAAAAAGGATGTCTGGCTCTTAATTTGGGAAGAGAGAACCAAGAACTGAAATTAGCAGCTAGCAATTATACCTGTATACTCATTCCACCTTCCAGTGCTTTTTGAAATAGATTATTGACCCGCTCCAGATCATTAGGTAATTGCTCCTGCAGAATAAATCTAATTAATTGAAATTTTTATGTGCATCCGGATGTGAAAAGACAAGCTCACAAGTACATGAACTAAGAAAAGTGAAACTACAATCTTTATATCCAAAACAAGATTTCTTTTCAAAATAAAATAAAATGACCAACTTCTCATATCTTTTACAGAGCCAGGAAATTGTGACAGACAATGTTCTTGATTATACGCAGTTTGGGTCCTCGCTGTCATATGATATATGCATCTATAATTGATAGACAATTAGGCTAAGATGTGCATCTGGATCTAGCAAACAACCAATATGGTCTAGTTCATACTAACCAGCATGAAAATACTCTCAGTTAACACTTATCCATGTTAATAGTATGAAATCACCTTGTAAAATTTCTCCCCAGAATAACTTGGGTTTGCTCCAACTGTCACTGTGTAGTAGCAAAAACTAATAGAGAACTTCTGTAATAAAAATGCTAGATCAACAGTCCAAATGCTGCAAACAAGATGTCAGCACTCAGTTACATCAGAAACTTTTCATGTAAGCTCTTATTGAATATGTCACTGATGAATCAAGTATAAGTCTAACTTCAAACCCACGATACTCCATAACTATTCCAACTTCACACAAACATACCCATAATGCTCCATAGGACCATAGCTATTCCAACTCCACAAAAATAATATTTGTTTGTATGAACAATACGAGAAGTAAATAAAGTCATATGTTGGTGGACAAATGAGTGAGAAAAAACGACTAGCGTTTCATGTTGCTCACTTCTGTAAATAAGACGTTTAGGGAAAAAATAAACCGATATAGTAATACAGGTTAAACTCTAGTGGCTTCAACACTAGATCGAGGACTTTTATTCGTCTGCGACTTTTCACCAATCGTCAAACTCAGAACCCTATACACATCAAACAATTGATAAAGAACAATACTCAAAGGAAAGTACATAACAGACCTTCTGTAATAAATAATCTAGATCAACGGTCCAAATGCTGCAAACGATATGTCAGCATTCAGTTATATTGCAAAATTTTCATATAAGTTTGCATTGCATATGTGACTGATGTATCAAGTATAACTCTAACTGAAACTTTTAGAACCAAAGAAGGTATCAAGCATTCATATGACACCCCATACCTATAGTACCCATTTCTGTAACATACGGCATGTCCTTCTGTAAATAAGACCTTCTAGGAAAGAATACATTAATATAGCAACAAAAATTAAAAGCTTCAACACTGAATCGAGGAAGGGATTTCATTCGTCTACACTTTCTATCTTCACCAATCTCAAAACCCATACTCCTATAAAAACGATAAATTTCTAAAGAACAATACTAAAAGAAAGTACATAACGGACTAACAAAAGAGGCAATGAAGCTCTAACTCTGTAAAGAAGGGAACACCTAGTTGTGCCACATAGCTGTGCCAATGTCTGAATATCGCAGTTGTCTATGCCAATGGTCCGAAAGACCATCAGAACGCAGGCAAGGCCGCAATCCCAAGAATCTTGCTGGTTTATGTGTGGGACCTATAAGCACCAAACACCTAAACAAATTAAAACTAACAAAACGATTTGATGTGTCCACTTGGAATCCATATAGTGTTATCAAAGTACAGACTGAAAAATGTTGTAATCTCAATGTAGACAATCAATAAGAAAGGTAGTGACAGAGTCTCAATGCACTCACTTCAACAAAGTGCGAGCAGGGCAACGGCTGTTCACATGGGTAGGGTTCTACCATGCCTGAAAGTTCTCCATCTGATACATCTTTATCTTCTGTCTTAACAATCTTGTTGAATAAAAAATACGAAGGCCACATGTGTGACCCAATTCAATAAGGGTTTTCACTGCCACTGCCACGCTAAATCTCAGATATTTAGATAATCAAAGTGGTTATTTCACTTGGTTATCCCTGTAAAATCTTTAAAGGGTATATATCTCTGCAACCTGTTGCATTTTGAACATAGGCATATATCAGGTTTACAAACTAAACAACAAAGAGGAACGAGAGATTGATTTCTCCAACCACGAAAAAAAATGATGTAATCAGACAATGTGCATTTGCCCCTTGCCAGGGCATGATGCACGAACGACTATTAGAGATTTAGTTAGGCTATTTAGGGCTGCTTCTGTGGGAAGCACTTGTGCTCATAAGCGCTTTTTCTATAAGTATTTTTATCAGAACACACATGGAAACTTTTATTAAAGTCCAAGTGCTTCTTAAGTTTTTCGGTAAAACGTATTCAGAAAGCGCCTTTTGCCCTTCCAGAAGCAGTCCCAAACAATCCCTTAATTCTACGGAAACTGAGACAGAATCAAGCCGAGTTTGGACAGTCTCATCCATGAATCAAACCGAGCCGTCAGCATTACCGGAAATTTTAGCCGCGACGCCGTTTGCATTCAATTATTCAATTCAAATGGAAAACCAGGGTTTCCGACTTGGAATGAAGCTAATGGATGCCCACAAGAACGTAGCTTTAAGCATTCTGACGAATCGGATGCCAAAACCATAAAATATAACCAATCAATTTCCATAAATTTGATAAAACTTCCATTTTCCGCAATCAAAATGGCTCAATTATTCGACAAATAGCGCAACATTTACATCTAAATCAATCAATTGAACCATAATAAAAATAAAAAATATAAAAAAAAAGAAAGAGGACCACCAATAATTGAGCTGAATAATTCATCGAAAACAGGACAATAAAGCTCAATACTTTGCAATCCGAGCTATCAAAACCAACGCAACGGTCGGAGGCAAAGAAACCCAGCTACAAATTTTAGATCAAAATCCAATTATTTCATAAAACAAATCGAAAAGCGAATGATGAACAAAAAAAAGACATAACCTTTGAGGGAAAAGACGACAGAAGAGGAAAGGATGGCAGAGTTCCAAGGAATCCGTGTCTGCTGGCTATGTCCTTGTTCGACTGGATCCTGCCTGGAAAAACATTCAGATTCTGAATTCCATGTCTTCCGTTTTTCAGCTCTTAAATATTTTTGTGCTTTGATTTGTTTGCTCAAATTGACAGAAATTTACGGTTGTCGGACTCGCCACACAAAATATTTCTTGTTTTGGGGATGAGAAATGTTGGGTTTAATCGCAAATTGGCAAATGGGTTGCAGGTGAGAGAGAGAGAAGGGGGGGAGAGGAGGAAGGAAGTTAGGACAATAATTGCCTGAGCAATTATTACTTTAGTAAACAGTAATTTTCCGACGATATCTCCACTCCTTGCATGAATTGTTAGGACAATTGGTATCAAAAAATAAGTTTTTTTTTATATTTTTTTATATTAATAAAAAGATAATATTATGTTTAATTTTGAATAAGATTTTTAATCAATTTCACTACGTGTCATTATCTGAAATAATAAAGTTGATGCAACTTTTGCTCATTACCTGTAAGCATTCACACAACGTAACATCTTCAATAATTGACAAATTCCAACCTGCATCATTAGCCATTTTTTGCAGATAAAAGTATTTGGAAGGTTTGAGAGAAAGATTACTTGAAAGTATTTAGAAATATTGAAATGTGGTGTTAAGCGGAAGAGGGTGGTGGGGTATCTATATTTATAGAAATTTTTTTTTTTTTAATTTTTTGCATTTTTTGAATTTGTTTATGTTTTTTGAATTTTTTTAACCTAATTAATATGGACAATTAGATTACATTTTTTTTTTTTTGTAGTCCAACAGCCCATATTGTGCCACATGGTCCCAACACTAATAAGGGATTTTTTGACACACCCCGATCGAGATCAGGCATGCTGGTTGTCACGTGGAAGTGACGTAACCATGTGCTAAGTGCGAAAGCTAATAAAATAATAATATAAATAGTACGAATAAATAAAAACTAGCTTTACACAAGGTAATAACGAACAAGTGCAAGCGTAAGTGTGAACGCTAAGTTCAGAGCATGAAAGCCTAATGCAGTTCAGGAGAAAACGACATAACAAAAGCACACCCGAAGGTGGTCCTACACTGGTGGTGGTCTGTCAGATATGCCGGGGAAATTCTCAGGGAAGCCACCAAACGTGCTAGCCAACTAGAACCTGGAGGGGCGCAAAACAAAAGCGTGAGTGGGCAAAAACAAAGCTTTTCGAAAACCATTTAATAAATAAGTTCTAACCCCTCGCCGTAAAACCTGTATACTTCCCAGAAAATAACATATATATATAAGTCATGCTCAAGAATATGTTATGCCAAAACCTCAAAGAAAAGTGCAAGTGCTCAGGTAATATCGCATCAATATCATATAATCTGTCAGCGGGAGTCACCTAACGTGACCTGTACGGCTGAATCTAGAGCTCAAATCTCCGTCTTACTAACTATACCTGCACACGAGTCGGAACCACCTAAAGTGGTCTGTACGACAAGCCTGGGTGTAATATATATATACGCTCAAGTGCTACGATCACGTGAAGGCTGGACGAATAATCGCGGGTCACCTACGAGTCGGAACCACCTAAAGTGGTCTGTACGACAGAACTGTGCACCTAACTTGGATCCAAGATGAGCGTGTGGTGCGGGAGGTGAACATCACGTGAAGGACTGTGCCCAACTCTGGGCGGGAGCACTAACACCGGGGGTGCAGGTTATGAGCTCTCTATGCATCTCAAATCACTACTGAACATAAACATAAACCCTAACTCACCTAGCACTTACCTGTGCGTCCGCAGCACCCAACATACATACATATATATGCAACTAACGATGCGTAAACAAACGGCAATATAATGCATGGCATGTAAACAAATAAACGTTCTAAATCAATTTCTGGGAAAAGTATAAGTATATAGGTATATACGGAAAACCAAAAGCCCACTCACTGGTATGTGGAAGGGTCGTAACCCCCTTGCTTCGAGTGACCACGCTCGTCCTTGGGGTAGGTATCACCTATATGCGAAACAACTATAAAAACGTTAATTTTAAAGCACATAACCAACCTTATGAAATAACTTCTCATACAATGCTCAAATGGGGTGTATGAATACACCAAAGTGATCTACTCAACCTCAGGAACATCCCTATATTTTTAGAAAAAATTTTCACCGTCGCACGCGCCCCCACGCGCTGGCCAAGGCACGGCCACACACGCCGGCCATGCGCAGGCACGTGCTTGGCACGTTGACGGTGTCAATTAACGTCGTCAAGAATATTCCGTTAACTTTAACGGATTCCGTCAACGGCGTTAGGAATATTCCGTCCAAACTGACGGAATATTCCGTCGTCTTCTCCGGCGAGGCTCCGGCGCCGGAAATCGGGAAAAACTTCAAATCGTCATATCTTCTTCGTTTTTCAACCAAATTTCACAAAATTGGTACCAAATTGAAGCTTACAACGAGAGGAACAAAATCATACCACTTTCAAGTGCTAAAATCCACGAAATCTTGCTGGGAAAATACCCCCAACTCCGGCCAACCTCGAAACTCGCGATCCCGACGTCCAAAACCTTCAAACGAACCATCCCGAGCCTCCTAAGGACCTCACCAAGCTTCCTACAAGCTTGAAATTCCCAAAAACATAAGAATTTACGTGTGCATGAACAGTGCCAAAAATCGGGTATCCTGAGTTCGACGTGAAAACGAAGGTATCCTTACCAGAAATGGGTATGGTTGAACTCCTACGGACCTCACGAGCATGGATATGTACTTTGTTTCTTCGATCTGTGAAGATTACAAGGGTTTCTAGGTATGTCCGTACAAGGGATATGAAAATGGGAAGGGAAATGGCACGGGACAGGTGCAGGGATAGGGGAAAGGGTGAGGGAAAATATGGGAGAGTGTGTGTGGTCCACAACCAGCCACACCAAACTCAAAACAACCACACAACGTAAAAATCACACTAGGGCCAAAATCATCTTTTCACGCGTACGTTTTAAAATTTTCGGAACGGGCTGTCACATTTTTCTTCTTCAGATGTTTCCTTTTATTTTTATTTATTTAGGCATAAAAATATGGACTGTATGATAGATAGCCGTTACAAATCAAATGAACCACATTGTGCTATATCTACTAACCATTGGGTTTGATTCAAAAATTTTAAACAATTAGAAATCCAACGGCGCAAAAAATTAGTCATTGGAAATCCAACAGACAAGAAATGTCCACGTCGCCCATGTTCATATGGGCTTAGAGTGCTTGCAATGCAGGCCCACCAACTGATTTTGGTCGGCTAACACACCTGACTCACTGGTTAAATGCACATGCCTAACACAAGAAAAAAAATTAATAACTTGACTGACGTTAGCCTTATGGCACATCGACTCAAGCGTACACACATGAAGGGATTACTTGATTGCTTGGTGAGGAATCCTTGGCCCCACAAGCTATCTGAATTTTTAGATGTGTGGAAAGGGTTTTTTGGGTTTTGGGATTGAATTCCTCGATTCGCTTGACAATTAGGTAGGCTGGAGTTGTTCTTAAAAGGCTAAAAGTGTTCATACACTGGTATGATTGGCATTTTCTACATGGTTTAATTGTTAACTTGTAATATCACATGATAGTATTTCAATAATACTACACAACAGTTACTCGCCATGAATTCTTGTGAGAAATAATTGTGTTATTTAGAGCATGTTCAAACCATTTTGTTGTTTTTAGTTTTTAATTTTTTTGTGCTTTAGATATAGAGAAAGTGTACGGAGGAATGAATGGATGAAGAAAGCCGGTGGGAGAGAGATAGTTTTTATTTTTTATTTTTTTTGTAGAAAATCTCGACGGTACGAGTGAAATTTATTAATATTAAAAAAAGAAGTTACACTTAGTTAGGAGGGACATAAACCTTACTCCTCATAAAACAAGAAAAACAAAATATAAGAAAAGAGTGAGGGGCATGCACCTTACTCCTCTTGAAAAAGAGGAGACATAGACTTTACCTCTCTTAAAAAAGAAAATACATGAAAAAAATATTGGGTGGACATAGGACCAAACTCCTTATAAAACCTAAAAGGTAAGCACATGTAGGACAAGCTACAAAGCGAAAAGGAAAATCCAAAAGAATTAGATAAAAAAGAAAATAACACATCAACAAGGGGAGTCAAACCTATACGCCGGCATGCCCAAGAAATCTAAGTGTAGAAAAGGAAAAATGTCTATAGGAGGAGTAGCATGCCAAACAAGTGAAGACGAGAGAAGCCTTAAATTGGCTAATTTGTTAGCAATTGCATTCCTTTCTCGAAACATATGAGAGCAATGGAATACCATATTCTTCAAACGGAAGATACAATTCTTCCAATGTGTTAGGAGCGACCAAGGAGGAGAAAAAGAACCAAAAGCAAAACAAGATATCACGCTAGAGGAGTCACTTTCAAGCAATAAATTTTGCCAACCTTGCGGGTGAGCCAATTCCACAGCAAGAAAGACAGCATGAAGCTCCGCATAACAAGAGGTGCGATGCCCCAAGCTCAGGAAAAAACCACCAAGAAAATAACTGTAGAATCTCGGAAAACCTCCTCACATGCCGCTGGACCCAAGTTACCTTTTTAGTTTTCATTTTTCATTTTTTTCCAAATAAAGTATTTACTTTTTAGTTTACATTTGGCGCACCTTTCTTTATACATTTTTTTCTACATCTTTCCAACTTTCTTTCTTCAATCTTAACTCTTCTATATCTCTCAGTTCTCTTATTTATTTTTCTATCCAACACAAAATCAACTAAAATTAAAAACAAAATATTTATCAACGGACTGGACTTATTGTTGCCTAATATAATACATAGTTACATAGGATTTGTGGGTAAGTAGATACTATTTGCAACCAGAGAATTCAATTTGTTTGAATGGGATAGGCCAACCAACAGTAACTTCCCCAGCCTACAAAGCCTGCCACAAGTTGTAGAGGCTGTAGCTGAACACAGTTGGTTTCAAATTTAGAGTCTTGAATTTTATGGCCTCAAAAAAGAAAGAGTCTTTTGGATTTAAAAAAAAAAAAAAAGGTTTTTTCCTGGCATTTTCAAACTACTGGGTTTCAGCTTTATAGTCATAAGTTTGTGTAATTATATTTAGATTTGTTTATTAAATTTTTTTTTTTGTGACACTGAGGACAATAGGTTTAAAATCGATGCTCAACGTTGAACCGAAAAGGAGGGAAAATGGGATGCATGCCGAAAGAAAATGATGCTTTTGCGTTTGCAAAAAGCAGCTTGTACCGCCATCAGATGTTGAGAACCATACAGTGATATAAAGTGATTATACAAAAAAGTCAAAGATTTTAGCTTCTTGTTTCTGCTTTCGCAGTCACTGTCCCTAACGGCTATTAACAATCCAAAAGACATGTTTTTATTTTATTTATTTAATGCTTTATTTTGCGGTTGAGATTGGAGAGGGATATGCAGAAGTGTTCATAAACACTTGGTGGGGCTTTTGTCTTGAGGCCCTCTTCAACCTTTTATGTTGGAAGTTGGGAGTTGGAATTCATCAAATACTTGGGAAAATCAAGCACATCAAGCCCCTTTTAATCCTTCTTGTATAATGGTATCGATAAAGTGTCAATGTTATTATTAGTAACTAACAATGGATTTGGCAAGGTTGGGCAATTACGCACCCATATTTTGGAAAATCTCTCTATTGTATCAAATTTTGCCCACCCAACAACTAGGCAAGGCAACGGGGTGAAGATGTTTTGGCCTATTATTGTTCATTGACGTCTGTTACTGTTCACTGAGTGGATAAATGGGCTGGATGCTGGCACAAAATCTTTAGGGATGGAATTGCTCTTACAAATTCCCTTTCCTGCCCAAAATCAGCAACCATTTTTAGCTTTCCTCCTCCATTCACACAATTTCACCCAAATTTATTCCCCTCACTCAACTTCTTTCCTTACTTTCCTTAATTTCTCCGCGGCTACCATTGCTAATGCCAATCCACCAATAAGAAGCTTAGGCACTACACCAAGTTTTTATACCTCGTCCATCCAAATAAAACTTCATGTATTCACCACTATCGATAACATGCCAATAACAAAAATACACTAATATATTATTAATAATATACTAATTATAAAATGCTTCAACATGTTACCAATACATTATCAAGAATATCATACAAACTAAAAATGAAACATTAACATGGGCCGACTTTGTTCAAACACAAAGGTGAATTTGTAGGTAAAAGTAAAATAATGTCTCATAAAACCGTGGGATTTTCACTTTTTACTAAAATTCAAGCAAAAAGTCCAAAAAGAAGATTCGAAGGTGAATACTATTATGGACTTTAGCCATTCTACGAGGTGCTTTTCTTGTAGCTCATGGACCATGTCCTTCTCCACGACCTGCTGACCTACCACCTTAAACGGCTACTTATCCAATCTCAAACCCCATTCAAATTTCAATCATATTCAATTACCAAACTACCCTCACCTAATTACTCAATTTTAGTGGGCATAAATGGCATTTAAATTTGCATTTTGGGTAGTCCAATTGATAACCATTTTCTGAGGGATTCATAGGCTAAATCAAGACGCAACTTGTTGATTTGATGAGGGTGGAAGAAGAGTTGCAAATTCATGCATTCAAGAGCATCAACATTTCAAGCTTTGACCTAACTTACCTCTTCCATTTAAGTTCATGTATTTATGCTCATGATTTTTCAATTTTCCATTTCTTTGATGAAGAGAAAAACAATGTAAAGTGTCAATGGATTTTAGTCCCAATAAGTTACTTAATGTGAGTAGCATGTAGATTGGTCAATTCGATCTATCTCGGTAGATTTGTAATGTGTTAGAGAATTGTAAGACCTTTCAATTAGAAATTGATGTGAATTTTCGGTAAGGGTCATGTGCCGAACTTGCAGGACTATTTGATTAGAAGTTGGCATGTCGTCACGAGTAAAGTCGAATTAACTAACAAATAAGGTGTTTGTGTGTGTTTGAGAGGAAGGGCGGGACCACAAGAGAACACTCCACCATAAAAAACAATGTACCTTCTCAATGGAATTTTCTGCAATGTGGGATGAGTTATGTGACATAGTTACAACAATACCTCAATGAATTTGTCTCACATTGAAAAATTTACATTCGACCTCAATGAATTTCTACAAATTAGGAATTATCCAGGGTTAACCTAAAAGCAATGTATGTTCTCAATAAAAGCAATGGATTTCTACATGCGATCATAGTCGATACTTACAAATCGACTGTCTATTAATTATTGTTGGTTGACTAAATGATTATTGTCTTAATCGAATTTTTACAGAGATGATCTTTACAGACTAAACTTACATTATTAATGGATCCAATCACAAGCATAAAATTTCATATATTAACCACAAAACATTTCAAAGAGAAATTCCTCTTCATTGTTGAGTAGCCAAGCATTGTTAGTCACTGCCTGGCTAGATTTGTCCTCCATTCTCAAAATGATAGAAAGAAATGTGACCATATAGAAGTTTGAGGGCAAAATTGTAATTACAAGTTGAAAACTCCGTACTCCTCCATCTACATGGTCCTGTAATTTATTAATTTTTTGAACTTATTCTCTACACAGAGAGAGAGAGAGAGAGAGAGAGAGAGAGAGAGAGAGAGAGAGAGAGAGAGGGGGATAGGAAATGAAAAGAAAAGAGACGTTGGCTTGTCATGTGACAATTGGCGGTTACCCGCAAGAGTCATGACTCCACCTTCTCTCTTCAAACTCAAAAATCAAATTTTATGAAAGAGAGAAGTTGAGAAGAATATAATCAATCCTCTTCTACCACGAGTGAGTGCTTCACTGTTTGCAACTTTGCCTACCAAACCATGCCCAACTTCACCATTTTCTGAATCAGTCCTCAATTAATTTCAAAACCCACCTCCCACATCCTCTGAAAACTTCAAATGCACCAAGCTTTGCAGTCCAAATCCATGGCAGAACAAAGCGCCTGAGTTAAATGCTGGCTGATTTACCTTGCTTTCCTTGTGCAGCAGCAGCTCAAGCGTTTTCAGAAGTTCAAAAGATGGAGTCTTTAACGAGAAAAAGGGAGAATTTGCAGAAGAAAGGAACTGGATCCGTCAAGTCTTCAGCTGACAATGGCGGTGGAGGAAGCGAGTCGCTCACCGATTCGAGCGGCGGTGACTCGAGAGAGACTAGCAGTACGAGCCGATCGAGCTCCGAGACTTCCGGTGAGGAACTGAAGAGAAAAGGGCCGTCTTCGCCGCCGCTGCTGGGCTGGCCGATCAGGAAAGCTGAGCTGTGTAAAAACTCGGCTGCTGATTTGGAGGAAGCTGAACGAAAATCCCCTGTTGATGAATGTAAATACAAGGATTTGGCTTCCAAAGTTGCAGGTCAGATTTTGAATTACTCCCATCTTTTGCTTCATTTGGTTGCTGAAAAGTCGTATAAGTTAAAAAATAAAAAAATAAAAAAAATAAAAAAGATGCTCAGAATTCAAAATTTTGAAACTTTACTGTGTTTTCAGCTCACTTTTAGCTGAGCTGCTTCAGAAAACCAAAAGGGCGTTTTGAAAATCCTAAATTTTTCCAGAAAACATTGCAAAAATTTTAAATTTATTTTAAAAAATAGGAATTCTGCTTATTTATTTCCCTTTTTGTAATCCTTTTGTTACGTTGGAAATTCAAACAGAAATGGATATGATGAGAGAGAGATTTTCAAAGTTGTTGCTTGGAGAAGACATGTCAGGTTGTGGCAAAGGCGTTTGCACAGCGATGGCAATTTCGAATGCCATTACCAATCTCTGTGGTATGTTCATCCTCCCAGCTTCTTTTAAATTTGTGATTAATCGAATCGATTTATAGTACCATATAGTTCAATCATTCCATATTGCATTTTTCGTTTTTAATTAATCAAATTTTATACAACGTGAAGCTACCATTTTTGGGCAACTATGGAGACTGGAACCCTTGCCTGCTGAAAGGAAATCAATGTGGAAAAGAGAGATGGAGTGGCTCATTTGCGTTAGCGATCACATAGTCGAATTGATACCCTCTTGGCAAACATTTCCTGATGGGAAAAAGCTTGAGGTAATCCTTGATGTAGTGTTAAGTCTGTTCAGTGATCATATTCTGCTTTCTCTATCCTTCTTTTCGGAAGATGGAAAAATGAAAAATGATATTTTGAAGCTTAGATTTCACAACACTAGCTCACCTGACCTAAACGTAATTCTTCGCTTGTTTTTTCTTTCAAATGCCTTAGCCTTACTTTTTAGGGTCCCCTGCTATGATGGTTATGCAGATTATATGTTTATAACTCTTTATGACATGGTAAATAAATGTGCAAAATCTCGAATGGAGAACCCGTGGCAAGCATGAGCAATCGTCTAATGTTTGTTGTTTCTTATTGCTGGTGCATTCCGTAGGTCATGACTTGCAGGCCCCGGTCAGATCTGTTTATGAATCTTCCAGCGCTGCGTAAGCTAGACAATATGCTTCTTGTGAGTCCGAACCTTGATTGTTTCATAATGTACAGTTTTCATTTTTACAAGTCATTATGAGTTTAGGAGTGTTCCTTGTTTCTCTATCCAGGAAATATTAGATAGCTTCACCAATACGGAGTTCTGGTATGTTGATCAAGGAGTTATAGCCCCGGAAGCAGATGGCTCAGCCTCTTTTCGCAAAACAGTCCAGCGGCAAGAGGAGAAGTGGTGGCTACCTGTACCTCGCGTGGCAGCTGATGGTCTAAGTGAAAATTCAAGAAAGCAGTTGCATCACACGCGGGAATGCACAAATCAAATACTAAAAGCTGCAATGGCTATCAACAGCATTACTCTTGCAGAAATGGAAGTTCCAGAGTCATACATGGAAACTCTTCCCAAGGTTCGCAAACTGAACATTGCATGATACTTTTATGCGAAGCTGAGTGACGCTGTTATATTAATTTCTTTCGTCAAATCTTTTAAAATTTATTTCTCAATCATCCTTTTTCTAAACATCTATAGAAGTTACATTATTATGGTTAATAAATCTAGACTGTAGTTTTATAATCTGATGTTGAAGTTTTTATGATGTGTAATCAACAGAATGGAAAGGCCTGTCTTGGGGACATAATTTACCGATATATTACATCAGACAAATTCTCCCCAGAGATTTTGCTCGACTGCCTTGACCTGTCCAGCGAACATGTTGCTCTAGAGATTGCAAACCGTGTTGAAGCATCAATATTTGTCTGGCGTAGAAGAACTCACTCAAAGCCCCCACCTTATCCAAACCGCTCCTCCGCAAAGTCATCTTGGGAGATGGTCAAGGACCTAGTGATCGATGTGGAAAAGCGAGAATTACTGGCAGAAAGAGCTGAAAGCCTCCTGCTTTCCTTGAAGCAGCGGTTTCCGTGTCTTACTCAAACCATCTTGGACACGAGCAAGATTCAGTGCAATAAGGTTAATTTTGCTTCCCTTGAAAAAATTTCCTCAGATTCTGTTTATTTCCTTGTATTTTTGTCATAACAATAACACTCCTTGGATTCAAAATTTCAGGATGTTGGAAAGTCCATTCTTGAAAGCTATTCAAGAGTTTTGGAGAGCCTGGCATTTAACATTGTGGCTCGTATTGATGATTTACTATATGTGGACGACTTGGCAAAACAGACAGATAAACTGTCATCAGTAACCGCGGTCAGTGTAATTTCTCGCAAGAAGGTCCCGGTTTCATATCCAGTGCCTCCCTCAAGCACTCCTCGCAAAAGAGCTTCTGCCATAGGCAACTTATCACCTGCACCTTTAATTAGCCCTGCAAGGGGAGAAAGGACTCCCTTTCTCCACACCAATACCAACAAGGACAAGCCTCCCCGCCACGGCTTTGGAGTGAGGAGAGTCTTGACAAATTACCTTGGTGGTGAAACAAAAGCAAGAATCTGCAGTGACACAATGGAAGGGTCGGTTTCGATACCAAACTTACACGGCAGAGAGACTTCGGATCATCTTATGGACTCCTCGTCCCACCAAAATGGGAGAAAATCATACTAAGCAGATCGCTGAGGTTTGGCGTATTAAATCATGGTCTTCTCTTGAAGTGGTTGAGGCAAGAAGTGGAAAGAAAAGATAGAATAGACAGAAAATCTCTTGCCGGAACCAAGTATTGATCATGCCTTATGAGAGTTGGGGGAGTTTAATGTATTTGTTAAAGTTCCTGGTTATTTAGATGTTGGTTTGGATTTGAAATGTAGCTAAAAGGATAAAAAATAGAGACACATTAGATTGGTTGTTTAAACTTCTGCAGATAGAATATAGACATGAGATTGCTTGTTCAAATTTTCAAATTAATGACCCTTTTTACCCTCTCTCTCTCTCACACACGCACACACGCACACACACACACACGCAAACAAGAACGGCTAAAAGACTCCAAGGTAAAGTTTTTTTGAACTTAGGACTTCCAAATATAGTGACATATATAAATAGTTGATATGCAGATCGACTTTCAAATAAACAACTAAATAACTAATGAAGATCTCACCTGTGTTTATTCTTTATATTTAAAAACAATGAAAAAGGTAAAATAAATTTGAAAAGGTGAAGAGAACTTGAATTAAAAATAAATTTGGGTACCCACCACCTAATAAATTTTAATGCACAACAAAAACAATTAAAGAGTAAAATACTTTCTTGTAAATATTGTAAAACAACCAACCTACCAACAAGGTCGTTGTAGTATAGTGGTAAGTATTCCCGCCTGTCACGCGGGTGACCCGGGTTCGATCCCCGGCAACGGCGATATTTTGTTTTATTAAACTCATCACGATCGTGACACGTGTAGCTCCTCAACGGCCGTCCTTTTCTTTTCCTCGTTTTTCCTCGAAAGAGAACGAAAGAACAAATCCATCAACCCAAGTCTGCAACTTTACCAGCTAGTCAGCTCAGCCACCACTGCTCCGATTCCTTACGAAAATACCAAAATGCCCGGCGGCACCGCCATCCACCTGACGGCCCTCGACGGCATCGTCAACGTCAACTCCCTCTTCACCTTGGCCGTCTTCGTCGGCCTCACCTGGAACCCCTCCGACCCGGAAAACACCCTCATCGAGACCGACGACCCAGCGGCCTGCCGCCCCGGTTCCTCCGTCGCCGAGGATCTCGTCTCCTTCCACGTCTACTCCTTCAGCTCCTTCCTCTTCTCCAGCCTCGTCGCCCTCGGCCTCAAGCAGGCCATCCGGATCACCCGCAGCCCGTCCTACCACCGGCCCGCCGAGATTCTCGTCCGGGTCAACAGCACCCTCCTCCGGATCGGGATGCTCGTCTCGGGTGTCGGTTCGGCGGCCGGTTGCGTGTTCCTGATGCTGGCTCTCGTCAACGTGGTGCAGATCAAGCTCGGGACTTTGGCCTGCGGCAGCTTCAACACTCTCGCCGCCGTCGTCCCGCTCGTCATCCTCGTCCCCGTCGCGCTGCTCATCTATGTTTGCACCGTTTTGTACGCTTTTACGCGCTAAATTATTGTATATTAGTTGTAATTTGATGAATTTTAATGCCTGATTTGGATTAATCCTGAGATTTAAGTTCTTAAATTCGATTAAAACATATAAAGCATGGTTTATTTATTTATTTATTTTTTTTATCGTGATTTGTTTGATTTTGTTCACATTAGTGGTGGCACAAGTGGGCAATCAAATTGATTAGTGCTCCGCAGTTAGGGCGTGATGGGAATTTGGGGATGAGTGGTAGTACAAGTGGGTGTAGGAAGTGCTAATATTCTAGTGAATTTGTTCATGTTAGCAATTATTGCATTTGCTCTGTTTTGGATTACTGATGCTATTTCTATCATGATTCCATGAGTGTGGAGTGGCCCACCAAGCACCTCCGCACGGAATGTCATTTTGGCGGTATCTTGAGCTAATCACTTGTGTTTAACTGCGATATTAGCTTGGAATACCGTCGCAGTAGGATCTCATGTGTAGGTATGGGTATGTCCGTTTTCGTTCTCAGCAGGGTGGGGAGGCTGTCATCATAGAGGAGTATTAGTTGCTTGATGATCTCTGGTAAGTGCTAAGTTGGTGACTATGGTTGGGTAGTTCAATAGTTTAACCGTGGTTTAGCGGTTTTTCTTCAGTGCAGTGCTGCACTTGGTGCAAATGCGGTTTCAGTTTTTCACATCGTTCCACCTCTGCATTGCTTTGCTCTTTAGAAGTGGTAGCTTGGATCTCTGGACTGGTTTACCACTGACCGAACATAGCGCGCAATGAAGCACCAAGGGAAAACCGATGACTTACAGGGTATCGGTCTATTGATTATAGGTCTAAATGGTCTAGAGGAACAGATTGAGGTAGGAATAGGATGATGCCGTGGATGTCTCTGAGATTGGTCGATGCTGTGTTATCTGTTGCTCAAGAGGTGCCCTTGTGTGCCTCTTTTCTGAAAGGACGAAAGTAGTGGAACGGTGGGAAGCACTTTAGGTAGAGGTGATGACTTTCAGTGGCCTAAAGTCGCCAGGCAATCGAAATCCATTTCTGAAGGAGTAGATGCTGCAATAAACAAAGCATGCCTCCTTCCAAGTGCTGCCTCCACCATGCCTTGGGGGTTTCATCTTTCGGTAACTAATCAAGTATCTTTTGAGCTGCTTATTGCTGTATAAAAGCAGCACGTCGAGAAGTGTTTTCTGCACACCATTGAAGAAATGGAAGCTCCAATGACTTGTAGCGGTTCTTGCAATTCTCGGCACAAGTCAGTTTAAAACTTTGAAGGGGCATATGGGGCTGGTAAATGTCGTAAATCCAGCCCTGTTAATGAGGCTTGGAAGCTGGTTACCTGTGCATCAGCAGCACAGGACCGAAATGCTGCAGTTTCCGCTAATTGCTGCAGCCAAGTAAAAAGGATAGGCCACAACCTGTTCATGTTTTCATCTTATACATGCCCTGAA
The DNA here is from genome assembly GCF_041283825.1 of Pyrus communis. Classification (NCBI taxonomy): domain Eukaryota; kingdom Viridiplantae; phylum Streptophyta; class Magnoliopsida; order Rosales; family Rosaceae; genus Pyrus; species Pyrus communis. The sequence continues at coordinate 5,816,553 of NC_142565.1, forward strand.
GATGTTGAAGCAGCTGACGGTGCCTGGTAGAAGGACTAATTGAACCTTACAAATATCGTTATGTCAAAAACAACACATTCTGTCGCACTAGCCCCGAAGGTAGAGTTCCTAAGTACCGGCTGATTGAACCTTACAAATTCGTACTGATTAGTTAGCAAATTAACACTGCGCAAACTAGTGTCTTGAATTTATTAAGCATCATTGAGAGATCCAAGCTAATATACTATTGCGAGTTATTTACGCACTTAATATCCTGTGTTCGATTCCTCCGCTAACGTTTGTAAGATTAGAAAAAGTAAGGAAACAATATCTAGAAACCTGCTGTATTCTAATACTAGGTCCACTGAATTCTGTCGATTAATAAGAAGTCTAAGAAAGCGTCGGTACACCAACCACTTTCAATTCCACTCAATCAACTGAGTAGGACATTGCCTCGTATTTTCTCCATAAAATTCAAATAATATGATCAAAATTAGAGCCAAGACTTTGAGTCTCTGTCCCAACCTATTGACTTCTTGGAACTAAACCTTTTGGAGGACTCGATCATTCTTTTAAAAAACTCTTAAAACCAGGTAATCAAGTATTAATTAAACTAATTAATTGATAATTAACTATTAATTATTCTTATCGTGGTCTTCCGAGAACTTATATGTATATATATGTGCAAATAATGCATTAACAGAATCGTAGAAAATAGACATGGAAGGAGGTGCGATATTGAGGAAGTTCTGGTGCTTGGTGGTGGCTTTGTTTGTAATTTCAGGCAAGAATTGGGGATTAATTGAAGGGGTTGATGGGGCTGCCGGCGGTGAATGTGGGGAGATGGACCCGGACGTTCTGGTGTACAAGCTAGCATCGTGTGCGGCGTCTGCGCAGGACAAGAACGTGGCGGTTCCTAACAAGTGCTGTGCTGTGGTTAGCAAGGTACGCGCAAACTGCCTTTGCTCCATCTTACTTTCGAAAGAAGCCAAGAGCCTTGGAATCAGGCCTGATGTTGCAGCCACCATTCCTAAACGTTGCAAAGTTGCCAGACGTACTAGGGGCTACAAGTGCGGAGGTACATACATCTGTCTTTTTAGCGAAACGTTCTCTTGTCAAAGTTATATTGTTGGGTTATGTATTCATCAACATGATTATTAACGATTTAGATTCACAATTTTGCAATAGAAGAGACGGACGTTAATTCAAATTGCCTAAATCTTGATTTGCTAGCTCGTAAGAGACTTTTCATTTTCGTGATTTGCAGCTTTTGTCGTGCCAGCATGAAGGCATACAGAAGATCATTAGTGATGCTGCCAGCTATGGTTCTCAAGTAAACTTGATTAGTAGAACTCTTAGTGATACTATAATTCAGCTTAATTACAAGTTTGCTGGCTATAAACTTGAAGAAACTTACTATTCACTAATATAATGTTGTCATCCTTGCTTTATATACTTGAAAATAAGAATTCTTACATTCAAGCCGATCATAGTTTGATACATGTAAATTTCTTTTTGTGTTTTCGACAAGTTATTTTACTGCACGTCATATGTTTGGCAAAAATATTGTAGGGATTCCTACTTTTAGAAATAATAGGGAAGGAGCCAAGCAAATTTGCATTTAGAATATCACAGAAAAAGTTGCTATGTCTTCATCGTATATGGATTTGATCACTAGAATTAATTAGATAAGGATTGAAATTCAAAAAAGCACAAGGGGCTAGTTAATTAGTACATGGAAAGTTCTTACAAAACAAAGTACATCAAAGATGAGATTCATAAGCTCATATCCGTAAATAGTTAAACTTGGCCTGCTTGACTAACTGGGATAAAAAGAACCCAACAAGCCAAGTTTCTGGATTAGTACTGGCTGCTCTGCTAGCTATATCTGCCATGCTATATACGTACTATGTATAACACCATCTTTATTTGTTTTATCTTACATAGAAGATATTAGTGTTTTACCTGCAGCATAACAAGCATTTTTCTGCGTCAGATGAATATCTAAGAACAATTCTTCAAATAGTTATATTGCTTTTATCACTTTGAATAGCATCATTCGTACTTATTAAAGGAAGCGATAAATGGTGAACTTTTAATGTGACATGACACCGTCTCATAGTTTTGATATTTGGTATTTTATGAACACCTAGCATAGAATAATGAATAAATAAATACACGTATTATAACGTGAGCATACCAATAACACTATTTGATGGTTATAATTAAGACATGTTAATGTGGCAAATAAGACATAAGTTTCATTAACCATTTAGGGGTAGGAAAAGTAGTGTAACCTGCTAATAGGTGGCCGGAGCAAACAGTTAGTAATAAAGTGAACCTGCAGAAATGAGACATCAAACGTACATATTAATTAAGAAAAATTAATGAAATATACTTTAAAATTTTGAGTTTTAATGATAAGGATAAAATAAAGAATAAAGTGAATAGTACCATGATTGACTTTTTAATGTAAAATGTGATTTTTCGTTAAAGTGAATAGTCCGGTAGATTTTTCGTTAAAATTCTCTATTAATTATGCAGAATAAACACTAATAATCTTCATTAAGTACTAAGCCCACAAATATATCATACCCTGCCACCAGTTTCCTCTCGAAGCACTGTTTGCATTATTCCCATTTGCATCGTCCTCACCGCCATCTTTCTTAGACTAAAATTGGATTACAACAATATGATTAGTGTTTATTTCATAAAAATCGAATAAACAACCTAAACACGACCCCAATTTTTGTACTTACAGTATGCTGCTGATGGGATTCAGGTGTCCCAGTTCTTGGACTATAATTTTCTTGGCCGCCATAGTAGATTGATGAACTGAGATTGCATGGATCCGCAGCTTCGTTTTGATACATATTGGAAGCTTTGCTGGTTTTGTTTTCACCCTTATTATCCAAAAAACTTGGACTTCCGTACTTACCAGCTTGATCTCCAAAGTCCTGCCTTCTCTCCTTCCCAACTCCCTGAATCAAAATTTAAACCCACAGGTTAACACACAAAAAAATGTAATTTGTTGACGGATGTATATGTCTCGCATCGAAAACCTGACCGAGAACTTGTTTGATAATCATTTTAGTTCAAAAAAAAAAATAAAGCAAAAATCTAAGTCAACTTTTGAAAACACAAGAAATAGTTTCAGTTTTGAAAACAATCACTGAACAAGTTTTCAACTTTCAAGAAAAAATAGAAAATAGAAAATGAAATGATTATCAAATGATAAACCTAAATAAGTGATAAGCATTTATATACCGTTGAGGGGACGGGTGGGAAAATGGAGCCAAAGAATCCGGAAGGGGATGATGAAGAAGATGACGACGAGTCCTTGGGACCAAAGAGATGATCCAGACTCCTTGATGATGACGAAGAAGAAGAGCAGCCATGGCTTGCACCGCTTCCCACTTTCTTCTTGTTTTCCATAGTAGTTAATTAGTGAACTGAAGCTAAAGCTGGTATGTTACAAAAGCTGCTTTCAGCCTTGTCAACTAACGAACAGATTATAACTACTGCTTTTTGATAGTTGTTGATAGTTATCTCTTAATGGTCAAAGACTCGGAAGCAGAAATTGGATAAGGTTTGCAGAATCAGAATTCAGAAACCAACAACTTAAAGAGATAAAATTGGAGGGAGGGCAGATAGGAAGCAGGAAGGAGCACGTGAAGTTTTGCAGATGTGGAGAGTGTGAAGGTGTCACTGGCTATTTATAAACCCAAAAAGAGAGAGAAAAAATAAACTAGAGTTAGCTCTGAGGTTGGACTGGTTCGATTTATTTTTTCGTATCCATAATACTCTTTTACCGAGTTTTATTATTGTATTCTTAGTATAACACGTGTATACAATTATTTACTTTATATCATAGCTACATAATACATTAATTAAGTGGTTGAGTGTATTATAATGTATAAATTAATTAATAACACCACATGTCGGTGTAACGATTTCAAATGATTTGCATGCATAGATGATAAACCCATCATTTTGTCTCTGGTTCCCATGTGCCTTTCATTAAGTTCATTGTCTAGGTGACAGATGGGTGCATCAGTTCGTTCCCAAGTGGACATCCTGCCAACTCTAAGCCCGTACTGCCACGTGCCCCATCCTACATCAGTCTTTGACCTGTATAAATTTTGTTCCATTAATGTGCTTTGCTTTGCTTTGCATGAGTGGTAGTCTCAGATATTGTTCTGAGAGAGAGGGAGAGTCTCGTGGTTTCATAGGTGAGGAGAGGATAAACGGATAAGGTGTTTTCTTTTGGTTCAACTGGGGCTTTGATAGGAGGATATGCCCGTACATAAACTAGTTTGACTCCTTAAAAGTCTAGAACAAGGCCATATTGCATGTGTGCCTGTCTACCTTGAAATCTTTCAAGGAATCGGTATCGAATGCAATAAGATATATAGAACTTTTGAACCATTATTTTTCTTTATTAATATTAGATATAACTGAAATGTGTTAATAAAGAACATTAAACTCTTTATGTGCAAGAGAACAATGTATTTTGCTCGCGAGAGAGGATTAACTGAAGTATTTTTTAGCCTAATAGGATGATAAACACGGCTTAGGAGTAAGATTTATATCTTTTCTGATTAAGTGCAGCTTTTTTTTTTTTTTTTTTTTTTTTTCCAATTGAAAAAAATATCACAATCGTTGAAATTCCTTAAAAAACATGTAAATAGAAATAACTTATACATTTAGGATGGGTTTGTTTGACCTGCATCACCGCCTATGGTCTCTGTCAAAACCCAAATCCCCAATAGACGGGATCTTTGTGACCCCATTGGTGGGTGAGGAAGGAAAGTGATCCTCATCTGATCCCTTCCACTAAATCCACCTAATCAATCAATTCGGGTCCTTGAAATTTGATCCAACGACTACAAACAAAAGGCCCCTTTAAAAATTATAATATCTTTAACCATTGATCAAATTTCAAGGGTTCGAATTAGGTGATTATGTGGATATGGTGGAAGGGATCTAAAGAGGATCCCTTTCCAGTGAGGAACATAACAAGGAGGAGGGTGAGGAGGCTTATGAGCCACCCAGTGCGCTTGAAGGAATATGGGAGGCCAAGAACGCCAATGCTTATGGCGATGAAGACGTTGGTGAAGGTCTTGGATTGGTACGACAACTTTTTAGGGCCACCGATCAAAGGCATGTTCTCCGCCACAGTAGCCTGAGACGTTGGACGACGAGGTTGCCTCCTTGTTGCCACCTGTGTTTTGATCTTTGTTTTGATTTTGAATTGATTTTTTATTTGATATGGAATTGGCTTTTGATTTGATATGCAATTGTGGAATTGGGAGTTAGCTTTTGATTTGGTATGCAATTGTGGAATTGGAGAAAATTTTTCATTGTGATCGAAATACGAGTGGTACATCACGTATTTTTATATAAGTGGTGGGAAATTTATTTTTTAAGTTATTAACTTTTAAGAAACATATCCAACAATTTGTATGGTGACATATGATGTACCATTTCGTATTTCCGTCATATTGAAAAATCTCTCGTAGAATTGGTTTTTGCGAGAGAGGAAGTTTTGAGAAAAAAGAAAAAGAGAGAATTAATAATAAAATATTAATAGATATGGATTAAATAAAATTAGGCTTTTTTTTATTAGCATCCCACGTAATGTTGAATGCATCCCACATTAAAATTTAATATTAAGTAGCTTATGTAGCTTACTAAGCAATGACAATTTCAACCTTATGAGGTTTAAAGAAAAAAAGAAATTTCTAAATACACCATAATTACTTTTAACGTATTATTTATCTTCTTCAATTATCAAAAACCTTCTCACCCTCCACTCCATTGTTGAATAAAATTCTAACTATTGAAACTATAAACACGTTGATTGAGAAAAAAAATACAATATCAATATTTTGGAAGCTTCACATGAGGTAAAATTTCATATTTGTCATTGTTTTAACTATTCAACGACATCGGTAATTATTTAAGCTTGCTTTTGCTTTCCATACTACCCAATTTCATAGGAGGCCAACCCAACAATGTCTTTTCCGTTCTTATTCGTCTTCTGGGGTTTACTTTTGCTCTGTTAGGTTCCTCCTAGGTACCATTATTTAGCAGAAATCATTTTTTTTTAGCAAAAGGCTTAAGAGACAGAGATAAGGAGATTGGCTGTGATGACCCAATGAAATTCAAGCTCAATAAACTGAATTGTAGACTTCTCTTTTTAGAGAATGTTAGGCTTTTAAACCTAAGTCAATTTAATTTATTAAAATTGAAAATGGGTATTATAAGATTTGAAGAATGTGGGGTGTATAGAAAATGTGGGGTGTATGTGGAAAATATTAGGTGTATGAGAATGTGAGGTGTAAGGGTATTATGAGGAAGTATGTGTAGTGTATTAAAATAATTTTTAATTGAAAAAGCAAATATGAGATGTATTAAGTATGTGGGGTTTAATCAATGATACGTGAGGTGTTAATAGAATAAGTCATAATATTAATATCAGAATTTGTTAATGATGCTTCTTCTTAGTCCGACATTACATCTAATCTAAATGCAGTTCAGCTTAGTCTCTTATAAAAACTAGACCACTTTCTTCAAAACATATATATGTCATTATTTAAAGTTATTGATTGAAAGATAATGTTCTAATTAGGTGTGCTAAAGGTGACTAATTTGTCTTTTTAAAACATAATTCTAGGATATCGAAAGAATATAGGACCGAAAGAATCTCATGATCAGCATGGCTGCTAACAAAAGATATTCCACGTGGTCAAATGGTGTGGCGTTGCTTAGAAAAATATCAAACCCATGGATTCCTCAGGCTTCTCATATGTGCTTACAACATATGCTAATTCGTTTAGTTAATGATTTGGATAAAGGTGGCATCAAGTTATAGTGCTGACTAATCCCTTCCTTTCTGTACTACCAACTGGAAACTTTATTTGGATGATTGTAATCAACCAATGAAGGGATTACAAGTAATGATGTTTAGACGCGTAAGCACTGTTAGGATACTATATTTAAATCACATTATCTTGAAGATACGGTAGTTAAAGAATTTCAATCTTTGAAGTTTGATATCATCATGCCTTTAGGTTCCTTTTGGATAGCTTAGGATAAGCACTGCATCTTCCATTACATGCATCAGTATATTTGCCTGGAAAAGTTGATCACATTTTTCTAAAATCCAGAAAAGTTTTTCCATTTGTGGATGTATATGATGTTGGATAACTCCATTTCCTGTCATATCGATGCACTGCATCCTTATCTGAAGAAGAAAATGCAGATTTTCCCTCTCCTAACCGATCCATTGCACATGGCATCTTGCTAATTTAGAACGTGTCGGCAGTAGTGGCTTGTCCACTGGATGGATCCTAGTTTTGATCAAGATTCTAAAAATCGTTAGGTGCTAGTCAGGCGGTGGGTTGGCGCCGAGTTTCTAGGCGGCTAGATGGGGTTTAGACGGATTTAGGTAAATTTCTTGTATATCTTGTACATTAGTGCATATTGATACTTACAAAAAATTATACTTGTATGAAATCCATAAATAAGATTTAGTCTCTCTAACAAAACTAACATTACCCGTATAGAACATATTTACTAGCGGAGAGGGTAACTATTTTTATTTTATTTTATTATAATTATAAGTTGGTAGTGGGTAATAAATTGGAGACTGAAGATGGGTAATTAATAGTGGAAAGTAGTGGACACCGTCAAAGAGAAGGGATGGGTTATTGATGCCTTGGAAATTGCAAAGGCCTTTATCTTTTCCGTTTCCTCTTCCTTGCCTTCGATTGCTCTGCCCATCTTCTTCTTCTTTTGTAAAATTTCCCTGCTCCACCAATCTTCCTTTTCCTTTGTAAAATTACCCAAAACCTCAAGCGCATCAAAGAAATCTTCTAAAACGTTGCATGCTCGGTCGAAGAAATCCCAACTGTCGAGGTCAATTTCTTGTTTATCCTTACAGTTGCAGATTTGTTATTCTAATTCTACATGGCTCTCTCTCTCTCTTCAATATTATGTGAACGCCTCCTCTTTTAGGCGATGCTGTGAAACAACAATATGTATATATTTTTTTAACATAACCGCCTAGTCCGCCGCTGAGGCCGCCGAGGTCGCCTAGCCCGCTTTGTCGGCCACCTAATATCCTTGCCGATTTGTTGAATGCTTTTGGAATAATCGCGGCGGCAGCCCAACGCCCAGTGCCTAGGCGGCAGCCTAGCCCGCTTTTTAGAACAGTGGTTTTGATATTAGTGGGTTTAGGTTGGACATTTGACAGTTCCAGTTCAACCCAATTCTTGTATTAGAAAGGTTGACTTGGGCCAGAGTTGATGTCCAACCAATATTTCAAGGACAAAGAAAAATGAGTTATTCATTTGAGGTCAATGTTACATGTTTAACATAGATTTTAATTAGTTAGCATTTTGTCTACTTGGAGTTCCAGAATGGTTAAATGTGACTCGCTATTTTGGAGTAATCAACTAATTCTACTAAACTACGGGGGAGGGGTAATCAAACTTGGGTATATATTGGTGATCACATTATTCCCATCCTCATGAGAATATTTAATTAGGATCCACCTCATGAGTGAATTACCTTATTCATAGACTTGCAATTAACGTGTGCAATAGCCCTTCGTCGGTGATAAGTTAGTGGATAAAGTGGCGCGTCTATAAAAGTCGATGCAAGTAGTATCAAGAGGGTTATCGTCCCGAATCAAATCTGCCAAAAGGAGAAAATTATCCAACGTACTTGATCATGGCTGTTGAAAAACTAGAAAGCCAGGAGCCAGTTTGAAGAAAAGTTTCGAAAGAAGGTCATTTTTACTTCATTCAATGTAGGGGAATAAGGTACTAAAGCATATTAATTTGTGGTGTCATTCCCATGTCTAGCTTTTCCTATAGATATTTGCTTTTGAAAAGAAAAAAAACTTGATCTACACCACATGCCATGCACGATTTGACCTTTAGATACATCTGAATGCCAAGACACGTGCTTATTTGATCATGGTCGGTCGCATGTTATTATATGGATAATGTTAGCTAGATAAAAAAAAATTTAAATTAAATTTATAAATTAAATGTTGTATCATAAGTAAGAAATAAACACGTTACAATAATGTATTACAAGTAAGAAATAAACATGTTAATTAACACTTAAGTAATAATTCAATCATCAACACCTGTTTGGACCCAAATTTACATCATCGACTCGTGCAATCAAGACCGTTGAGTGAGCATAGCTTCCAATCATCGGATGGAAAGTGAACATAATTTTGTTAAAGGATAATATTATGATTTTTATCATAATAATTATCTTTTAATATAAATTATTTTGACATATTCTTAAGTGAGATGGATGAGATGCAACAATTTCCAAGCAAGCGGTACAGTTCAAATGGACTTGGGATCCTTGTTATCGGTCTGGAGCAGCATGGTACATTAAGATGAGGTTTGAATAGTCAGGATGCATGGTTTTGGGAGAATGATGAAGTCACGATAATGATGAGATAAGGAACCTATGTAGGCTATGCCTTTTTGCATGGTGATGGATTTGTGAGATGAGTTTAAAGGCTACTGATATAGTTTTAATGATGAGATAAGAATCCTAGGTGGGCTAGGCTTTTGATGAGATGTGATAAGCCTAGATAGGCTTTTATTTTGTTTGAAAAGTCACGAACAGTAATCTGAAGGATATGCCTTGGCCTTTGACACGGATCAATTTGAATTATGTGAGTTAGAGTTGCAGTTAGGCTCTACAAAATTATCTGGCCATGCCGAGCAAAAAGTATGGATGCTAAAAATACAGAGTCGCAGGCAACATTTCAAACCCCTTCCAAATCAACACACAAATTGCCCTGTGCAAAGCTTCTTAACAACCTAAGATTTTATCATTCTCCCCTTTCTTCCCACCAACACATCTTTAGTTTTGATAAACAGCACTGTGAAGGCAACTGGCGACATCTTTAGTTTGGATAAACAATACTGGAGCCGTAGAATCAGCTGACCGAGGAGCATCTTCAGTTTGGATAAACAGCACTGTTTCGAGATCGACTAGTTATTTATCCAAGTCTCGGTAAACAAGGATTTCCGAGTCCTTGTTGGTAGAGGTCATCTCATCAGTCTTCTCGGCGAAATGAGGTGTTACTAGGTTACTACATTCGGCACATTAAAAGCTGAATTTGATACTGAACTTCGCAGAACTAGCAGCCTTATCTTCAGGCTCTAGAACTTGAAAGTCAAGACGTGTTCCTTCCTCAGCTGCAATTGCAAGATCAAGAAGTCAGTAACGTGCCCAACACTACATCAACATATTCTACTCCTTGGCAGAGCTCGGTCGACGAATTGGCACACCCCGCACACAACCGAAGGATATAGTTAGCTTATTAATTACTCGGCCTGTGCATCACGTAGGCTTGGTAGTTTTTAGGGTCAACAACACCACATCATTTGATTTAAAAAATTTAGTTTAAAAACTTGTCTCCCTAGCATTACCTTGATGATATATGCTCAAACAAGTGACAGAGTTGGAAGTGAGAAAAGGCAGCTTGCGAATATTCCTAAACGACATCACTCGATCGACTATTGTACTTGGCATAATTTGCATGGTAGGGCACGCACTGTAAGTACGTATATTGATCGATGCATGATCTTGTATTACCAACATGACTGAGCTACTCTAATATTTTTCATGTGAGTTGTTTGCGAATGTTGCTATGTGATATAGAACATGAATAGAAATTTCCTAGCTTCTTATTGTTTAATCAAGAAAGTTTGTACTGAAGTTTTTCTCGTTGCTGTAGTGCTAGCTAAACCTGTATAAATAGGCAACGAGGGATAGGGCTTTGTCTATCTATAACTATCAATCAACACATATGGGAGAAAATCGATCTTTCCCATGCAGACCAAAAATGAACAACCAAATATCCATCTCCAACCGAAGGGTCTAGAGGGTCAGATGGCCGAAAATAGCCTGAAAACTGTCTCCAACCGAGGGTTAGGCCAGAGGGCTGTGGAATTTGGGAGGACCCCACGGAATCGGAGAGGGCTAGAGGGTTGGAGGGTTGGCCAGAAAATATAGCATTCCTGTCAGTTATAACTGACAGGAATATATTTATATTAAAAATTAATGTATTCCTGTCGGTTATAATCGACAGGATTGCTGACTAGTCGTTGTATTCAAATTTTTTTTTTTTTGGGCCAATTTTTTTTTAAATTCTTAAAAATTCTATTTTTTGGGTTTTTTGGGCCAATTATTGTTGTAGTTTTTAAATTTAAGTTGTTGTAATTTTTAAATTTAAATAATAAATTATGTTTGGCCCTATATGTGACATCCCACATCGCCTAGGGGAGTGATCCTTATATGCATATTCTTATATTTACCTAGCGAGGCCTTTTGGGAGCTCACTGGCTTCGGGTTCCATAGGAACTCCGAAGTTAAGTGAGAAGGGGGCTAGAGCAATCCTATGATGGGTGACCCACTGTGAAGTTGCTCGTGAGTTCCCAAAAACAAAACCATGAGGGAATGGTAAGCCCAAAACGGACAATATCGTGTTGCGGTGGTGGAGCGGGCCTGGGAAGTGATCCGCCCCGGGCTGGGATGTGACAATTTGGTATCAGAGCCTAACCCTGGTCGTGGTGTGCCGACGAGGACGTCGGGCCCCTAAGGGGGGTGGATTGTGATATCCCACATCACCCAGGGGAGTGATCCTTATATGTATATTCTTATATCTACCTAGCATGAGGCCTTTTGGGAGCTCACTGGCTTCGGGTTCCGTAGGAACTCCGAAGTTAAGCGAGAAGGGGGCTAGAGCAATTCCATGATGGGTGACCCACTGATAAGTTGCTCGTGAGTTCCCAAAAACAAAACCGTAAGGGAATGGTAAACCCAAAGCCGACAATATCGTGTTACGGTGGTGGAGCGGGTCCGGGAAGTGATCTGTCCCGGGCCGGGATGTGAAATTATGACCCTCGGTTGGAGACGGTTTTTCGTGACAGGGCTAAAACGAGCCCTATGGCCTTTTAACCCTCGGTTGGAGATGAAGGCAAATATGGCCCTGTGCTGTTCATTAAAATATTAGGTCATCTCCAACTGAAGGGTCCAGAGGGCCAGATGGCCGAAAATAGCCCGAAAACCGTCTCCAACCGAGGGTTAGGCCAGAGGGCTCTGAAATCTGAAAGGGCCCCACGAAATCAGAAAGGGTTAGAAGGCTAGCCATTTTTTTTTTCTTATGTTGGATTTCATGTCGGTTATAACCGACAGTAATACATTTATATTAAATAATACAAATGTATTCCTGTCAATTATAACCGACAGGAATTCTTTGAATATTTTTTTTAACAGTTTTATTATTATTTTTTATTTACAAAAATTTTCCTATAACTTCTATTTTTCATATATTTTTTTTAATTTTATTTTTTTCCTATAACTTTTATTTTACAAATTTGTTTCATATTTTTTTTTTAAATTTCATTTTTTCCTATAACTTTTATTTCACAAAATTTGTTTCATTTTATTTTAAATTCTATTTTATTTTTCCTATAACTTCTATTTCACAAAATTTGTTTCATATTTTTTTTAATTCTATTTTTTTCTATAACCTCCTAAGCCATTATACAACATTAAATTAAATTAAGTAATATGAAACAACATTAAACAATATTAATAACATTAACCAACATAAAAATTATACAACATAAAAAAAAAACATTTAACAACATGAAACTTAAATAACATTTAAGTTGTAGTTTTTAAATAATAAATTATGTTTGGCCCAATGGTCATTTGGCCCTAGGTTGGAGACGGAGGCAAATATGGCCATGTACTGTTCATTAAAATATTAATATCTTGGAGAATCTTGGAGGGCCAGAGGGCTAAAACGAGCCCTCTGGCCAGCCCTCGATTGGAGATGACCCGAAGGGTACAGAAGGCAGAAAATAGCTCGAAAACCGTCTCCAACCGAGGGCTAGGCCAGATGACTCTAGAATCCGAGAGGGCCCCATGGAATCGGAGAAGGCTAGAAGGCTGGAGGGTTAGCTGCAAGCAGCCAGCTAGCCAGCCCGGGGCTGGCCAGAAAATTTAGTTTTCCTGTTGGTTATAGCCGACATGAATGCTGAAGAAAAAAATTCAAATGCAACGACTAGCTGACGTAAGCTAGCCGTTGCATTTGAATTTTTTTTTTATAGTTTTATTATTATTTTTTATTTACAAAATTTTTCCTATAACTTATATTTTTAATTTTTTTTTAAATTCTATTTTTTCCTATAACTTTTATTTTACAAAATTTGTTTCATTTTTTTTTTAAATTCCATTTTTTCCTATAACTTCTATTTCACATAGTTGCTTTATTTTATTTTAAATTCTATTTTTATCCTATAACTTCTATTTCACAAAATTTGTTTCATATATATTTTTTAAATTATATTTTTTTTCCTATAAGTTCCTAAGTCATTATACAACATTAAATTAAATTAAGTAACATGAAACAACGTTAAACAATATGAAATAACATTAAATAACATTAATCAACATACAAATTATACAACATAAAAAAAAAACATTTAACAACATGAAACTTAAACAACATTTTAAAAAACATTTAACAATATAAAATTTAAACTCCTACTCCATGCTTCTTTTGGCCCAAAGATGTGCAACAAGATCATGTTGTAGGTACTTATTTGTGGAACGAGAACGTATCATTCTGTAGCGACTGAGTTCGTAAATCAGATGGGCACTGAGTTTGTAAACCAATAATTTCACACATTGTATTTTATCCGTCTTTGATTTTGTGAATCGATATTTGCATTTGGCCATATTTCGGATTAAAGTCAATACCCTAATCCTGAATTTTGCCATGTCTTTCCGTTTTGATATTGTTGTCAGATTACTCACTTATTTTGCTAAAGCTAATGTTAAGGAGATCAAAGTTTTAAACCAAATTTTGTAAATCATATGATGTGGTTGTTGATGATTGAATTATTGCTTAAATACTTATTTCTATTTATGACACGTTATATGGTTTGCAAATTTAGTCTAAACTTTGGTCATTACTCTTTTGCTAAGCTTATCATGTTTGAATTTTGATCTAAAACGAAATAATCATGGACCAGTCAGTATCCTAATTTTACTCACCTCGTATGGGGATCAATTATTCTAGAACGCCGGTTATTTAAATTTTATTTTAGTAATTTGATATATTTGTAACCAAACACCCAAATCTTTATTAATACTCATTGATAAAACACCCGAAACTTTATTAATGGCTTAATCTTTATTTCGATTTATCCTTTGCACTTTCAAATTGGTTATGAGTTCTAACAATGATTTTTAACATGATATTTACTTATCCAAATTAATTTTGTAAATTCGTTTAATTGACGTTTAAAAATAATAGGTGCTTGTAAGTTCGTAACAATAATTGAAAATATGGTGAGAGTTCATGAAGCATTGCTAAGCTTCTTCAAGAGAAACGATAATTGCACTATTTTTTTTTTGGTCATCAAATTAGATAAAATATATGTTTTTTTTTAGTACATCTATATTTTTATACTAAAGAGATGGGGAGTTCGACTAAGTCACACAATGGGCAACCTAGTTTGGTATCAAATTCACCATCCACGAGATTTGAACATAAGACCTCTCATTTCCAAGTGAAGAGGAATACCACCAGATAGTAGTACTGAAACACAAATAAGATATATGTTAAACAATGTAATAAATATTCCTTTTTTACTTGTAAGTGATCGAGAGGTCTTAGGTTTGATTATCGCCAAAGACGAATTTGAATCTAGCTCATTGTGAGGTCTAGCACACCCCTTCACCCCCTTAGGTTCGATTTATCGTTTGTTAAAAAAAAAAAAACAATGCGATAAATTCAAAGAAGAGTGTTTAAAAAGATAAAATAGTCTGTATGTGTGATTATTTGGTTTTTTTTTAAGAATAAAAATAAGCAACCCTAATGGAGTTTTTCAGTGGGCCTTAAATATGCCCTAAGCCCATATTGAGAGCCTTTTTTTGGTCAACAAGCCAACATTGAGAACGGGCTTAAATTTTATGCGGCATGTCGTGCGAAGGGTCCGTTTACTTTACAGAGACTCTCCGAATTCCGCGCGTCCTTTCCCACGTGAAGGGCCGTTTTAAGTGCATTTTCATCCGTTCTTTCTGTTTTTCTTCTTCTCTGTTTCCAAAAACTTCAATGCAAAAACATTCCCAACGAAACTTAACGTTCAAAAAATCTTCTATCGTGTTGATCACCATTCTCCGCGCCATTGTTTTATGATTACCCACTTTCCGTTTGTTTCTCGGGAAAATCAGACTGGAAAGAAAACGTAGGTAAATGAAACCGCTTTCTGAGAGAATGGGTTAATTTGTTTGGTATTGTGATTACTAATGGCTTTTTGTTTGATGAATTTTGGATCTGGCCAGGTGTGGGTGGTGTGTGTGTGTGTGAGGAGTAGAACGTATGGCGTACAAGGTTGATCACGAATACGATTACCTCTTCAAGATTGTATTGATTGGAGATTCGGGTGTCGGAAAATCGAACATTCTTTCGAGGTTTACGAGGAATGAATTTTGTTTGGAGTCTAAGTCCACCATTGGAGTTGAATTTGCAACTAGGACATTGCAGGTTGGTTTTGTTTTTTTTTTGGAAAATATTGATCGTTTGCAATTTTCTTGGTTTTATATTGTTTTGTTCTTTAATTTTTATTTGCATTGAAACAATGGTGAAGGAATAAATTATCGTTTATAGAATTGTGGGAAATCCTTATAATTGTCTTCTGATAGTTTATTTCGATCTCTTTAGGCAAAGTTTTATGAAGTACAAAAACTTTAGCGCCCGTCTGGTAACCATATCGTTGCGGTTCTTCTTACCAAAACAATGGATTGAGTTTTAGTAAGCCTTCGTGCATATCAACTTTAACTATTTGTTTATAGCCTGTGAGGCTCTAAGGATGAGAAGTTATTATATAACTTTACTTATACAGTTTAAGGTATAGTACCAATGTTGCCTTGCGTATCATCCGGTTTACGTCCATGACTGCCATGGACAATCTAGGTAGAACACTGCCCTTCTGCAGAATATTGTTTGGTACCAATGTCAATCTATGTCAAAACTACCATTTTAGCCGATTACAGATGTAATTAAATTGTTTAGTGGCAGGGTTCTGTGCAGGGCTTGTAGGGCTTCTCTTGTTATGTATAGTAGAGAACTTCAGAAAGGGATTATCATTTTTTATACTAAAAAAACCCTTCTCAATCTCACATGTCTAAACGACGCGTCTTTTACTGACAAACAGCTGTTAAAATCGAAGCGATTCATCACTTGGTTTTGATTGTTTAGTCATCAAAGTTTAAGGAATAGCTGCTTGCTTCTACGTCAAGATATATCCTTTTATTCTGATGCAGGTAGAGGGGAAGACAGTGAAAGCACAAATATGGGACACGGCAGGTCAAGAGAGGTACCGAGCCATTACGAGTGCTTACTACAGAGGGGCTGTTGGTGCCTTATTGGTGTATGACATAACCAAGAGGCAAACATTTGACAATGCTCAGAGGTGGCTCCGCGAACTAAGAGACCACGCAGACTCTAACATTGTCATAATGATGGCCGGAAACAAATCTGACTTGAATCACCTGAGAGCAGTTCCGGCAGATGATGCTCAAATCTTGGCTGAGAAGGAAGGTCTCTCGTTCCTTGAAACTTCAGCATTGGAAGCCTTCAATGTCGAGAATGCGTTTCAGACCATTTTGTTGGACATTTATCACATAATAAGCAAGAAGGCACTAGCAGCACAGGAGGCAGTTTCTACTGGACTCCCTCAAGGAACTACCATCAATGTTGCAAATATTTCCGGTGACATGAACAAGAGAACTTGTTGCTATAACTAAGAAAGTATCAACTATCGATCTATAAGACGGAAAGAAGTAGGCAAGCGTATACAATTTTTGTTTTTGTTTACAGAAAAATGTGGCTAAGTTTCTAGCTACTTGTCATGTATTTTAACCTCTAGACGCTAAAGTGAAAAGCACAGGGTTTTAGTGAACCGTAGTTGAAGATGAACGTGGCAGCTTCCGCTGTTTCTGTTGATTTTTGGTACCTGAGGCAACCGGGGTCTTGTTATAGGCAAGGATTAGGTTAAAAAAGCATTGTATGTGTTCGTATTATTCTTTTCATCTTCTTGTTCTCCAAAATTTATCTCTGATCTTGTGAATCTTTGTACTTGATGCTGCAATAAATATTTCCATGTATTATGATGTTATTACTTTTTTTAAAATGATAATCTGTACATTGTAGATAGCTCAGAAACAGTTGCTTGATTTCGGAAAAAATACATGCGTTGAGTCGAAGTCTCACTCATTTGGATGAGACTTGTAAGACACAAAAGGGTTGAAATGTCTCTGTAAGTATTCCCGATCCTTGAAAAAGATGAATAACCATGATTTGCCACAAGTTGTCCCCTTTTAAAAAAAAATATTGTCCAATTTATTAAATTCAGTTCTAACGTTTAGAGTTAAGCAAACACAACTTAATAGTAGTCTAATTTAATTTAAATAATTCAGTCTAGATCGAGTAACCAATTGAAAAGTGGAACAAGTTCCGCCGTAGATACTTAAGTAGTTGCAATCTTGCAAAGTTGCTTACTGACGAAATCGTTTTTTTTTTCTTTCTCTAGACTATTCCTCAGAGATCAACTCAGTAATAAATCAATCAAACCAGAAATCGTTAAACCATTCAATTAATATTGTCGTAATTTAAATGTTTAACTGAAAAAAAATATTACGTATATTTATTGAACTATTAAATGATTAAATAATCTCGTATTTAGTTATTTTTTTCTTTGTAGAGATATCTTTAAGCAAGCACTCCACTAATAAACAAAGAAACTCTCTCTTCCTACAAAAGCAGGGTACTCTCCATATTTCTAGTTTGTTTCAGTACCATTTTTATCCATTATTTCATTAACAACACCAAGCGAAAGATGAAGCAAGAAATAGAGAGATTTTTCAATGTACAGGTTGTGTTGATTTGAAATTTGAAAAAAAAAAATCGACTAATTGTATTATAATACTAAGTGTACTAGGTAGTGTTTCCGGTTGAAAAATGTCTCCAAGAAATGAGAGCACATTTATATACATTTATGTCATTAACAATAAGCTTTTTAGCCAAAATGGTCCTTGAGATTTGCATAACTCCTCACTTTGATCCCTGAGATTTGAAATTGATAAAATTGGTCCTTGAGTTTTTCCACAATCAATCATTTTGGTCATTTCTTGAAAAATCTCAACAAAATAAGGATAAAATGACAAAATACCCTCAATTTTTGTCAAATCATTTTGGCCTATGGTTTATTATATTGAGGTAATTTTGTCACTTGGATTCTTATTTAACATAATTTTTTCACCGAATGACCAAAATGATTGATAGTGGACAATTTTATGGACCACTTCTATTGATTTCAAATCTCAAAGATCAAAATGAGGAGTTAGTCAAATCCCAAAATAATCGCAATATATTTTTAAAAACGGTTTTGGGTGCGTAGATACTAGACGAGGATTTAGCCTTTTAGGATGCAGAAAGTAATCACACTTGAAATGTCGTTAATAATTATCGGTAATATGAACCATGTTCATAGCGTCTAGATGCTTGAAAGTCGAAAAATAGATCTGCAGGCCTGCAAATTTACTCCTAAACATTAATGCCAAACGGTTCTGATTTCTTAATCTAGAAAATTTGTTGTGAGATCGCTTTCATATCGAACAAATTAATTAACCTTTTAACCAAACGATCGAATGACAGAGTCCCTTAGCTGTTAAAAAAACAGTGAGAAACAAGCACAGACTTGAATCAAAAAACAACAAACTGGTTCTTCCTATAAAAGCAGGCACTCTTGGTTTGAAATTTGTATCATTACAAACTAAACTGTTTTTCGTAACATTTCTGAGCTTCCTTCGTTGAATAAAAGAATGCGTCGAGCAGGGGGTTCCTAGAAGTAATAGTCCCTTCTCTTCGAGGAGGGTGGGTGCTTTGCGCCCTACTTCAACTGTTGCTGAGGAACTAATCTCGCCTCATCTTCTATTAAGTTTTTTAAAAAACCTTAAAGATGAAGCATGATAGATTGGAGAAAAGAAAATCAGGCAGTCATGCTTCGGATATATTTAGGGACGACGAGACTTGGGTTTATGATTCATCCATAGATCATAGAGGACGAGTTCCTCGCCGTGCTTCTACTGGTGTTTGGAAAGCTTCACTGTTTATCATCAGTAAGTGCCTCTGTGTTTGTGTGTGTCTTTATATTTTTCAAATCACCTTTGAAAGCCAGCATTTTGATTCTTTTTTTCTTTTCGTCAAAGCATTTCATTAATTTCTTGAACTCTCTTTACCGGTAATTTCTGAGTATATAATCGGCCATCTTCGATCGTATATATTTGTTTGTCATATACACGATCAGCTGTGTAAAGCTGTTTCTGGTTTTATATATTTGTTTGTCTATCTCTCTCATCGAAGTGATTGATATATTTATTTTTGTTGTAGCTATTGAATTTAGTGAAAGGTTAAGCTGGTTTGGACTATCAACAAATCTCATCTCCTACCTCACCGGAGTACTTCATCAAGAAATCAAAACAGCAGCCAAAACTGTGAACTTTTGGTCAGGAGTGACAACATTAATACCTTTAATTGGAGGATTTTTAGCAGATGCCTACACTGGCCGATTCGGCATGGTTATGGTTTCATCCTTCATTTATCTAACGGTGAATATATTAAGCCCTAACTTACCAGAGAAAGTTACCTGCACAAGGGATGACACTATGGTGGTATCTTTAGTAAGTGACGTATTGTCATGTATTTTTCGCTAAGGTTACTACCAAAGTCCCCTGTTGCAAGGAAGTTTTTCTCCCAAATTTATATTCAATCGTACTACTCATAAATATTGGACTAACACCTTTTACAAAATCCTTAAATCATCAGGGTCTAAGTCTGCTGACAATGTCGCAGTTCGTCCCTAGTCTAAAGCCCTGTGATACAACCCCCTGCCGACTGCCGCCTCGAAGGCTTCATGAAGTGGTGCTTTTTGTTGCCCTGTATTGCATCTCTCTTGGAACTGGAGGGCATAAACCATGTCTTCAGAGCTTTGGAGCAGATCAATTCGATGACGATCACCCGGTAGAGCGAATCAAGAAAATGTCCTACTTCAATTGGTGGAACTTTGCAACCTGCTGTGGGCTGCTTCTTGGGGTGACTGCAATTGTCTATGTTCAAGACTTTTTGGGTTGGGGTGTTGCTGTTCTTGGTCTCACAATCTTCATGGCTACTGCAGTTGTCACCTTCTTTATGGGGAAGTCTTGCTATAGGTATAGGCTCCCAGAAGGAAGCCCCTTGATCCCCTTGTTGCAGGTATTTGTTGCAGCCATAAGAAAAAGAAAGTTGGCCCATCCTTCAAACCCTGCTTTGCTATTCGAAGTTCCCAAGTCTCAAGCCCATGGAAGGCAACTACTGCATACAAATAGGCTTAGGTAAGCAAACATACGCCTTCATTATATAATTACAATTTATTATTGAATGCAACCATTTCGACAATATAGACCGTATTAATTGTTGATCACATCTCAAATAGAGACAGAATCGTAGATTTTTGTTAGTTCCATGTCATTTGCTCTAATTCGTAGGTTTTTAGACAAATTTTTTATGCATAAAACTTTTGTACCATATTGTTGACCACTTCCCAAATATAGAGGTACGACCTGTTTTTGTAAGTGTGTTTCGTCTGTGTAAAAAATCGTTCAGTAAATATGGTTGAAATAGCGAGACTCAGTACGTATTTAGCTTTGTTTTCTTAGGTTTCTAGACAAGGCAGCGATCATAGAAGAGAATGAGAGCACATCTTGTTTGCAACAGAAACACAATCCTTGGAGATTGACAACACTGACAAGAGTGGAGGAGGTGAAGCTTCTTTTCAACATGATCCCCATATGGATAACCTCAATACCATTTGGATTATGTGTCGCACAAGCCCCAACATTCTTTGTCAAACAAGCTGCAACAATGAACCTTAATATCACTGGCAACTTCAAAATCCCCCCAGCCACAATCAACTCTCTTGCGGCCATTGCAATGTTGATATCTGTCGCAGTCTATGACAAGGTTCTTGTTCCGGTTCTAAGGAAAATCAACGGCAACGAACGGGGGATGACCATCCTCCAAAGGATTGGAGTTGGCATGGTTTTTTCAACAGCAGCAATGACAGCTGCAGCATTAGCCGAAACAAAAAGACTAGGAGTTCATAATCCAAAATCTCTGAGTGTGTTGTGGCTAGCTCCCCAGTACATAATTCTAGGGTTTGGAGATGGGTTCACTCTGGTAGGGCTACAAGAGTACTTCTACGACGAAGTTCCCGACAACATGAGAAGCATAGGGATTGCTTTGTATCTGAGTGTGATAGGAACTGGGAGCTTCGTAAGTAGCTTTCTGATTATGGCTGTGGATAGTATCACCGGAAAGGCAGGGAAAAGCTGGTTTGGAAAGGACTTACGTTCAAGCCGTTTGGACAATTTCTATTGGCTTTTGGCAGCAGTGAATGCGGTGAATTTCTTCGCTCATGTGTGGGTATCTATTCGATATACGTACAAAACTGTGGAGAGGAGGAGGGTAGTGCCTGATAATGTTTCTGAGTGTAGCAGCAGTGATCAACTTATGCCTTGATAATTATTATGTGTATATGAGGAAATTGAGCTTAATGGTTCATAACGTTTGTCTTGTTGAATGCTGAACAAATTTGTTTAATGTTTTTAAAATTAAAAACTTCTTCATTGTCAATTTTTTCAATTACGATACAACAAACCATCATTATCCCACTATTGAATCCTAAAGTGTATTGGATTTGGTTTTGTTTCAAGTCTTCGTATTATATCCAGTATTAAAACAAATAACATATCCACTATTCTAATTATTCAACAATATTCAAAATAAATTTCCCTGTTTTTAGCACAGTAACAATATTCAGCGTTACACCAAAATAACAAACTAACAATCTATTTATCTTAATAGCAATATTGTGTAAGGTTTCCGTATGCGTGTCAGGCACGTGCCTACGCGTGGCCGGTGCATGAGGGGGCGTGGGTGATTGGAAAATTTTTCTAAAAATACGGGGATGTTTATAGTGTTGAGTAGATCACGTTGGTATATTCAAACACCCCATTTGAGCATTGTATGAGAAGTTATTAGCTAGTACTTTTAGTAGTTTGGTTTTGATTCACTCGTATTTTTCTATATCATTATTGCTTACGCACTGTGCATATGGTTACGTCACTCTCACGTGACGGTCAGCACGCTTTGATTTCGATCGGGATGTACACAGTTAAGTGAATCGAAATGCTCAAGGAGTTGAATATTCTCAAGACATCCAACTAAGATGGAAGCTTAATTAACGAGCAGTGGTCTACAGAAGAGTACTGGTTGTAGAATTAGTACAACAGCCGAAACTTCCTTGGCTTTAACTCTTCAAGCGAAAAAGTGCGCATGTCGATCGGAAAGAATTAGGGTATAAAAGAAAAGACCCATGCGGCATGATTCCACGGGGCAAAGCTTTTGTTAATTAGTTGCTAGTTTGAATGTTTAAAATATCCACGAAATTGTCAATATTTTAATCAAAATATTCGAGAAGTCACGGAAGTTTTTTTTTTTTTAGTGGGGAGGAGGGCACATTTCACCTTATATTGGTAAGATATATGAAAAATAATGAATATCAATGATATTTACCAATTTAGTATATATATTTTATCAGAACCCATGCAGAGTTTGGATTTTTTTTTTTTTTTTGTTTTGAGAAAATATTTATCTAATTTTGACTCAATTTGAAAGAGTTGGTATACTCATCCTATTGCAAATTTTCATAATTTTCGTTGAAGACAATTGATATCGATTCTAATATTCTCATAAATTTGCATATTATTATTTCTATGTCTATCGAAATTTTAAACACTGATGAGTCTGCGAAGCAAAAAAAATTGTTAGAAATTATTATATATAATATTGAAATACCGCCAACCAATCCCCCAACATAAGTTATAACATGGTTCAATTAGAGGCCAAGAGCTGGTGGGATAACGGAATTGATTTTATTTTATTTATTTATTTTTTTAATTTATGTGTTACATTCCAAATATTTCTGAATTTTTTTGGCAATGTCGTGACACCTAGTCACAACCCATGATGGGATAGATAGATGGGATAGATATCAACGCTAAACAAATGGGGAATAACAAGATAAAAAGTAATGAGATCATGGTCTTTGCACTAACCGCCATTAATTCTATATTGTTAGTAAATAAAGCGTTTCTTGTTAATAAATAATATTATTTATATTAAGAGGTGGAAGAATAATAATGTGGTTCAAATTCGTATTTAACGAGAATCAAATTTAAGATCTCATTTACAATAAAGAGAAATACTATGGAGTTTTAACGAAACACTTCAAGTACTGTTCACTTTTAACGAAAAACCATATTTTTACCTTTCATTTGTACTATTCACTACACCTTTATTTATCATTTTTCATTAAAACTAAAGTTTTTTTTTTTTGAACTTTTCACTAATTTTCCTTAAATTACACTATTAAATGACTGTAAAAGATTCTTAATAATGATAAATTAATCTGTGCTAGTTTAACGTAATTTCAATTACTCAACCCTGCCTAGGGGCTAAAGGAAGATACTCTCGTGAAAAGAGAAAGATACTATCTTGCTTGGACTCGAAGCCATCCAAGTTCCACTTTTCTTTTACATACTCATGCATTTGAACCTACCACTAAAGGGAACCAAGATGATCCATACTCCTATTATGCTATACATTTTTTTTATATATTTATTTGTGAAAGTTATACTACCATGAACAAATTCACATTATGGTCACTGAAATACAAGTTGGTTATAAATTAGAAAATTTTTTTAAATGTGACGGTCGCACAATCTTGTAATGCTATAATTTAAACGTTACTATAAAGGTCAACAATAACATCGATATTTCATAACTTAAGTATCATAAATATTATGTCTCACTTTTCTAAGCGAAAATCACATTTATTAGTTGAAAATTGAATTGGTACAAACAATAACATTCTAATTTGTAATATCACATAAGAGCTTGAAGGCCACAACTAAATTTTGCTAATAAATTAGAACGAAATTATGTTTCATACAATCGTAGCTTTGCATTATTGACTTCTAAAAAAAAAAAAAAAATTAGGAAGAATAAAAGTGAATGGATATGGTTTTGCTAAAATGAGGGTTATGTTCATTACCCAATTTATCATTGTTTGATAAATATAAATTTCAAGATTTGTATAATGGATAAACTTAAGAAAAATTTCAAGATCTATATGAGAGTTGTGTGACTATCGTATGCCACTAAAACTCAAGGGAAAATGAGAATACTTCATTGGATGCGTGGGCACATGAGAAAGGACAAGATTAGGAATGCAGATATGCGAGGTATAGTAGGAGTAGCTGAAATTGAAGGAAAAATAAGTGAAAATTGGTTACGGTAGTTTGGACATGTAAAATGAAGGTCTACTGATGCTCCGGTCAAAAGATGCGATTACGAAATAGAGGTTCATGGTCGAAGGGGTAAATGAAGACCTATGAAGATGTAATACAGAACCAAGCGCGATGATATTCTACGATTCATACAGCCGATTTCATTTAATAGTAAAATGCCTTGTTATTGTTTTTGTAATAAACACAAACCTAAATAAAATATACCCAAAGTGAATGGTGGATAGGAGTAAAATACTTTGTGGAAAAATTGTTGGTCGGTGGGTGAAAAGTACAAAATAAAAGATAAAAAGAGAGACAAAAAGTTTGAAATTTTGAATACTTAGCCCTTCGGGAATGCTACGTGGCAGACAAGTCGTGGAGAACACAATTAACCGACTTATGTTCCTATTACAACAGCGTTAACCTCGCCAGCTGGCAACAATACGCCCACTCCAAAGCTTTTTTATTTTTTATTTATTTGTGAAAGTCCGCATGCGAACGTGAAGCCGCTTGCGCAAAAAGCATATTCGAAAGCGAAAATAATCGGTAAATAAGATATTCCGCGGCCGCAAAAATTGCCTGCATCCAGTTGTATTATAACACCACCCACATCAAAAAAATATTCACTGTCGTGTTTACGTACCAACGGTCTCTTTTTATTCACTAATAGAAAACCGCCATTTGTCTGTGCTAGAATAGGACGCAATGCACTTGATTGCCCCCCCCCGGGGCCCCCCGCGCGACTTGTTTAGTTGACGATGACGGAAAACCCTAATCTTTCCTTAAACGCACCGTCTAGGTGAAAGCGGTCAAACGGCGTCGCTTGGTACATTCTTCTATCTCTTCCTGCGTTCAAATTAGGCAGGGAGAGCAGACAAGAGTAATGAAGAAGTTCCACAGCAGAAGCAGAAAACTGGGTTCGTGCAATTTCTAATCTCTAGGGTTTTTTTTCCGGCATTCAATTTCTATCAGGTTTTGGGAGTTTGGGGTGAGGTTGCTTCGTGGCGAAGTTAGGGGATTCTAGCGGCAACCCAGAAATGCAGACGGAGGCGAGAGTTGGGGTGGTGGTGGAAGGAGGGCAGATTGCTCTGAATACCGGCCATGGAGGCGTGGCCGTCGAAGGCGGCGTGAGGTCGCTCGCGCAGTCGCTGCCGCAGAAACAGACGAAGCCGCTGCACCAACAGCAGTCTCAGATCGGTACGGTGTCACAGCTTCTCGCCGGAGGAGTCGCCGGCGCTCTCAGTAAGACTTGCACGGCGCCTCTTGCTCGGCTCACTATTCTCTTTCAGGTGGGTCTTCTCCCTGTTTTTCCTTCATTTTTAATGTTTGTTTTTGCAGGCTGATTAATGAGTTTTTGTTTAATTTATAGACTTGTAATATATTATTTTGGTGTTTGGTGTGTTCTTTTCAATGAAACTTGGTTAAAAAAAAAAAGAACTTTGAATTAAATGTCGGAGTTTTCAAGTTACTGATCAAGTGAAGATTGGGTTTTGTTATGCTTTACTGAACAAAGGGTCATGCTTGGTTTTAGTTTTAATGAAAATTTGGTTAAAATTTTGAACTTTGAATTAAACCCGAGTTTTCGGGTTACTGAACAAGTAAAGATTGGGTTTTGTTATGATTATCGAACAATGGAGCTGCTTTACTGATATCACGCTATCATTTTAGGTGCAAGGTATGCACTCAGATGTTGCAACGATGCGAAAAGCTAGCATATGGCATGAGGCCTCCAGAATTGCTGGTGAAGAAGGATTTAGAGCTTTCTGGAAAGGAAATTTGGTGACAATTGCTCATCGTCTTCCATATTCTTCCGTCAATTTCTACTCATATGAGCAGTATAAAAAGGTTGGTAAAAACACTTGGTTCATGTTACCTTCATGCAGTTCAACTGGTCAATTAAGTTATTTTACCATTGTTTTATGTTTAATTCGTTGGGTTTTATGTGTTACAGTTCCTAAAAAATGTTCCTGGACTGGAAAATCATAGGGACAACTTAAGTACAGACCTTGGTGTGCATTTTGTGGGTGGAGGATTGGCCGGAATAACAGCTGCATCAGTTACATATCCTTTGGATCTTGTAAGGACACGCCTTGCAGCTCAGGTAATTTGGAAAGAAATGCTTTCTTTTACTAGATTTTGTACTTATTTGGGAAGTGCTTTTAAACAACTGAAACAGCGTTTAGAGAAAATGTTTTTGAAACCAATACTTAGTAAAATTAAGTTAATCCTAGAAGTGCTTCCTTCAGGAAGCAGGAAGAACTTCAAGTGCTTTTGGAACCCAAAAACAGTTTCTCTAAAAGTGCTTTCAGTCATTTAAAAGCACTTCCCAAATGAGATTGGTTAAGTTGTTGAACCATTGATTGCCATGTTTGGGAATGCATGTCGCGTCAATCATTGGTAGTTGGCATATGTTTTCTTTTTTAAACACTTCCCCAGAAGTTACAGTCTAGTTGTATATTTGAATCATACCTACAGGGGCATATGTTCAACTGTATTCTGAACCATTTCATCCTTTTTGAATTACTGTATGTTAGTCTCTGATCGAATTTAAAAGCTCTGCCTCGACTGAAAAGTTTTCATATGTATTTTGCTCCCCTATTGATTTGTTGGAAATTTGCAGACAAACGTGATGTACTACAAAGGAATTTGGCATACACTGCGAACTATTACCCAGGATGAGGGTATTTTTGGCCTCTATAAGGGACTCGGAGCAACCCTCTTGGTATTCTCAAATTATTTTTTTGTAACTTCATTTATGCCTAGAATCCTCTCTTGGTGTTTTATCTGACTTCTCTACTGTCTATAATGCAGGGTGTTGGGCCCAGTATAGCTATCAGTTTTTCAGTGTATGAGACCTTGAGAGCTTATTGGCAGTCACATAGGTGGGTTACTTTATCAATTGAGTCTGCAGTTAAATGGTTTATATGTTACAATCACCTTTGCATGCATGCTTTCTTTAGGCCTAACACTATAATGCTAATTTTGTTATCTTCACATCAGGCCTGAGGATTCTACTGTGTTGGTTAGTCTTGCTTGTGGGAGCCTTTCAGGAATTGCATCATCAACAGGTGAGTGATCTTACCCTTCCTATTTCCTTAGATCTCTTGAAAAGTGATTCTATATAGTTTCTCAAGTCAGATAGTCTGGATGGTTGTTCTTAATGGACGTCATAGTTTGTATTGTATAGATATCGGTGTCAAGCTTGATGCGTGGATGTAATGCTTCCTTTACCCATGTAGCTTTAACGCACATTTCTTTTCACTATTTACTACTTCAATAATAGTTTCTGTTGGATTACTTTTAAGGGTTACATTTGGTGAAATACCCCTAACCTAAACTATTGCATTGAAATCTGATTAGAGCAGTCTTGTTACACTTAACAATGTGGTTGAATAATTTGGTTTGTTTAATTAGAAATGTCAATAATAAATAAAAGTTAATGTACATAGCTGTTTTCTATGCTTTTGATGCAGAGAAAACAGGTTGTGGTGCAGGCTCTGCACCAAGTCTCTAAACAGACTGACCCTTAGAGCCAGAAACCAGGCCGGAGGGGGTTTTTAATGCGGTATTTGAGAATCTTAGTAAGGAAGCTGACAAGAAATTTCTTATGCATCATCACTCATCTAACTTATTTTTGTTTTTATGATAAAGACCTTGTTTTGATTAACATCCACTGTCCAACATTTCTTCGGTGACTTGTCTCCCAAAGGTTTGCAGTCGGTTCTATTGTAGGGTGGAACTGCTCTCAGGTGAAACTATGTCTTCAGTTACCAAATGTGAGAGGTGTCCTCTTTGAGGTATGCTTCTCACTTAGGTTTCCTTATTCCAATGGCTTCATGGGTATTGTATTCCTTCAAGCCCTCGCGAGTGCATGCGGGGATACTCTTGGGCTGGTGTTGCCTTCACTTGGATCTTAATCTCTAAATATTCTTTCCTTTATTTAAGGCAGACTATCTTCCTTCATTTTGTCATAAAAGTGTGAGTGTTAGCTTTTTAAATCATCTGCTGACTGACCAGTAAGGTATTTGAACACCTCATTATTACTCCCGAAAAAACTAAATTTCATTCGTACTTGCACTATATTTTCAAGCTGCATAGTGGTAGTGGTCGAATAGCCAATATTACTCAATTTATTTGAGAGTGGTTGCATAGTGCTTGTAGTCTGATCATAGGTTTAGTTTTATTTTTGTTGCTTTTAAATCATTTTCTCGTCTTGACTTGTCATGTGCCACTGTCTTTGCATTGTTTGATTTGTTAACTGTTCGAGACCTGATTTCATGACCTCGGAGAATGTAGTCTTCAAACAGTATTGTAGTATGATGGGCATTTGCCAACGGTGTCCAGCTCTTTTCATTTTATTCTCATTATATTGTGCAGCAACCTTCCCATTGGATCTTGTGAGGCGACGGAAGCAGTTGGAAGGCGCTGGTGGCCGAGCTCGTGTCTACACAACAGGTCTTTTTGGCACATTTAAGCACATCTTCAAAACAGAAGGGTTGCGTGGCTTATATAGAGGGATCCTCCCAGAATACTACAAGGTGGTACCCGGTGTAGGTATCTGTTTCATGACGTACGAGACGTTGAAGATGCTTTTAGCGGATGTCAGTGCTGCTATATAGTTTCACTAGATACTCATCTTTCCCGAAAGCTATACCGTAGGAGGGGCGCGAAAGAGGCTGTCGGAACAAAATCTCGTGGCAGGTAGTTTTGCGATGCTGCTGTGGGGAATAGATTTTTCCGTGTATAGATTGACGATCCTACATCTCTCACATTTTGAATTTGTATGCGACGCAAGTGTCTCTTACAGTAATCAGAAATATTAAATCTTCTCCTCTGAGAAATCTTCAATTTACGGGACGTTTCCTGCAGCTGTAATTCGTACTTGTCTTCGAATTAACAAAGCAATCTAGCATTATGCGTTGTACTAATCTATCTATTTACTAATTTCTCGCCGTGATTGCCCCTCTGGCGCATGATGTTATCAATCTACTTGTTCTCTAAAACATGTTTTAATTTTACGGTTCTACACCGTTGGTGCACGAGATATCTACTGTCAGACTGAAAAACTTGCCGTTTTCCAAAAGCACGCTTCTCTTTCACAAGAATTGTTCTACACATTACTGGCTCTCATGCGAAGAAATCTTTCACAAAACTTCTCTTAGAAAATTCCATAACACAAACTCCATTAAAATTTGTAAGAACAGAAGAATCCATAACACAAACTCCATTAAAATTTATAAGAACATAAGAATCACTTAATACTGGTTTGGTACTGAGATGCTTTTATAAGAAGTGGGTACAAAAAAAAGCTAAGCTCAAAAAGTTGTTTGGTGAACACTTAAAAACAGCCTATTTTCACAGTTTTGGGTGAAAAAAAAGCTGAAAACGTAAAGTAGCAAAATGAGCTTCTTCTCACAGCACAGCAGAAGCAGTTTTTTTTTTCAAAGTACAACAATATCAAACCAGCCCAATCTCAAATAAAATAAAAATACATGGATATAATTGTTTATTATTAATATTATTGATTGGAAGAGTGACAATTTGAGCTTGTATCTTCTCCCAGCGACCTAGAGCTTCTGTGATGAGCTCAATCCGTTGTTAGGGTTGAGCAAAATAATATCTTCAGACTTCAATGGCCGTATAGAGCAGAGAGAACAGAGAAATAGCAACATTATTTTTTCCTCGTTACACAGGGAAGTTTCCGGTGTGGTGAATGTGATCCAATGTGCGACGCAAACCATATTTATTCACAGCTGCATTGGCTGCTCGAAACCCTCCTCCGTATGCAGGTGAAGAATCGTGGGAGATTTGGTGCTTGAAAAACTCCCCTAGTTTGTGTTCAACTTCCGATTTTCTACCTTTTTTCGAGGAAAATGTGAAAGAGGAAGAGGAAGCTGCAGGTGAAAATGTAGATGAAGATGGCATGCTTTGGAATCTCGGCATTACTTCTGACTCAAGCCACATGTATGAAAGCACCTGGCAGATGCCTTCCTCTACCTCAGGATTAAGATTCCGGTAGCCATTGAGGCGTAACCAGCCGTGCATCAACTCATGGGCAAGAATGGCACCAGTTAGTAACCTGCATCCAACATGAATATTGAAAACAGTCAGATGAACCTTGTGTGCTGCCAGTTTGATAACCATTTCGTTTTAGTTGAAAGAGCCAACTAGCATTACCTTGGGAGACCATAGAGAACAAGAATGGCAGTAACTTCGCAACTTCGTTTCAATTTCTGAGGTTGGGTTCTCATTCCGATAAATTGATACCCTCCGATTCTCGGCCTTCTGAGGATCTGATTAGTAACACGTGAAGGAATCAAGAGAAACAAATGAGAAAATTTCGTTGAGGTCAGCTTCTTGAATCATTTCAATTTTAAGAAAGAACGAAAAGAGAACTAGTAGAATTGTCTAGATTCGTACACTGGTGACAGTCTGCTCTTCCGAAAGGCATAAACCCCTCGTCTCGGGCATGTGATGGAGGCCCTGCAAAGAACCAGTGATGAATTAGAGGAATTCCTCAAACCGAAAAAACTCAAAGCACAGAGCAGGGATTTCGACATTACACTCCTTTCGCCTACAATAGCTTCGTTAAGTGCTTGTCTTTCGACCAGAAGCATGGGTATTTCCTGCTCCAATTTCATGTACATCCCTTCGTAATAGTCTCGTATGGCATGATACAATGGCTGACAGTCACCGGTGTCCATGATAGCAGATTCCATGCACTCGTAGCATAGACTCCGCCCGTCCCCCAGTGAAACGTACCTTGCATCCCAAGACTTCCAAACGAAGAAAAAGAAGATGAAGAAAGCAGAACAATTTGATTTAGTGTTCGTAAAGTTTCAATTTCAAGAAATACTTCGAGGAGGTGCTAGTGTAGATTAGTACCTCTAAGCGTTCGCAACTGCAGCAACGAGCTGTGTTATCATGTTCATGCGCTGGACAGTACTTCTGTGACCAAAAAGGATGGCATCTATACTCGATCAAACCAGCTCGATTCGTAGGAATCTGAAAATTTTCAAAGCGAAGAATTATTAATGTCGAAGTAGGTTACCACAACGTTTCTATATATCTAGAGAAATAGCCTTTTCTTACAAATTGATGGCAAACTTCACACTTGGGATGAGACAGCTCTTTAAAGCAGGACTTGTGATACGGATCCCTCCCCGACAAAGAAAACTAGGATCAAGAGAAAACACCGGTAAGAACTAGACCATGGCGAAGGAAAAAAAACATGGCCGAACGAGTCCAAGGAAAAGAAACTACCTCATTCTCAACAATCGGGTGGCCACAAGAACGGCAACAGAAGCACTGGGGATGAAAAAAGATCCCCATGCACCCCAGGTAGTTGCCAAACTGTATCTCGTGTTTACAACCGCCACATATTCTGCTAATCAGACACAAAGTGCACAGGATTAGTAGCAGCAACTTTCAAAGCTTCATTAACACTGAGCAATTTGGTATGTAAATAAAAAAAATTGATCAAACCGAAGATCCTAAGCTACGTGAAACTAAAAAGTACACCCAAAAAAATGTTACCTTTGTTGTCCATAGGGATAATACGGTGGAGGGGCTGAGGCATATGGACGAGAGAAAGGTGGAATTGGACCTTCCTGAAGTGACCTAGCAAGCTCTTCATCATTTTCTGTCTGCCGTCTATATCCTGAATATTGCAAAAGAAAATATGCCTGAATAACGACATTGTGAAAACACACGGCGCTCACATAGTGTAGTATTCGGAGGTCGGATCTTGAAGAATGGAAACTTACTGCTTGGTTTTTTCAAATCTTCGGCCAGAGACAGTGCAATTGCATGGTCTAACTCCTCCTTCTCCTTCTGCGCTCTAGAGCGGTCATCCTGATCACACAAGAAAAAGAAACTAATTTAGAAATTCCAGTAGTTTACTCGGATTCTCACCTTCTTCGTTGTAGCTTTCTTTGTTGCACTTTCGTTCTTATAGTTTCATTCCGTTAGCACCATTTGGTCCAATTCATCAAATAAGGCAAAGTTACTTCCATAAAAATTTAATGGAAAAATCAACTCAGTTGACGGGTAGAACATAACAAAATGTTACAAAAATGATCTACATGGATGAAAGTAAAAATCCGAGTAAAGATACAAGCACTCAAAATCAACTGGGAATTATAAAAATCCCATAATATTTTGCAGCCGAAATCAAACCAAAATATGGTATAATTTTGTAATCAAAACAAAAAGAACAATACTAACATGTATTAACAATCTGAAGTTAAGAAGACGTGATCATAAAAAAATAAGAGGGGTTGGTTTTCAAACCAATGATCGAGGTGGCGCCCGCGAAAGCATGTTTTCGTCACCAATAAGCTGCGGATTCCGGTTACTACCAGCAGCGGCTTCTCCACGACTAGGCCTACTCCTGAAAAGTTTACTGAGCCATTTCATAAAGCGTGACTTCCTCTCTACGTATGAAGAAACAAACTCCCCTGCTTACCACAAACATTTCAACGTCATCTCCCAACTTAAAAAAAAAAAAAGTCCTCTGTCCAAACAACATAAGGCACAGAGTTTGGAAATAAATTAAAGCTGAATAAAAAAACTTGAATATATAGATATATGTGTTATACCAGAAATACGAGGGTGAGAAAGCTGGTTGACACCTGAAGCAACCATTGAAGATTAAGCTCCTTATATATAGAACGAGGGCTTCGCCGGAATCACAAAGAACCTTGAAAGGGACGGTCACAGAGAGAGAGAGAGAGATTACGCGACGGACGGCTCGAAAGAAAAGAGGGAGGAGAACAAGGCACCAGGCATCGTCAAAATTAAAGGGCCGAGAGAGAAAGCAAGCAAGAGAATCTCTGAGAGAAAAAGAAAGCGGTTTTAGAATGTAGACAGAGAGACGCAGAGAGCCGCAGATTCTTGGCTTCCACAGCAATGGAGTTCAATTCATTTCGCTCAAAACTCCAACTAAAAGAAAAACTCAAACTCAGATATTTGTACGTGCACATACAAATGTACGTATTAGTCCTCCTACACTAAGGGTTAACAGTAGTTAAGTTTATCGACGACTTATTAACAACTGCAATGTCAAAGTCTCATCAATATCGACAGGTTCTTCTTTTAGAAAAGTGCATTTAAACGCATTGTCGAAAAATTTATTATGTATATGTATGCGGTAGAGAAAAATATGGAATCTGGTGAAGCGGAGAATACAAAAGTAAGGGTGGAGGACAGCCGGATGAATCGAACGAAAAGATGAAAAAAGTGTGGTGTGCGTAAGCATCGTCGTGGATTGGAGTTGGATTGAAGAATGTACTTTTCTCTTTTCTCCTTGCTTTCTTATTTTGAATTTTAGGACTTTATGTTCTCCCGGGTTTTTACTATTTAGAATGTGGTCAGAATATTCTCTTTATTTACTAGATTACCATGGACCTCCATCCCCCACCATATGGGCAAATATTAGGAACAGTAGGTTCATCTAGCCACGTCATTGTGCGGCTACACATACAAAAAGAGAATTTTATATAGAGAATTGTTATTAGCATTTCAAAAATCTCATTTTACATTCCAAATATTCTATATTAGGAAAGAAAAATATTTTCTATATTAGAAAAGAAAAATACAAATATAGAATAAGATTTTTAGAATGTCAATAATACTTTCCTTTTATATGTTGCATTCTCTCATCCTCAACATGGTCCAACTCGATTTTCCCTTATTTGTATATGGCTAGTCGGTCATGAGATTTCACCCCTTGTATGGCGATTATGGCCGAGAAGTCTATTATTATAGTTGTCTCACCACAACGTGATTCAATCTGATTTCTTTAAAAGTTCATTTATTTATTAACATTATAGTTTAAGTACATGACATATCAATATTGTTTCTTATTCATATTATAACTCGTGAATTATATCATTACACAATAATATGACCGTTATACTTAAAGATTTCTCGCCTTTTATGATTATATCCAATAATCAGCCTGTTTAAAAACAGCTAAACACCACCTTTAAAGTCTATTAAGATTAAAAAGTCTTCCTAATGGTGGTCCATTTAAAATAGCAGATTTTATTCTCTTTGCTTTCTTTTCCCACTTTTTTTTCCATTTGGTTTGTCTATATATTAAATTCTCTTTGCTTCCTATGGAATTAGATACTTCTTTTTTATATTAATTCTCTTTTCTTTTCCTGGATTTTCACATGGCAACAATATTCCCTCAAAAAAAAAAAAAAAAAAATCCCCCTTCTTACGTAGACAACACAAGATTCCATTCTCATCAACATCATAAGTGAGCCATTTTGCAGGGAACTTTATATAATCCTATCAAAATGTTGTAACTTTCATTGACTTATATATATAATTGTAATTGACACTGGCAAAAGCAAAGTATTATGATTTCATGTATCTTTGGTGCCGCACGGACGTAGCCACCAAAACTGAGGTGGATGAACCATCTAACTAGCTAGCTTGGGATTTGGGAGAGAATTTTGGAGAGCAACTTATATGTAACAGATTTATTGTCATTCGTTATTTGGTGTTTCAGTACATATGACGTAATATTACTAGACCGAGACACCAAAGTAAAAGTAAACTTGTTCTATATGTGAGTCATTTCTCCTGTTTCATGCCTGTCATGGATAATTTATAACTTTGAGCGTGTGTAGTCAAAACCCACTTTACAGCTTAAAATGCTGGTACCTTTGGTAGTTTATTGACCTTCTTTTTGGCCTATGGTAACCAAAACGCCGTGATTTTTGCAGACTATATAATGGGATTTTCATGTCCTCTGCAATTTCTAAAATGCAAGAGATTCTTGTATGTAGAAAATCTGTATTCGTAGCGGTTTTGGTAAGGCACAGAGACAGAGTGGCTGATACTTTCATGTAATTGTCTGCAACAAGCAACTGAGGCAAAGTCGGTTTTTGCATG
Source organism: Pyrus communis (assembly GCF_041283825.1). Classification (NCBI taxonomy): domain Eukaryota; kingdom Viridiplantae; phylum Streptophyta; class Magnoliopsida; order Rosales; family Rosaceae; genus Pyrus; species Pyrus communis. The sequence goes on from NC_142565.1 coordinate 5,851,953, forward strand.
GCAACTGTCCTATAATATTCCCATGCTACACAATTGAATACTATATGATGGCTCCTTTCAAAATAAAAGAGGCCTTTTGCTAGCCGTCCATTTTCTTATTTTTTCACTTCTTTATTGATCTTGGCTAAAGCCTGAAGGTTAGGTTTGGAGCTGGACCTCCCTTTTCCTCGTAAAGAAAAAGTGTTTATATATCATGTTACTGATACAATTAATCTCACAATGTCACGTGATATTACTAAATATGTATTGCAATATATATACGAATTGACGATTTATTGATATTTTAGGGTATAATATACTAAAGAAAAATGTTTTATTGTGTACATAATTTGGTTAAATCACATAACGGTTTGACAATCACACCAGAAATAAATCTTCCTAGGAATATAATCTCTAGCCAATAGGTTGTGACTTGAACCATATTCACAGAACTTTTGGCAGCCTATAGCTAGGAGCTTTTTTACTTTGAGAAATCTGAATTGCTATGGCAGTTGTACGCATTTGAATTTTATTCTCAGCTTGAGATCTACAAATATTTAATCATTTCTTTTGTGTGTTAAGGAGAAATTGTTAGTAAGAAGCAGTTGATGTTAGATGCTAATTAAGATTCTGGTAAAGAGCATGCAATATATTTATTTTCGGGTTTAGGGTTGCAGTTGTAGATGCCATGCCTGCATGCATATGGAAATTGAAAACCGTGCGTTGCAGATGCCTTTCTTTAAAGTAAAGTTAACTTAGAATTTGTTGCTGACGTGAAAAGAGGAAGCGATCAGAAGTCAGACCACATTATGGAACAAATGACTCCATTTTGCTCGTGGTTTAGGCTGAATATACATAAGGGCTTTTTTAGAGTTGGGGGTTGCAAGGAGTGTGTGGTTCAGTTATTGCTTGAAGTAGGGTGATCTCTTTCTTTTTTTTTTTTTTTTTTCTTTTTTTTTTTTTTAAAGAATAGGTTTTGTTAGATTAGACGTTAGATTAGTCACTGACATAGTTTGAACCCACGTTGTCATGCAAAGACTCAATACTTTTTCACCACTTTAATAAAGAGCCACTTGCCTAGGGTGATCCCTCAATAGATGTTTTGGTTGCCGGGTTCAGCCCTCCAAATTCCAAATGCATAGAAGTTCATATATGAGGACATGTTTTAGTGACAAATTTTGATGTGTCACCAGCATACTGTGATTTGATATTACTAATTATTTATTATAACCAATTTTTATTAATTTTATAGTATGCACCACTAAGTGATAAAGAAAATCAACGGTAGATTTCACATATGTTGGAATATAAGTTGTAATAGTTTTGATACAATTCGTGTCACTAAGTGATATGTATTATTATAGCCTGAATCTATTTCATCGTACATAATTTTTTACCCTACGTCCTTAATATACAACCATGCAATTACAAAACGTGATAAAAATTTGTCAATTGGTCAACGGGCGAGACTTCTTGACGCGGCAAGTCTACGGTCTCTCGTTCTCTCGATCCAAATCCAATGGCTTTCTCTTTCTTCTTGCTCTCTCATTGTTTGCTGCATTTCTTACTCTTGATCAAAGCTTGTGAGTTGACCAACAAAAGATCAAAGCTTGTCAGTTTTCTTTTTTAATTCAGTTCAATAGCCTTTACTTGTTCATATAATCTCTTTCTTTTATAAATCATGCATATTTTTACATTTTTAGTGTCTGGGCTTTGTTAGTTTTGTCCTAATTATTCTTTTGATTTTACATCATTTCGTATTTCATTGAATTAACTTTCTCTAATTCATGGTTTTGAGGTAGATAATGATTCTTGAGCTTTGTTACTGGTTCTTTGTTATATTATATAAGATCGTACAGTTAGAATTTTGTTCTTGCATATATATCTTTAATTTCTTAAGTTGGGTTTCCTTAATTTGTTGTGATCTCATAACACACACACACACATATATATATATATGTTTTTCTTAATTTGTTGTGATCTCATAATATATGTATGTATGTATGTATGTATGTATGTATATTTATCCTACATGGGAAGAGATCTTTATTTTCATTAAAAAATAGGGATTAGTTGTGGGGCCCACACCACATTGAATTTCAATGACCGAGCTGTCTATGTTTCAAGTTGCACCTCATAGATCATCCTTGCAAAATATTAGCCAAATCATAAATATTTGAGACATCTAATTGAGTTAAAAGAAATTGACGAAAACTTTGTTTTGTAAGAAATAATGAAATTTTATCATGATAATTAAATGGGCAAATAGTTTCGGATTGTATTGAATTTTTGCAAGAATGATCTATGAATCGAGACTTACAAAATAAACGGTACGGATCGTTAAGCTCGATGTGGAGTAGGTCCAACAACTAATCCCCATTTTTTGGAAAAAATGAAAATCTTTTCCTATCATGTTTGATTTAAAGTTCCCCATTTTGGTGTTTCTTGGTTTGTGCCTTAAGTTCAATAGTGATCTCAGAAGCGAGTAGCTTCGTAATAATGTTGTTTATGCTGTCAAATAATTGAATGGGAGCATACTAGTATGTGATTGATTTGAATGGATGCATGTATTTATGGCTTTTGAATAATTAGACGATCAATCTAGAGCTTTATTCGTAGAACTTCGTGATACTACTACATTCTACTACAATCACATGACAAGATAATATATAATTAATTTATAGGAGTTTCCACTCCTAATATTACTAATATCTTTTGTGATAAAACTCAACACCTAATAATAGATCATTAAGTTAAAACAATATCGGTTACATCAATGGTGGACCATGTTGGACCTAGAAAGTTTATCAGGATGTCCGTATTCTAAATAGACCAATTCCTACTTGCGGTTGTTTTCAGTTGCCTGGCATATAGCGCCATGAGTGGTGGGATTCGCACAAGCGTGAAAGGATGCATTAATGTGAAACGCGTCACTTTGACGTTGGAGCCGATAGATGAGAACAAAGAGAATGAGACCATAACTAGACATTTGAGGAGTGAGACCCAATTAGCTGCTGTTGGTGGTTGCTTAGATAAGAAGCCAGCTGAAGTTCCTCATGACCTACCATGGCTGAGCTCTGCGGCCTCTAATTTTGAAGTAAATATTTCCTCCAACATCTAATATTCTGTACCTATGCACGTACGCATTTATGGTTGGAGTTAGAATTTTATGTATATATTGTCCGTGCCTGCAGTTAGAATTCGTAGAAACTCCTCATAAATGGATCGGAGGAATGGATCCTGCCCTACTGGACGATATATATAATCAGACGATTTTATACAGCTGCATGGCCGTACTTAAGTCTGGTCTCTGAGTCTGAGATGATGCAGCTCTGTCATTGTTCCACAGAAATTATCCTTGGCCAGCCCAATATATACTTGATCTTAAATCACCTATCAGAATTATCTGTACGTCAGCTTGCTAAAAACCCTAAACCCTACCTAGCTACATCCTGCATGTTGTTTTACAGTTTATATTTTGCCTTAATTAATTAGTAAAATTTACTAAGAAATTTTCCAGGCGAAGAAATTACTACAGAAATATCAACGCAGTTTAAAGCCTGGGAGTGTACCATCACGGAAGCTAATCGAGGGTTTCCTGGCAGTGCCAAATGTTTAGGTTACGTGTTCTTGGGTGACTTAATGGATTTGCGAATGGGAGTATATGTCTCTTGCTTGCTTATAAGGTTAAGTATCCGAACAACGTTTTTCTTCTTAGGGAAGATAATGAATGTGCTACAAATAAGAGATATGCAAGAAGTTTGAGAACCGAACGTGATGACAGGCTTTGGGAACTCTTCAACGACTGTTTTAACTGCATTCCTGTGGCAGCTATTGTAGACGGCTGGTTCATCCCAAAACCCACAATTAATTAGTACCTTAATGTACTAGATACAATTTAGGTTTTCATCTCACTCTCCTCTCTATTTCTGGCCACCAAAGTGCATGAAAAGCTAAAAATGATGTATATTTATCATTTTCCTATAAGTGACAAGGGGCTGGTTTGATATAGGGACTAGACCTGTATTTAAGGATGGGGATTTGCTGAATGAATGATTAATTAAGAAACCTACATATGTTGGAACGAAAACTTCTCTACCTTTTAGTCATTGCATTTGGCTTATAATTGAATCTGGAAGGAAAGCCCCAGAGCACAAAACATTGCGTTAAATTAGAGAATGGAAAATAGAAAAATCACAAATTGCTTATGAAATCGGGAAGTGCAAGAACTGGTGTGGAAGCCAAAGCGTCTTTTAAGCTTTCAGAAAACAACTATGGAGTCAGTGGTCCATGAGAAATTGCCATGCTGCAACATATTTGTCAATGGCTTGAAGATGTTTGGCTACTTCAATGTTCCGATCAGTTCAAAGGAGTGAAAATGTAAAATAAATTGAAACTGTGCTGGGAGTTTAAAAGGGAAGAGGCAGCTTTTCATTTCATTCTTCATAAAAATCCCTACAGGGCTGAAGCTTATACATTCATAGGGTAATGCTATTTACCTTCCTATTTTTACCTCATGCACACTCTTGTTATTTTTATTCATTGATCTTCTTCAATTCACTGATCCAACGGCTGGAAATTGAAGAAATTTGTTTGTCTCGGAAACCTTATATATTATTGTCATTTGTGACCTAATTTGTTCTCACCTATCTAGTTTGAAGAGGTAATTAAAGAAATATACCACTTGGCTACAAATGTATGTTAGATGACATGAAAATCTCATACTCCTTTGGCTACAACTGTATGTTAGATGACATGATAAGGTAACCGAACTCTTGGTTTATCGACTTTCCTTTCTCCCCTGTACAGCAAGCTACTCATTTAATTTGGACGTTCATGAATAGCAACAGATTCAAGATTTTGACCTCAAAGGGTTATGGTATAGGAGTTCCAAGACTTCTTTAGGCGAAAAATAACCGTTGATAATCTGTCTCTTAAAAGTACCATTTCATAGTTTTACACATAAGAAAGGTCTCAAGGCTGAGGAGTGCTGCATGAATTTGTGGGATCTTAGTTGCTTCAGCGGTAACAGATCACTTTCCCTTCCATTGTCTCGAAGAAAAAACCAAATTTCTTAGATCCCGCAAGTCCGTGGAACTCCCCGCCCCTAAAACCGATTACTTAAGAAAGCGCGAGTCCCACATCGGCAGTGGCTTTAAACTCTTTATATTACAGCTTGTCCTCTTGGAGACATCCTATATAATTGGAACGATACAGAAAAGATTAACATGATATAATTTAAATTGAGAAACGAGACCATACACCAGCATCATCAATTAACATTAGCATGGCCTGCGCAAGGTTAACACGCAGAAATTAAGAAGTGAGACTTTTACAAAAACATCATCTAAATTGAGAAATGAGATATGTATGCTAAAAAGTTAATAACTTAAAAAATAAAATTTTCCACCGCTCATATTAAAACACATGGTGTACGATTTGTGTTCCCGTTACAACTAAAAATTTCTCGTATGTTTCATCTAATTGTAACAAAAACATTTTAAAATTGATTATACATTGACTCATTGATCAGTAGGCGAGTCGTTGGTCGTTGCCGCACCCACTCTTGACTCTACCTCTGTCCAATAGCTCTCTCTTCACCTCTCATCCTCTGCGTTTAATTACTTGAAGAGCTGGAGTGATCCCAAGTTGGAAACCTGGTAAGTTTATGCATATTTGTTACAAGTATCTGATTAAACTGCTTTTAATTAACTACTCATTAGCGATTAATTCAAACGTTGATTATGTTGTTGGTATCAGTGCCTGACACTATGACTGGTGGTTTTCGATCAAGCGTCAAGGGGTACACCGTGAAACGCCTCAATTTGGGCGGAGCCACCGTGCCTGAGACAAAAAGTAGCAGTTTGAGTGAGCCCCGAGATGCCGATAGTGCGGATAAGAAACCGTGGGATGGATCTTCGCTTCCGGAGACGAGCCTTGGCGACGGTAAAGTTCCTTGCTTGCCAATGTTGACCTCTGCTGAAAAGGTACGCTAGTCCAGTAAACCACAAAATATAAATGCTTGCCAATGTTAACTGATTTATCTCTTTACATCCGTTTCACTTCTATTAAAAACTCAGGATGGCTTTATGGTTCCTTTTTTATACAATAATACTTGGTTCCTCAAAATTTGGGAAATGAATTCCCCCTCATAAACACTTCTATTAACGGACCTTTGTACTTATAATCGAAACATTACATATTATAGAGATTACATCAAGACTTTTACTATAAAAAAATTCAATAAAATGTGAGATCATCTGGACGGATTGGTATAAATATGATGGTTGGAATCGGTAAAATCATTACAAACAGTCTATCTATTATTGTTGGTTGATTAAACGACAATAGTTTTAATTGATTGATGATCTTTACAGAATGAATTATAACATGAACGTTTCCGATCATAAATGCGAAATTTTACAAATTGGCCACCAAGTATTTTGAGAATTCCATCACAATTTTGCGAAGCCAAAGCATTGTTCTTTTTTAATATTTGTAAAAAAAAAGTTCAATTTCACGCACACAATAGCATCAAATCCCACGCATCAATTTCCATGTTGTGTTCACAAGATTAAGAAAGGAAAATAATATCAACACACTTGTTTCCCCTTTGTACATCCATGTTTGTTTTTGTTTCTTAAATCTCCTTTGACTCATTCAAAAACGAGAAATAAATAAGAATATGAACAAGATAAACCTGTAGAAATCACTTCTCCGAGTCCTAAAAAAATCATTTATGATGATCGATGTCTGGACCTCGTTGATTGGCTTCTCATTTTATCATTTTGTGATATCCTTTTAATTTCCTTTGCTCCTCAGGATCTCAGGGAGGCAAGTAATGCTAAACAAACATCAGAAGGTTTACTCCAAAAAAGGAAATTTGAAACATTAGATTTGGAAGAACTCAATGAAAAGATTGAATACATAAATGGATTTGCCCCTGCATACAGAGATCATACTCCCACTGACATACTACTTCATCCGGGTGACAATGGGCCTCCTTTACCTGCACATAAACTCTTATTGGTATACACTCCATCTCACTCTCAGAATCGAATCCCGATCCTCTGCATTTACAAGTTATGCGGTTTTTGCGTATTTCACAAGATCGACAATGAATTGCATTGGATCGGTATTGATTGCAAATCGTCTAAATGTAGAGGCTCGGAATATGTATCCGATCATGTATCTTCTACTAGTACTTACCGAGTGTGTTTAACTTTGGTGTCTGGACTATGATCCGTAACTTGTACTAGGTCAATTAATCATTGTTATTCTGAGTTCTGACTGTAGGCAACAAGATCGAAAATCTTGAACAATCCAAACACGGAGGGATGCTCCAAAGCTCCAACAAACCAGGTGGACAACATAACACTGCCTGAGTTGAATCACGAAGAGCTCAAGTCTCTCGTGGATTTCCTCTATAATGCGGACCTGCTTATCAAATGAACAAGCATGTCTTCTCCTTGTCAGTCGCAGCGACTAAGTACGGAATACCATACTTGGGCAGATTTTGTGTGCGTCATATGCTCAACTCCCTGAGTTCAGCCAATGCTCTTGATGCTCTGGAGGTTGCGGATGCTTGCTCGTACCAAGCACTGAAGGACAGTGTGCTGGACTACATTGCCATAAACATGAGTGACGTAGTTTTTTCTGTTCAATTTGAGGCCTTCGCACTCAAGAATCCGAAACTAAGCGTGCAGGTTTCAAGGGCATCATTCGAGGGTGAGAAGAAAAAATCGGCGATTAATGTGAAAAAGAATATTAACTCAAGCAGGATTACGGAATTGTTTATGAAGAAAAAGGCAGCTTTTCGTCAGGACAAGTAAGTTTAGGAGTGAGGATACTGATTCTGCATTCCATTCGTTATTTTACCAACCACGATATTATAGTTCATCTTCTGATTGTTCTTAATCAACAAGGTGAAATTTCTGTTGAATTTTGATGGACAATCATTGCCGCCTTCTTCTTAATATTCAATATGTACGGTCGAATTATGAATTTTGATGAAGTTTTGGGTTCATTTGATTTTGCCTGGGAAACAAATTTAGAAGTTTTCGAGAGCCTTTGGCTCGATATCTTGGAGCCCTGCGACACCTCATTTGAAGCCTCTATTGGAGTTGCTCTGACGTTATTTGAAGAAGCTGAAATGGAGGTGACGCTGGGGAAGGGGGAGGGGAAGAGGAGAATTTTGGCTTTACCTTTCTCCCTTTTAAGTTTGTTACCATTAGGTAAATAAAGGGTGAATTGACCAATAACCTTTTCTATTAATGCCACATGAACGCCACATAAGCAGCCACGTCAGCAAATTTAACAGAGTAAACAGATAGCGCCAAAGTAAAGGGAATATCGAGATCAGAGTGTTAAGTAACGAAATTTGAGTTTTAAGGGAGAATGTGAGATTGGTCGAGTTTCAAGAGACATTACCCTTGGAAAAAATAAGCCTAAGTCCAGACAACTACTTTATGATGAGTGCAGGTGGCAATTATGGATGATAACACCTCCGATTTGAAAAACTTGGATCAGAACTGATGAGAACTTAATGCGCTCTTTCCAGATTCTTAAACCAGCCGAGAAAAAAACCAAGTTAATGATGTCAACAAAAATGTAATGATTGCAGTACCAGTGTGACATCTCACATCGCCTAGGGGAGTGATTCTTATATGTATATTTTCATCTCTACCTAGCACGAAGCTTTTTGGGAGCTCACTGACTTCAGGTTTCATAGGAACTCTGAAGTTAAGCGAGTTTGGGTTGGAGCACTCCCAGGATGGGTGACCCATTGGGAAGTTGCTCATGAGTTCCCATAAACAAAACCATGAGGGCGTGGTTGGGGCCCAAAGCGGACAATATCGTGCTACGGTGGAGTCGAGCACAGGATGTAATGGGGGCCCGGGCCGGGATGTGACAATTTGGTATCAGAGCCTAACCCTGGCCGCGTGTGTGCCAACGGGGACGTCAGGGCCCTAAGTGGGGTGGATTATGACATCCCACATTGCTCAGAGGATTGATCCTTATATGTATATTCTTATCTCTACCTAGCACGAGGCCTTTTGGGAGCTCACTGGCTTCGGGTTTCGTAGGAACTTTGAAGTTAAGCGAGTTTGGGTTGGAGCACTCCCAGGATGGGTGACCCATTGGGAAGTTGCTCATGAGTTCCCATAAACAAAACCATGAGGGCGTGGTTGGGGCCCAAAGCGGACAATATCGTGATATGGTGGAGTCGAGCACGGGATGTAATGGGGGCCCGGGCCGGGATGTGACAATTTGGTATCAGAGCCTAACCCTGGCCGCGTGTGTGCCAACGGGGACGTCGGGGCCCTAAGTGGGGTGGATTATGACATCCCACATTGCTCAGGGGAGTGATCCTTATATGTATATTCTCATCTCTACCTAGCACGAGGCCTTTTGGGAGCTCACTGACTTCGGGTTTCATAGGAACTCTGAAGTTAAGCGAGTTTGGGTTGGAGCACTCCCAGGATGGGTGAGCCATTGGGAAGTTGCTCATGAGTTCCCATAAACAAAACCATGAGGGCGTGGTTGGGGCCCAAAGCGGACAATATCGTGCTACGGTGGAGTCGAGCACGGGATGTAATGGGGGCCCGGGCCGGGATGTGACAATTTGGTATCAGAGCCTAACCCTGGCCGCGTGTGTGCCAACGGGGACGTCGGGGCCCTAAGTGGGGTGGATTATGACATCCCACATTGCTCAGGGGAGTGATCCTTATATGTATATTCTCATCTCTACCTAGCACGAGGCCTTTTGGGAGCTCACTGGCTTCGGGTTTCGTAGGAACTCTGAAGTTAAGCGAGTTTGGGCTAGAACACTCCCAGGATAGGTGATCCATTGAGAAGTTGCTCATGAGTTCCCAAAAACAAAACCGTGAGGGTGTGGTCGGGGCCCAAAGCGGACAATATCGTGCTACGGTGGAGTCAAGCCAGGAATGCGATAGGGCCCCGGACCGGGATGTGACAACCAGTGCTCCAGTCTTGAACCAGGTCAGCAGATTATTGTTTGTTGCGCAAACTAGTCATGTTGTCTACCTTATTGTTGTAGTTCTGTTTGCATTTGTGTAAGTGCATGTGCAGGTATATGGGAATATTAATATTTATTACACCGGCTATCGGATTTTGGATTATATCACAGAAGACCTCGGTACAATTAAAATTGAACCATTCATTATATCATATTAGCTCACTCGTTTTGGAGACTCGTCAAACAAATGATTTAATGTTGTTTAGGTCGTGGAGGACGGTTATGAATTCTTCTCCAACAAGCAACTTGTTACCGTGCCCCCAATTTCTGCAGTCAATATATGAATGTAACAATGGTGGTGCGATGATGAATATAAACGAAATCGTATTGTGCATTCCGGCTTCTTGGGTAACAAAGAAATGTACTAGCTTGGCGGTGTCTACAACAGCCTGATAGAGTATGAGTAACTGCCTGTCACGGATATATAAATTGTCAAAGGATTACGTATTGTATCTTGTGTGCTCATACTTGCTGATAAACAACTATCGTCTTTAAGATGTGAATTTGTCATACTTATTGGTAAACAACTATCGTATTTAAGATTTGAATTTGTCATTGTAAATTCTTCAGTGGAGGTAACAAAGGCATCCGTGTTTTTTTTTCTTTCTTTTTTTTAGTAAATCGATATTTTTACATTAGGAAGAGGGGGAGTTCGGTTAAACCACCCAATGAACAACCTAATTTGATATCGAATTCGCCATCAACGAGATTCAAACCTAATACCTTTCATTACCAAGTGAAAACAAATACCACAAGACCGTAGTACTAAGTAGCATCGGTGCTTTTAATGAAGGAATCTAACAATGCTTGGAATGAAAACTTGTCATCCTTTTAGTTTAATTAATGTATGACGAGTTCAATACTTATGACTAAAGACTTGTTTGAAAACTTTTAAAATAACTGAAAGACATTTAGAAAAAAATACTTTTAGATTCCAAAAGTGCATGAAGTACTTAATGCTTATTGCAGGAAGCATTTTAAGTGTTTTTTCATAATTCACTTTTATTTTTAATAAGAACTGGTTCTGAAAATATTTTTACCAAAATTAATATTTCGACAATGTTTTTGGGCCTTAAGTCGTTACCTCCACCAAACTGATTAAACTTTTGTATGGGCTTTGCAACTTGAGGCCATGTTCTTTCCTACCAAATTGTTGACAACTGTGTGGGGTACAAGACAACGACGTCGTCCCCAGCTCTACGCATTCCATTTCATCTCTCAGATTATTATAGGCACCTCCGTCACGTAGGGTTGCAGCCGTCCGCATCCTCAAATCTTTTGACGCTTTCTTCTCCCCAATCAAAAACCCTAATTTTTTATTTCCATTTTGATCCCCATCTTTCTTTTTCTAAAAGATATTTCAGTGCGTCGAGAACACAACGTAAATAGAAAATGTTATATACATTTGGTTGAAAAATTAAAAATGAAAAATTCAACTCATTATATGATTACACTTCTAGTACCGAGCAGTATTTCCGACACACTGAAATACCTCTCTTCTTTCTCTTCCCATTTTCCCACTCTTAATTCCGAGAAAATTCACTTTTTCGCTTTTTTTTTTAATACAAAATTATATTTCCCAAAAAGAAAAAACCACCAACCAAACCCAAAAGGCCAAAATTCGAAAAGAAACCTCCATAACAAAACAGCTCAGTCCAAAGGTAGAAAAGGAGCGACCTTTTTCGCAGTTGGGATTTCTAGGGTTTCTTTCGAGGAGAAATCTGAGCCGTTCGAGGGACGATCTGAGAACCCAACCGAATGGCATCGCAGGGCCAGGGAGGGATGGACCCTGCCGTGCTCGACGACATAATCAAGCGGCTCACGGAGGTCCGATTGGCCAGGCCGGGTAAGCAGGTTCAGCTCTCGGAGGCGGAGATCAAACAGCTCTGTGGCGCTTCCAGGGAAATCTTTCTTCAGCAGCCCAATTTGCTCGAGCTCGAAGCCCCAATCAAAATTTGCGGTAGGGTTTTTAGATACCCACATACATTTCGATATAGTATATAATTTATTTTCCTGAAATTTTTACTGGCACTAAATTCTATTTGAAAATTTTCCCTCTTTTGTGATTTTGCATGTTTTGATGGGTTTTTTGTGTGTGATTTTCTGATTGGTTTTCTTTTATTACTTGTCTGATATGAAATTACTTGTGGGAAATACTGTGGCAGATTAGATTTGAAGTTATTTGCGGTTGATATTGTAGTTTATGGCTTACCCATATTTATTTTTCTGTCGATTATCAAAGTTTTACTTTGAAAGGGAAAACATAAAATATGTTGCAGAAGTAGCTCAGCTTAGCTTTATCAGTGGCAAGCTACATTAGTAAATTATATACATACGGTGAATATGCGTGTTCATTTGCTGGTTATTGATGTTCTACTAAACAAGTGCTCGTTTTTCTTGTACAATGGGTTGATAGTTGTCTTGTATTTAATGTAGTTATGACTAGATTTTGGCTTTTTGATGATGTTATGTGCTGTTTAAGTTGGGGTCAATAACCCATTTCGTGTTAGTTTATTCCCATTTCCTGCAAAAATCTGGATATCCGACTCTAGTGTTTAATTGCTAATACTGCATTCGTAGAAGTAAGAGCTTGGAATTTTAAGTTGCCGAGCTATCATGTGTGTTTCTTTTCATAACTGTTTGTCCAATTTAATTGAAATCCTTGGTGTGCATTGTTCAATATTGTGTGCATTGAAACTATTGGTGTTTTTTTACCTTCATTTGGGGAAATAAGGTTATCATGTAACCATGATAAAACATTGACACAGGTGACTCGGTGCAATCTGAACTTAGGTTTTGTATGACAACAGTATAAGGGTTGAAGATTAAAAAATTATGCATCATACTATGACTGTGATTAGTGAGTGAGTAGATCAGTCAAGGGTTTGGTAGTTAATTATATAAAAAAATTTCCAGATTGTATCTCCAGATAAAGTCGCTAGTTTGCTCACTGTAGCCCATAGGTTTGTGGTTGTTTCGACTATTCTTTTAAGTTCACTGTTATACTTGTCCTTTTGTCCCAGGCTTTACGTTTCTGACCTGAGTTTTCCATTTTATCTACAGGTGACATTCATGGACAATACAGTGACCTTTTAAGGCTATTTGAATATGGTGGTTTTCCTCCCAGTGCAAATTATCTGTTCCTAGGTGACTATGTGGATCGTGGCAAGCAGAGTTTAGAAACAATATGCCTCTTGCTTGCCTATAAAATTAAGTATCCGGAGAACTTCTTTCTGCTGAGAGGAAATCATGAATGTGCTTCTATTAATCGTATCTATGGATTCTATGACGAGTGCAAGCGACGATTTAACGTGAGACTTTGGAAATCCTTCACAGACAGCTTTAACTGCCTTCCTGTGGCAGCTCTTATAGATGACAAAATTTTATGCATGCATGGTGGTCTTTCCCCTGATTTGACAAACTTGGATCAGATCAGAAACTTGACTCGTCCAACTGCTGTTCCTGATACTGGATTGCTTTGCGATTTGCTATGGTCAGATCCTGGTAGAGATGTTAAGGGATGGGGAATGAATGACAGAGGTGTCTCGTATACATTCGGCGCTGATAAGGTGGCAGAATTCTTAATGAAACACGATTTGGACCTTGTTTGTCGTGCTCATCAGGTTAGTGACTATTCTTCTTCCCTTTCGTTCTACTCAAGCTAACTTCGTTTGGAACTGAAACAAGTTCTTTTTCTGTAGGTTGTGGAAGATGGTTATGAGTTCTTTGCGGACAGGCAACTTGTTACAATTTTTTCAGCTCCCAACTACTGTGGTGAGTTTGACAATGCTGGTGCAATGATGAGTGTAGATGAAAACTTAATGTGCTCTTTCCAGATTCTTAAGCCAGCTGAGAAAAAATCCAAGTTCATGATGTCAACAAAAATGTGATGTTGCAATACCACTGCTCCAGTCTTGAACTAGGTCAGCTGATTATTGTTGCATTCACTAGCTCTGTGTGTGTGTGTGTGTCCGTGTCATGTTATCTATGTTATTGGTTTAGTTCTGTTGCATTTGTGTAAGTGAATGTGCAGCTATATGGGAATTATTACTTATTACACTAGCTGGGTGTGAGTGTGCCATGCCATATGCCATCTATGTTATTGCTTTACTTTTTTTAATTTTCCAGATGTGTGAAGGTTCATGTGCACCTATATGTGAATGTTATTAATTATTTGTTATTCTTCTTATCCTTGGAAGGCTTGTGTAGTTTACAAACTCTGTTAATTTATTTATTAATCTATAAATTCAAGCTCCATTGATTTCTTATATGGTCATCAATTAGTTATGTTGTTTATTTTTCCTATTTGTCTTCAAACATTTGGGACCACATTTCTTTAAACATGAAAACCGTGAAGATGCACGTTTGAGGTTTTACTTTGAAAAGGTAGGTTTATTTAATCTTTAGGAATTAACATATCTCAGCAGTTTTTATGCCATTTCACTGGAACCTAATATTTTTTCGGTAAGGGTTCTTTCTCTCCCCTCTCCCCCTCCTCTCAACTTTAGGAGATACATTTTCTAGTGTGACTTGAATTGTTGTCTTTCTTTAAGAACAGAAGCAAAACACTGGCCTTTCAATGAATATAATTTGGATTTCTTTAAGGCACTTTTTGCTTGGCAATATCATTGGATCATGTCTTCATCATTGGTCGTCTAGTGTCAAACTATGTGGTTTGAATAACCTTACAGTTGCTAGTTATCAGTTTGAAGACATTGTTTTGCATGGATCAATGGACGGATGTTCCCCTGCTACAACAAATTGTTTCAGACTTCGTTGTATTGCTAGCTACATGCTTGTTGCCTCATGATCTGGTAGAAGTCATTACTATACTTAGGTCTTACTAGTCAGGACCAAATTTCCTTTCTCAATCATATGGACCAGTAATACTGCCACACATTTCCTATTGAGTTTTAAAATTTAATGAACTTTTCACACTTTCACAATAAATGAACTCACTCGACAATCATTGGTTTAAAAACAAGAAGACATGTTTTATGATATCATTGATCCTGGTTAGTCAGGTCCCAAGTATTGTCCATTACTAAGCAGTAGTATGGTATGAGTGGGTTGTTTTTTACAGTTAAGATGCACATTTTGGGTCGAGCAAACTGAGGTATTGCATAGTGTACTTGGTTTGTAATTTATTGATGCAAGTCATTTTGGCCCTATCTTAATGAGCCCAATTTCAACCCCTTTGATTTTTTACTATTCTGAACAGTGCTCGTAGAAAAGATCCTGTAGTTCCGGCGCTAGCCTTGTGATTATGCAGATTCTTGTTAACTTTGACTTGTTTATCGTGTGTTGACCGATTGCAATGCTAGTCTATGTGCTAATTGCAACACATCAGTCTGTAACTTTCTGCCATTTCCCTCTTTATTTACTTGTTTGTCCTCTTGCAGGCAGTTTTTCCCTTCTTTTGTGGGGCAACTTGGCGGAAAATGAAGGTTGGCCCACCTCAGAACTTTCCTTCATCTCTAGTAGAATCCAAGTACTTAAGCTGGGGAGAAGCTATGGAAGTTGGTTGTTGGGAGAAATACTCTGGAGTCGCCTGAGGCAGAAGCATTTTATATTTCCTCGTTCCCCTTTCTCTGTAATGCGTATTCCGCAACGTTTGTGTACATATAATTTGGTCTGTCGACGCAATGCTGTGCTTTCCATGGAGACCAACAGCAATGGCGTCATTTCACTCCCCAAAGAAGTCTCCAGTTTTCTTAGAGTATTAGCAATATAACTCATTGATTGAACGGTTTGTTAACGACGCTTTAAGCTTACTTTTGGTGTTAAGAAATGGTCAATTGCTACTGGTGGCTCTGTTTGTGTTGCATCTTATTATTTTGGTCAAGGCATCATGAATTTTGTTTTTTCCAATCTTGCTGATTTATATATGGCCGTTAATGTGAAGAAAATATATGGATCACAGTTTGACACGTGCATCTAAACGTTTCTTTTTGGGGGTGTAACGAATTACTTTTGCACGCGTTAGATTGTGATTTGCATTGCATTAAGGAGCCAAACACCCAAATCCTTTAATGGAAAGATAAATTTTTCAGTATACAGGAAATACAATCCGGTACATGAAGTGTTTGAATACAAATGATTGAATACTTAAAAAAAAAATCATTTCAACCATTTTTAATTTCAACCATTTTTATTATGAACTTGGTGTACGGGGCAGCGCTTTAGAACTTACAGAATCAAACGGCTGTGGCCAGTTTTGTTTAAGATATGTTTATTTATTTTGAATGAATGAAGTCTGTAGTATATCGAATATAAAAAATAAGTATTGATTACTTTTTTTTAATTTTTTTCTATCAAACGATAAATTTTATTTAATTAAATTAGATATTAAATTAGTAAAAGGGCTCACTTATTTTACCTCTCTGCCAGATTTAAAATTTTCGCCCTCCTTTTTTCAATTTCTCAGTAGGGTTTTTCCCATTCGACAAAAACCCTTTTTTTTTTAAATTCAAACAAATAAATCAAAAATTTTTAAAAACCACCACTTCCTTTTCGTGATTTTATTTCACAATTTCTTCGACCTCATTTTCAAAAACAATCCGAGAAATACTTACAACTGAATTTTCCGGGGAATTGGAGCTTGGTAGATTCGAAGAAAGAAGGAAAGAAAACACAAATCGGAAAAGTTGGGAAGAAAGAGGGGGACAATGAGTACTGGGTTGGATCCGTCGATGACTTTGCTGGCAGCAAGCGGCGGTGACACCGTGAAGCTCTTCGATGTGTCGGACAAGTCCGCCGATCCCCTCGTTTTGAGCTACACTCCTTCTCCTGGTTCCCACGTCAACTCGCTCAAGTGGAATCACACCAGTCAGTCTCTCTCTCTCTCTCTCTCTCTTACTCTCCCCCCTCAATTGGATGATGGGTTTTGCTTTCTGCTGTCTGTGTTTGTAGGCTTTGAAAAAAAAATTTGATCTTTGTAAACGAGAAAATTTTGGTCAATTTTTGCTGCATTTTCTTAGCTGCCAAACAGTGGGGTTAGTTTATTCGATGTGGGTTGTGTTTTGCAGATATGGTGGTGGCTAGTGCTGGAGATGACAAGAAGATATCGTTGTGGAATAAGAATGGGAAGAGCATGGGCACCATTCCGCTGGCCGGAACCGAAAGCGGAGACGGCATTGAGGTAATTCAGTTACAATTATATAATTGAAGTAGATTTGGTGTGACAGTAATGTGAAAAAATAAATGCTTGAGAGAATGTGTTGGGTTGGTAGTTGATATTCTGCTGGTGGAACTATTTATGCAGGAGTCAATATTGGCTCTCAGCTTCGGTAACAAGGTTTCTAGATACATCTGTTCCGGTGGAACCGGTCAGGTTGTAAGAATATGGGATTTGCAGAGAAAGCGATGTATCAAATGGTTGAGGGGTCACTCTAGTACGATTACGGGTGCAATGTACAATTGCAAAGATGAGCACTTGGCTTCCATCAGTCTTAATGGGGACCTCATACTTCACAACCTTGCATCTGGTGCAAGGACTACTGAACTCAAGGACCCCAATCAACAGGTTGTCTTCTCGTTGAATCTTTCCGCTGAATATTACCGTGGTCTTTGCGGCTTTGAGTCCTTAGTTTCCAACCTAATTGGTTGTTTGCTGGTTTTTAAGACCAGGTACTAAGAGTGCTTGACTATTCCCGGATTAGCCGACACCTTCTTGTGACAGCAGGTGATGGCGGGTCTGTACATTTGTGGGACACAACCGCTCGTAGCCCAAAGGTTTGTAGTAGGTTTAATCAAATATTGATGCTGTGCTGGGTTGTCTTGGTCTTTTGTGTTTGCATTCCCGTTGGGAGATGGAAATTAAATTTTGTTCCCGGTCATGGAAAACAGGCATATTTGAAATAGAGATTAGTTACGTTTCCATTTTTTTTTTGACAACTTTCCAACTCCCCAAACCCAAAGAGAGCATTGATCTTTGATAGCAGTAATGGTCAAGTATTATCCCTTTGTTAACTTTCTTGTTTATCACTTCCGCTGTATTAAATCTAGGCATTGTTGTTAAGTTGAAAAATACTCACTTCCCCCATTGACTCTTGTTTCTCTTAGTTTATGTTTTACTTATAATTGAATTGGTTTGTTTCTTTCTTCTGATCTTCCCTTTTTCAAATCTTTTATGCAGGTTTCTTGGCTGAAGCAGCATTCTGCACCAACTGCTGGTATCAGTTTCTCTCCATCTAATGACAAGGTCTCATAAATACATATAACTTTACATTTTGTAGTCCATTATTTTTTATAAGACAAGAAGGCTATTTATCATGTGCTACTAAATTGTGAAGATTTTTCTTAGAGTCAATATGTAGAGAGGTATTAACTAGGCCTTCTGATGTTCAAAATATTTTCCTCTTAATAGATGTTTGCTACAGTCGGGCTTGATAAGAAGTTGTATACTTACGACACAGGGTCGAGACAACCTTCACATTGTATTTCCTATAAAGCACCTTTCTCTTCATTGGCATTTAGAGATGATGGTTGGGTATTGGCAGCTGGGACAAGCAGTGGTGATGTGGTGTTCTACGATGTCCGTGGTAAACCAGAGCCTTTCACTGGTATTCGTGCTTATAGTAGTTCAGAGGTCTCTCTCTCTCTCTCTCTCTGCACTGTTCCTTGAAACATTGAATTTTGGAAAAACTTGTGTTGTCTCTAGTATTTTTTATTTTCCTATCCTTTATAAATTCCAAATTATTTAACACTAGGTGTCGTTTTCATTAGCAAGGATCAAGGTACCTCATCATGAGTATTAAGGGTCGGGCTCAAACTTTCGAGCATCCCTGGTTAGGTAGATATATCACAAGGATGTTCTCATGGGGACACACAATAGGGTGTTTAGTTTTTAACAAGTAGTCTACATGTATGATTCAGTAGGGTGTTTCACTTTGTTTGTACTAATCGTTTATAGTATTCATCAGGCTGTTACAAGTCTATGCTGGCAAAGGTCAAAACCTGTCGTTGTAAATGAAAGCAATTGTACTGTTGAGACTGCTCTTTTAGGAAATGCTGTTGAAGATTCAATCCTTATGCCAGACCAACTTCCTTCTGTGACTTCATCAAGTCTTCCTCTATCTATGGCAGTATCTAGTTCTCGAAATTCAGGCCGTTCAAGTTTATCTGCAGAGACATCTTCAGTTACAGCGGCTGGCAGTGGACTAACATCAAGCATACTTTGTGTATCTACTGGAGAGGATACACCACAACGAGGCCGTTTATGGCCTGGTGGAACATTGCATAGATTGCATCCTCCTCGATCTACTTATAACTTCAAGGATGATATGGAGGTGTTCTCCCCTCTTGTGGACGTTCATCCAATCACACCTTCTCTTGACAAACTTTGGGATGATGACAAATCAAAGAAGGATAATTTGTCCGGTAGGAGATTCCCTTTTGCAGAAGATGGGGCCAGTGATCATCCAATATTTGATTGGAAACCCAGTTCAACATCTAAACAGGTCTCAGTTATCCATATCTTTAATTTTCTTGGATGAATGCTTAATGTGAAATGTTCCAATTTTTTTTTTTTTTTTGAACAAACGATATTATCTACACTAAGTATAACTATTTTAATCTTCTTTACAATTGTTTTTTCGACTAACAAGTTCAGTTCTTACCATTATGATTTCTGGACTAGCATGTCTTTATTGTTCTGTAAATGGTAAACCAAATGAAATGTTAGAAGATTAAACGTAACCATGTATGCTAGGCAGCTAGAGTGTAGTTACTCCTAATTAGTAAATTCATTTGCTATTTTTGGGGTGGGGGTGTTAAATTTCATGATGCCTTTGTTGCATATGCATTGTCCTGAATGATAATTTGCGTTATTCCTTGGTGCAGGATGACATAAAATCGTCATTTGCACTATTAGAATCAACTCCTGCACCGTCTTCCAAGAGCGAAGACCCATCCATCACCCCTCCAGAAGCTTGGGGTGGTGAGAGATTTTCTGATAAGTTCCGCCAGCCAATCGCTTTTACATCTCGCATTGGGATGTCGGCTCAGACATCAGGATCAACTTTATCTGGACTGCCAGATATGTCTTTAACAACAAAGTTTGCAAATTTGCGCACCAAAGATTTGTCTTCCATTCAGGAGACTTCATTAGGATTTCCAGAACACATTTCTTCAAGTGCCATGCCTATGTCCCCTGGTAACAAAGCCCTCCTGGGACAGGCTAACCTTGATTCACTAACATCTTTGACCTTGCCTAGGAGATTCTCAACTTATGCAGAGAGGATAAGCACTACATCTAACTTCAATGATCGAACGTCCCCAGCAGTGAGTTCGCCAAAAACAAAGAAAACAGGAGCCGAAAGCAGAGAAGAACTGTTGAATAGCTTCCTGTCAAAGTCAGATACATCAACTGCCACAGAATCAGGGATTCTTCCAGCAGTGAATGTATGGGTAACAGATTTATTGGATCTGTCATCGCCTTTGATTTTGCTCATATTACATGCTTTCACCTCTTGATTTTATGCTGTCATTCAAATTGGAAACCAGTGATGGAATTTGTTAGGAGAAGCCACCACCGATGTTTATCATGTTGCCCTTTACTGTTGTGCTAGAATATTATTGTTAACTCGATGATGATGATTGTGACAGGGTGGAAGTTCACATCTCCAAAATGCATCCCAACAAGATGCACAGCAGGGAAGTTCCTTTACATTTCAGATTTTTCAACGTACTCTAGAAGAAACTCTCGATTCTTTTCAGAAATCCATACACGAAGATATGAGGAACCTTCATATAGAAATTTTAAGGCAATTTCATATGCAAGAGGTACGCATCTGCTATGTTGTTGTTCCCTTTTCATTTTCATGTAGTTCCTAATGCATTTTCTGGAATCATTTCACAGACAGAAATGTCAAATGTGATGACTGCAATGCTGGAAAACCAAGCTGAGCTGATGAAAGAAGTTAAGTCTCTCCGGAAAGAAAACCAGCAGCTCCGGCAATTGCTCTGAGCATCGGTGACAATTGTTAATTGTTTCGATTATTTTTTGTGGATTTGGGATACGTCTGTTGTTTCAGTGTTGTAATTTGCTCTCCATCAGTGGTCGTTTGTTCTATAGGTAGACTAGAATTGCTTCTCTCGGCCGGTGGGGCGAGGTTTAAGGAACAGGTAGAAATGCAAGTGCTATAGGAAGTAGAGTTTGTGAGCATGTACAGAATGATCATTCCCTGCTAGAATGAAGGCTTTGATTCGGGTGAAAATTATAAGCATTGTGATGTTTCAGCTCCTACTGCTCCACTCCTACTGTTACACAATCGAGCTCGTCTTCAATTCTCTTGGACGTGCTTTCAGGGTAGAAGATCCCGACTCGCATAGAGTATTGATGCACTTCCAAACGAGCACTAAGTCAGCGAACTTATGAGAGATCTTCAAGGGATGTTAACTAAAATGATTTGATTTTCTGAAAAGCATGACTGAAATTGCAGATATTATTGTCTTTCATACAAACAAATCCGTCGACAAAGAATTGAAACGTCTCAACAAGGTCGTGTCGTTATAGCGATACAGGGGTGAGGAAAATAGCCCCACCCTCAAACAAAACGCCGGCATAAATTTTAAGCCGGTATCTTGTTTAAATTGTGGCCGCTAAGAAACACCGACGCGAAATATAACGTACAACATGTAGCAGAAGCACGTTGAGGCAGTCGGCACTTAACCACTTCGGAGTCCATGGGATATTAGAACCGTTCATGGCTTTTCCCACGCGAATACAGAAAATCTTGAAGTTCGACAGACTTGCAAATGGGAGGCTTCAGCTTTGTACTACGCCTCATTTCTTGATGAATCTCAACACATCGCCAACAAGATGTAATGAACCAGTTACAAGGACCTGCTATATAAACTTTGGTTCCATGAAAACGAAAAATAAAAAAGTACATTAATCTCCTAAAAAACCAGCATTACCTGAAAACGAACAGATTTACTTTGCCGGACACTGTCCCTGAGCCATTGTATAGCTGACGGGAGAGACGGAAAAACTGCACTATTTTCGCAACTTTTGACAGCGATTTCCTTATCATCTGTTAGTTCTTCACGAACAGTGCCTGCGCCATTGTCATCGCCTCCTATTAAAGTAAAAAAATACAAACACTTCCAACTGGGAAATACAGTGCACTCCTGAATTATATGGTATGTGTGTGTGTGTACAAATGTTGTTTGAAGACCAAGTTAACTTAATTGACATTTTATGTTATAAGCCACGTACCTTTGTTACACATCATTAAATTTTCCCACACTTTTTGAAGAGCGAACTGCCACGACAAATCCACCTGAGAATCAGTCGGAGGCAAGGAATGCGATCCGACCTTGTGATTCACTGATGTGTTTGGTACAAACAGAGCCTTCTTGAAGTAGACACCTAAAACCATATCTCATAAGTTCCCTCGAAAAATAGTTCAAGATAGTTGAAGGAAGTTGAGGTACCGCCATAAAACCAATTGGCAATAGGGGAGTGGCCTAATTCCTTGTAAACCCGTCTAAACTTTCCAATCACGGATCCTCACAAAATTCATTGCAGATCAAAATATAAAGAACGAATCTGAACCTATAAATTCCCCTTAGATCTTCAAAACTTACTAGACAAAAATTCAGGGTATTACATCAAGTGATGCTTATGCTCACCGTGACTAGCACATGTTTTCATCAGGTTCGGAAGAAGCAACTGAGGATCCCTCACTGACATACAATTAAACAGCAATATCTGCAAGTTTTTATCAACATATTTTTCTTGGTAACAGTAAGAGGAAAATGAATATCTCCAAGGCTTGTAAAATAAAGCGTCTACCTGTTCTGAATTCTTCCTGACTGTTTCAATAGGGTGCCTCTGTACCCAATCATGTGATGATCTAGAAGTACCGGGTGGCTGAACAGAATGAGAAAACCATCTTGCGCATATTTCCATGCTTTCTGGGCTATGTGCACCGTCCAAATAAAACACGAGATCTTCAGGGCTTTCGCTGTTAATAAAGCGATCAGGGACTATTTGAGCCCGTCCTTGTAAACTGACTTTAGCAGTTAGTCCTTTTATGTATTGCTCCGGCAGAGAAGTCTGTTCCATTTGGATATGCATATAGATCCATCAACATAGATATCAAGAACAAAGCGGAGAACTGATTGCTCATAGAACTTACACTATGTTCAGGGTATTCAAGGTGACCGGTCCTCTGGAGCCATGTAGAGGACAGTGCAATAGCAAGACCAGCATTAACATACTGGTGCTCGCCTTCAAGCCCAAGTTTTAAGCCATTCAGCATATTAGGATCCAACGGTCGTACGAGTTGAAGGGGTACCTGGAACCAGCATAATCTCTCAGTTCATTGAAGACGTATTCTGTGAGTTAACTATTTAGCTCATGTTCCTTCCAACATAGTACTTATGACTCAACAACTTTGTAGTCCTTAAAGAACCTAAATTCAGAATCCTACGGCTTCCGATAAAACAAACGTATCCTAGGATTGCAGAAGAATGCAAGTTGAGACTTAAGCAGCAAAGGGTGCCAGTGAAGGTTTAAGAGCAAGTCAGTACTTAAAGGGGTTCTTAAAACAACAATGTGCACAGAACGTATCTCAAAACTTTGATATAATTATCTGTTCGTTAGGAGTTCATCTACTTATTAGATGACCGCTTGTATATTACAATTTTTCTAGAAGAGACATCAAACTTCTTACATTCTGTATCATGCATTTTCAATTCTGGGGGAAACAAAAATCAGTGAAGGGTAATGTCATGCAACCTACATCCAACCGAGAAGCCTTCTCTTCCAGTACACGCATTGCTTCATCAGGTTGAGGCACAGTCAAGGCAGGAACCCTAGACTGAATTGAAAGCAAAAGCAATGAGCACAGTAACAAAAGTGAGTGTAAGTTCTGTGAGACATATTACCAGTCATCATATGCATATGAAAAGTGTAATTTTAACAAAAACCTTGAAGATTCCAGCCTTCTCCCCCGCAATTGCTCCCAGAGTATTTCCTATTTATAGCATTCAACAAAGAAAACAGAATCAATTATGCGTATTAGACATCTGTGGACATGTATTAATCTTTGTATATTGTGTTGCTAGACAATCTGGACCACACATTCAAGCAATAATCCACTTGATCAATGGCCCAAAATGACAGTTCGACACCAGAACATGCCAGCTAGTAATTGTATCGCATTGCAAATACAGAAAACATTTGCATATGTTCTTTGTATTTATATTTTCAATTAAAATGTTTCAATTACTCACATGTAAATACATAGGTTTGAGAAAACACTAACCAAGAATCTCCATGTGGTCATATCCGAGGGAAGATATACCACAGACAACAGGTGCCTGAACCTGAAACGTTAATGCATCCGTACTCGGTTATTGTCAAAGTAAGCGAATTAATGAATTTCGTACTCAAATACCATTTCACATACCACATTTGTTGCATCAAACCTACCGCCTAACCCAACCTCCAAGATAGCGACGTCTACCTGCATAGAAGATTAAATTAAAAGCAACATTTCTGATTCACATCATCGATATCAGTAACATTTCTGGAGAGGAAGGATGTTACATGGAAGCAACTAAGAAGATATGCTCCAAACCTGTTCTTCTGCAAATATTTTGAAGGCAAGCAAGGCAAGGAAGCGAAAGTAGGTAGGCATTGGTATATCGTCAGTAGCTTTTTCCTGCATTTGAAATACAAAGTTTTACATTGATCAATACATCGCAGAACGAAAAAGTGCTAATTCACAATTACAAACACAGGCATCGAAATATTAGAAAGACGCCCAGCAAAGATAAAAGGAAAACCAAGCACGGATTACCTCAAGTCTCTCGAAACACCACCAGAAATATGCTAAAAATTTCTCTTCATTGATGTCCACACTGTAGCAATCAACCAAAACAAGAAATTTAATTTTTTGAAGGCAAAACACATTGCATAAAAACTTACAAAACTTACTTGGTAACATGGCAGTTATATGAAAATAACTAGGCCTACGCTTACCCTAAACTCACCCATCCAACCGAAATCTTTCTCGAACATCAATGAGATGAGGAGACGTGAAAAGTCCAGTGCGAAAACCGCAATGGCGTAATATCGACTCTGTGAAGGTGCAGGTGGATCCCTTTCCAATCCCCCAAAACAAGAAAACAGCAATCAGTCCCACATCATACATACACAAGTAACTAAAGCCAGTGTATATATACAGTGTTACACTGCTAAAAAAAAGCTTGTATCTTCACCCTAAACCACATATTATACAATAAAGGGTAGCGATTTTTAACGCTTCTCTTGAACCATCTGCGCTCTAAACTGAATATACTACAATTTTTTCCGCACTCGCAAGTCACAAGAGAAGTGTGAAAATTACTAAACTCCAAAATTGTGTATATACCTTGCCTTTGGTGCCAGCAACGTGAATAATCTTCAGCTTTGCAATTGGCTCCTCCAACTCCAGAATCTGCATGTTTTATTACATAAACGCCATTAATTACTCGAATTTGCAAACACATGAGCTCAAATACAACGTTGCTTAACCAGTGAATAAAGCTCAGTATTTTTCAGAAGCGAAAGAAAATTTACTTTGAGATAATCGAAGAGGAGGTCGAAGCGGTCGCCCTTGTTGCTCTTGTCGGCACGACTTCGTTTGGTGATCAAGGAGGATAGAGCGGCCAATGCCTTCTCGTAGGGAGTTGCCGGAGGCGGCGCCGAGGAGCCATTGCCGCCTGCATGCAAAATAACGAATGAATAGATAGGACGAGGAGGAGGAGGAGGAAGAGGGGGTCGTATAATTTCGTATTTACCTGCTTCCACCATGGCGAGCGGAGTGGTTGGTTTAGATCTGAATCGAAGGGAGAGTAATATGTATAGAAGGTGAGTATTTAAGCGCTAAAAGATTAAGGGATTGGAGTTGAAAGGTTGAAAATATAAGGAACAAAGACATGGTGACGTGATGGATTAGCAAACGAACAAACCAAACAATTTTCTGCTGGGCGCAAATACCCTCTGCCAAGCCTGTCATAGTTAGTTAAAGACCTAACCGCCCGAGTCAATAGTTAGTTAAAGACCTAACCGCCCGTGACTCGGGCTAGGGACTCCGCTCCTGGGAACTTGGACACCCATGCTGGAGGCCACGCCAAACCTCCTAAGCTAGTTTCGTATCACTTAGTACTACGATCTAGTTATATTTTTCTTTAGTTGTAAAACTAGGAGCAAGAAGTTTCAGGTTCGATTCTCGCCAAAGACGAATTGAACTAAATTATTGCTAATTCATTGTGAGACTTAGCCCATCCCCGGCCTCTTTAGTGTAAATAAGATCATTTGTTAAAAAATAATCAAATCATCCGAGTTTTTTTGGGTGAAATTGTCCGAGTTAAAAAAAAAAAAACAAAAGAAAATATGATTGTGGTGATAAAATAAAGTTTGAGGTTCGATTCTCGTCAAAGGTGAATTGAACTACATTATTGCTGGTCAAGTGTAAGGTTTAGCCTTGGTCCATGTTTTATCATTTTAGTGTAGATAATATCGTTTCTTAAAAATAAAATAAAAAAATCAAATCGTCCGAGCTAAAAAAAACAAAAGAAAATATGATTATGATGAAAAAATAAATCGATCCAAATAATATAATATCTTGATTTAGGCCGCAATTTTAGCGTAACAACCGATGCAGACCCCAAATTCCATTTGTATAAAATCCATGGCAAATCCAAATACAATATTAACCCAATTACCAGCTTTAGGCCCAAGGTAAGACCGTACAACCATATCAAACGACAAACGGTGATTCTCTTCTGACGTATCTGACGGTGTGCCGTCTCAGCCACAGCTGATACATCAACGTATAAAACAAATCGAACGGCTCCGGTGTCTCGTTCCACATAAAGTGCCGACTTGCAGCCACACCTAATTGTCTCATCTTTTCGTGCCGCTTCCAACACGCGCGACGCAACACGCGCTTCAGGTCCCTCACTACCCCGCCACGACGTCCCACGAACAACGCGATCTCCTGCCACCTCAGCACGCCCGAGAACGGCAGGTCGTGGATCGGACGGTCGGTAATCACCACCGGCACGCACCCGAAACGCAGCGCCTCCCCGATCCCCGACACGTCGCCTCCTCCGTACTCGAACAGACAGAATTTGCTCCCACCGAGTCTGTCCGCGAAAGTATTCAGATCCGACGGCTTGGATTCGATCAGAAAATCGGGGTCGGTGCTCAGTTCCTTGACTAACGTTGACTCTTTGACCCAATCGAACTTGGCGTAGCCCAAGAAACTCGCGGTGTTGCTCGTCGGCGCGGGAGTGCTCGGGACCGGCGGAAGCGAAATGTCCTTGTGAGGGATGAACTTCCCGGCCGGCGTCGGGAAGCACGAGATCTGGACCGAGTTTTTCTTCAACTCGACGAGATTACGGTCCGATTCGAACCCGATGCCGGTGCATGAGAGGTAGAAATGGTCGGCGCCGAGGGTGCGGTTCCAGTAAGGAAGCTCGGTGCGGAGCGATCTGATGAGGCGCGAGACGGAGCGCGGGCGGAGGTCCGAGGGGAAGGGGACGAAGAAGAGATGGGCTTTTTCGGGGTTTTCGGTGGGGAAGTGGCTGTCCTGGAGGCGCGTGTAGAAGAGCGATTGGGATGGGGAGATAAAGGGGGAGGTGCTGTTTGAGTTATAGATGAAGATTTTGAAGGAATTGAACATGTTTTGGTAATTTGGGTGAATTGTGTTGGGTGAGAGGTAGGGGGGAGTGAGGGGTTGGGAATGGGCGGCGAGGACGGTGGAGAGAGAGAAGTGGAGGAGGAGGAGCCGGAATATGGAGGCGGTGGACATTTTGAAACGGCCAAATGGGGGCCCTTAGACTGTGAAACTTCACTCTCTCACACTGGTAATGCGTGAGGTTGAAGACGAAGAGGAGAAGATTTCAATTGTTAAAGGGCCACGAAACGGTTTAAACTGTAAAGTGGTTGCAAGGTTGCTTCCCACCAGGAAGCAAGGCGTGGTCCATTTGTTTAATACCGAAAAGGATCCTCTTCGCATCTTCTTGGTGGGGATACGAGAGATCAATTAATCGTATTCGTTGATCGTACATTTTGTGATTATAAATTATTTAAAATTTAAAATTAAATATAAATAGTACGTAATGAAAATTAATCGCACGATGTACGATAAACGGACATGATTGATTGATCTTCCGAATACCCACAAAAAGGATCATTTTCCAATTAATACAATGCTGAGATAATCATTGTGCTAATATAAAACTAGATTAGCGATTTTATAAGAATGTACTTTTTAGTGTTAATTGTTAATTGAGAGAACTAAATTTGTAGGTTAAATTTTATAAATTAAATGAGATAGAGGTTAATGATTGAATTATCATTCCAATGTTAATTAAAATGCTTATTTTTTAACCTAAACTTTTATCTCTAATGTGGACCACTCACAACATCAACTTTTACGCATGGCATGTTTTCGCTCATGCATAAACAATTCTTATTTGGTGGCGTTGTAGTTTGTGGAGTCATTAGATCTGTTAATAAATAAAAATTGCTAGTATTATATAAGAATGTAAGCATGTAACTTAAATAAAAGAGGGTTTTTATTTTATTTTTTTTAATAAACGATATTAATTATACTAAAATGACATATTAGTGGACTAAACCTCATAACTAATTTGTGAATATAAATGCTCCAAATCAATGTCATTATTTCATACTTGTTTCGTTAACTACTCTTTTAGTATAGCGACATTGCATAAGCATGGGAGCAATGAGTCCAATCAAGGGTAAATTATATTTTACCCCTTTAAGTTTGCGTGCAATTGCAACCTTATACATCTTTAAAACATTTCAATCTCATACACAGACTTGTATTTTATTACAATTTTATACATTCGTTAGTCAAACCGTTAATCTAACTAATGAATATATGAAATTGCAACAAAATATAAGTTTGTGTATGTGATTGAAATAGATGTTGTATGATGTTTCAATTGCATCCAAACTTGAAGGAATAAAATGTAATTTATCTAATTAAAAAACACCACGTAATAACCACCATAAAATCATGATGTGAAATCCCAACGAGACCATAAATATCTTTAAATAATATAATTTCATACTGAATTAATATAAAGAAAAATTAAGGGCCCTTCCATTATTTTTTCTTCTTCTTCCATAGGACCACAACTGCTCAGCATTGGTGAAAAATTAAGGGCCAATTATATTTTGTACCTAATTTGAGATTGTTTTTAAAATAGACCATCAGGTTTAATCTTCTCACATTACGCTTTGAGATTTTGAAATTGTATCAATTCGTACATTTTGTCTATTAGAACATCGAATCCTCCATAAGGATCTCATGCTTACTATGTCAAAGCGGTACAACTATACAAATATGGCTTATATATTAGTTCATATAAGGATCTCATGCTCATTATGTCATAACGATGGATTAAACAATCAATCTAAATCCAAAGCATAATTGATATATTTTCAATAGTTTATAGTGCAAAAAGAGAAAATTACAACTTCCATCAAACATGAAGGGAATGATATATACTTAACTCTAAAACTAATTAACAAGAGCGTAGATAACTAAAGGCTCGTTAGGTATCCTACTAAAAATTTTCATCATTTCTAAAATTATTCTCAAGAATTATTTCTTAAAAGCATGTCTCGAGAATAATTTTTCGAATGACTCAAAAACTTGTTTGATATGAAATGATTTTAAACCTTGACAACTACAAAATTGAAATTAAAAACAATCATAGACACGCATGTCGATCTCAAATTGCAATAGACTGGGATGCAAAACCTAGACCTATAAGCTTCATGGTCTCTTGGTCAGGTAAGTGACCTCCATTCGCGGCTCCCTTCCCCACCTTCTCTACGCCGGCGTTAACACCTTCCACGCCAGAAAAACCCTTCCCCTTCCATTGATCTCCCCAATTCCTCTAAGCTCTAATCCACATTTAGCCAATCAGATTCTTTACTTCACCACCATATCTAACAGAGCCCAGCACCTCACTCCTATCACATCGACTCGGGACGGCACAACAACGTAGTAGCGCTAGCGCCGGAGTTGAACCCCCACTCACGGCGAAGAGAGAGACGAGAGGTTGAGCGAGAAAGGCATAGTGGGAATCAAACTACTGAGTTTGTTTTGAAAACTGCGTTCTCCAGAGTTTAAAAACCTTTAAAACCTGACTTTTTGTGTTTCTAAGCTAATGAGGTATATATTGACCCAAAAACAAAGCTAATGAGCCATAGGCAATTTTTCTTTTGTTATTTTTGAGATCAGTTTTTTAAATCAGCAATCAATCAAGAATTATTTTTCATTTTTTGGACATTGGGCTGCGAGTTTTATTACCAACACATATTTATAAAAGAGAGACCCACATACAAAACAAATACAACAACAAAGTATGGACCTCCAAAGTACCACAAAACCAAGCCCAACAAAAAAATAGAAA
Source organism: Pyrus communis (assembly GCF_041283825.1). Lineage (NCBI taxonomy): Eukaryota > Viridiplantae > Streptophyta > Magnoliopsida > Rosales > Rosaceae > Pyrus > Pyrus communis. Next base: position 5,882,431 of record NC_142565.1, read on the forward strand.
AAAACCCTAAGAGCCTCCATCCTCTACTATTGCATCCTCTGCCGTTGCTGCCATCAGGACCACCACCAAACTCGAAACGGTGGCCTGAAATCAATCCAAATCGAGCCCTGAAAAGGAATAAAAAGAAGACTTCAACAACCTCCAAAGAGCTCATCGAAGATCGGCACCACGAATTTAAGGAAGCTTGTAGGAAACAACCCACGAACGACAAAGGCAAGAAGGCCAAGTTGAGGAAAGAAGGTGGTGACAACACCCGAGCATCAATAAAATCCAAAGCTCTACACTTCCTCCTAAACGAGAATCGCGACGATTCGCGTTCACAGTGGTGATTAGTGGAACCTGATCTAGAGTGTGAGATCAATGGAGGAGTGAGCCAAGTGGAAAGGGTAGGGTGTGGAGCGTTGGAAATAAAGGAGGTGGATGTAAACGTATGTGAAGGAGGGGGAGTTGGTGAAGTGAAACCAAAGGCACCAAAGAAAAGTGGCGATGGTTGAACCAACAAAAAAGTAAAGGAAAACAAGCATGAACAAAATGAAAGAAAAGAAATACAAAAAGAGCAAGGGGCTACCACCAAACCTAGCCATAGCTAGGATCGGTGGCAACGAGGAGAAGAATAGAGATGGAAACCCTCACCAAGGAGGGAAGAACTCTCACAAAAGGAGAGAAGCTCTCTCGCTTTTTAACAAGAATTATTAGTTTGTGATTCAAAAATCTTTTTCTAGTATAAAAAGTTGAATCCAAATAAGGTACCAAAAGGGCCCAAGATTTTGATGCATGACTTCCATGACTACATATAAGTTATTTTGATGATTAAAAGGCAGATGTCTGGGTGGTGTAGTCGGTTATCACGCTAGTCTCACACACTAGAGGTCCCCGGTTCGAACCCGGGCTCAGACACTTTTATATAAATTTATTTTATAATAATTTTTTCAATTCCTCGTATATGGGCCTAAACTTGGCCCAATCAAACACAAGCCCATCCGCAAAGCAGCTCACGTGGTATCGATGATCCAGTCACGTGCAACAGGTGGAAAGCAAAGCAAACGCGCGCAGAGAAACGCGTTAATACCGGCCAGTCGTCTTGTACTCTGTGTTCCTTCCAAATTACGAAAAGCAACGTCTTTTCTGGGACTCGCCTGTCCGACTCAGTTTCAGCTCCCGACTCGAATCCCTCGAACTCGGAATCTCAAGCCCAGCGACTCTCTGAGCCTCAAAACGCGGCGTTTTGGTTTCCGTCTCAAATGGACGAGTCCTACGCTGGCCTCCCCACCAGCCACTTGCTCGGCTCCGTCCCTGTAAGTTCTCTGATCGATTTTACTTTTGATTTTTGTGTAATTTTTTTCCCCAATTATCGAATCGTCGAATCGGACTTGTAGGGTTGTACATGGCTGATTGGGTGTATCTAGATTCGTTTTGCATGAGTGTAATTTGTAAGCCAAGTGATCTTGGAGCCCGTTTGTTTCCTGAGAAAATGAGAAGTGAAGGAAAAGAAAATTTTGGAGGTCCGGATAATCAGTGGTTTCGACATTTTTTCGATTAAATTTTTGCCCCTTTTCTGAGCTGCCAATGGTTCTAATTTGAGGAATTTGAGGAATTTCTTACAATTAGTTATGATTTCTTGATGCATTTCCATTTATAAATATAACTAATTTCCAATTTAAGCAACCATTCTCTAACTAGTAGTTTTTTTTAATTATAATTATCATGAATTATTTTAGGAAATTAGGACATGATCCCATAAAGCTAGTTTCTTACATTTGTGAAAGAAGCTGAAATTTGTTTGGTAAGCTTTTTTCTGTGGAACTATTTCTGTGCGGAATCCCTCGAAGCGATTCAGGATCATGTCCTTTTGAACTAGGTTATTTAACTATCCACTTTCTACAAACTTGCTAGATATGTGCTCTAAGTAGTAGTTGTTTTCCCTCGAAATGTTGAATAAATCACATATCTTTGCATTACCTTATTTTTTTTTTTGCCTTTTGGGTTTGATAGGCTGTTACTGAAGATAAAGAAAAGGGTACCACAAGTTATGAAGGTATTATACTTGCTCGCCGTGTTTTAAATTATTTTCTATTTTCTTCTTCAAAGTAAAGGTTCACCAGAATCATTATTTATTTCCTACTTTAAAGAATTTTCTTTTAACCCGTGCAGCACCTGAAGCGAATTTGCAAATCTTCCCCCCAAATAATAATCGAGGAGAGAAAGGGGGCGGTTATCAAACTGTTGGAAGTACAAGTGGTATGGCATTCAAATGGCAATTTACATTCAAGTGCTTTATATGTAGATTTAGTTTTTAAGAAAACAGCAAAACTTAGTCAACCAATCATCCTCATTTATTTTCTGGTGAATTTCGTATTTTGGTTGATTTTTAGGGACGCTAGAACAAATGTGTAACATACTAGAATAGACTAGAGTGTCAATTTGAGTGCTATAAAAGCATGAAACCTAATTAATTTTCAGCGGAACAAAATCTGGAGTTATTTTCTATTTCATAAACTGCACCCCGTTTGTGGGGAGTGCGGGAGGATTTGAACCTCCTTCCACCCCTAGTTGAGTTTTTCATTGCAGATTGATGTTAATGTTTGTGTCTTTGTGACACTGCACATGATTTTTTATGTACATGATCAAAGTTATTATGCTTTCTTATGACTGATTGAAACAGTTCTGGCATGTTATTTTCCCCAAGATATGTTCTTCTCTTTCTATGTTTATTTAATCTGCCTTTTTTGTTTCTCTTGACTCTGTAAATTCTCTTTATAGATTTCATTTGCAAATTGCAATGCTGGCTACTTTATTTACTTTGTATCTAATTATCTCTTCTTCTGTCTATCCACGCAGAAACATTTGAGCAACAACCAGCCAACAACTGGAGGGGAGTATTTAATATCGCATCATACACACAATATTTCAATGTGGATACAGACGTCGTCTTAAACAGAATGCTTAGTTCTCTATATCCCCATAATGGAGATTTTTTCAGCAAAATTGATGCCAACCCTGATCTGTGAGTTTCTGGTCTGTACTTCCAATATTTCTTTATCTTTTGTTTCTTGTACATGTTTTTTCACTTCTATATTAAAAAAGAAAGAACCATGAGCCTCAGTTTCTTTGAAGAGTTTGATATTCTCATGTAGGCTTTTGAATGGAGTTTGCTGTCACTCTTATGCTTTATTCAGTTTTAAAATCTGGTAACATTATGTCAGACTGTGTCTTGTACAAATTGAGAAATACATACACAACGTCCTCTTCTGTAACATCGCAAGCTTGGATTTTGAGTTTTAAGTTTGCATTGTCTCATCAGAAAAAGTTATGTAATCACATGAAGGAATCTCAAGGCAATATGTTTTTGTATTGGTACAGAAATGAGTGAACGTGAACATCTAACATTTCGCTTTCTTCGTGTGAGTTTCTGTAATGTGTAGATATGGGCTAGTCTGGATTTCCACTACGTTAGTGTTTGTGCTTGCTGCACTTGGAAACTGTGCCACCTACCTCATGGACAAGCGCACTGATAGCAGTACTGCTTGGGATTTTAATGTCAGTTATATGAATATGGCAGCCTTTTCAGTCTACGGTTATGCAATTTTGGTGCCATTGGCATTCTATTTCTTGATACAGTATATGGGCACCTCAAATGCCAGCCTAGTTCGGTTTTGGTGTATGTGGGGATACTCTCTCTTCATTTTCGTTGCAGCCTCTGTAAGTACCTGCCTCCCCTGCCTTTTGTTAGTTTTTGTGTATTGCTTTTTCCCCTCCTTTTTTGACTCTCCGTTGGAATATTGATAATCATTGAAGGGCCAAAAGCAGAAATAAGTAATCTTCCTTGGGATGAGTTGCAAATGCTCTCTCGATAATATTCAAATATTTGTGCTGAACTGGACTAGTCCAAAGTTCTTTTAAGCTCAAATTGATCTGTAGGCTAAAACGTTTCAACTTCCTGGTTCTTGGGGATATTGAGCGCTGATTAATTGACATTTTGGGAAATGATGTTCGGCAGGGGAATTTCTTCCTGCCAGGCACGTGTATTCATTTTCAAGCAGAACACTGTGTTTTAGCTGGAACGTTATTAGCTAATATCATACAATTTATTATTCTGTCATCTGATACTAATTAATATCATACAATCTATTATTCTGTCATCTGATACTATTTCACTGGAACATTTTCAGTTTCTGTTGCTTATCCCAGTTGAGGCTCTTCGGTGGATCATTATACTTCTCGTTGGCGGGTACTCTGCTTGCTTTGTTGCCTTTAATCTCAGGTCCAATATGGAGGGGAATGAACTTTCAGTTGTGGTGATCGCTGCATTTCTCTTGCAACTGGGTCTGGCAATCTTCTTTAAGGTCTACTTCTTTCCATAAGCGTTACTAAGTGCGGTCAGTCTCCGAATTATGAACCTCAACCAACTGTGTTTACTTGATTTGGGGTATTTATTTTTGACGTTGGCCGGAGTAGTACTTCTCTAGAGTTGGGATTTTCCTCTGTGTTCATATTCCGCTAATTACTCACTTGGTTGTATTGGAGTCGAATGAAGAGTGAGTGCCGCTGCGCCGATTAAATTCTTTGGAAGAGAGAAACTTTGGCCCTGATGAGTAGGACTAAGCTTGTATTATCTGCTTTTGTATTGGCTTAAGTAAGATCATAAATCGGTGTTTGTGTTTCACGTTTTTTCCTTGATCTTATAATTTTCCCCTTCAAACCTGAGTTTGTAAATAAATGTCTTCGGAGAGGTTATTATGGTATTTACACTTTAACTTGATATCTTATCCGTTCTTTAGAGCAGTTCCACCGGGAGGTGGTTAGGCCGGCGGGAGGTGGTTAAGCCGGCACTCAGCCAAAAAACAAGACTGGCACTTAGCCAATCCACTCCAGCCCGTTCCATTGCCTGGCACCCAGCCCAAGCTGGTCTCCAGGCCAGTCTAAAATTGGCAGACCTTGAGACCGGTCGATCTGACGTCAGCGTGGCATCGAACGGCATATGATGTCAGGCTTTTGTTTTTTTTTTTCTTGCGCCAGAGAGGGCGTTGTTGTGGAGGTGAGAAGGACGGGAGGACGAAGCGACGGCATCGGAGGTGTGGAGATGCAGGAGGATGAAGCGACGGCGTTGAAGGACAGAAGGTGTAGAGGAGCTTCTTGTTGAGGTTGGCTTGGGATTTGAAGGACAGGAGGGCAACGGCGTCAGAGGAGGTTCGGAGGCGGCGGTGGGAATGGATTATCTGTGCTGGGTGGATGGCGTGCAGGAATGGAGGGGAAGGGAAATGTGGAAGATGGGAAAATAATAATATTTTTTTTTATAAAGTCAGAAAATAAAAATAAAAATATTATTTTTTATTATTTTATAATAATAAAAATAATATTTTAATAAATTAACTAGGCTATTTTTTTTAGGGGTGGAGATGCTTTAGCCTATTACTATTCACTATAGTATATTACTATTCACTTGAGTGGATAAATGCACTGGGTGCTGGTGCAAAGTCTTAGGGGTGGAACTGCTCTTAGAAAATGACCCTGATTTATTATTGGGAAATTGGTTGAAATGATTAATTTACAAATCTTAATTACTGAAATGATGACATATTGATTAAATATAGACGAGATATTGAATTACTTATCATGATATATCGATTGAAAAGTAATCATTTCAGCAATAAGATTTGTAACTTTATCATTTCAGCCAATTTTTCGTTGTTTTTATTTGGCTCCTCACAAAGTAAGCCCCGCCGTTCTCCAAATTTTTGGACGTATTGAATGAATTGAAAAATATCAATAATAAAAAAAAAATAACAAGGATGCGTGGAAGGTAAAAATCGGTCTATGAATAGTACTATCTTACTTAGTAACACTGTAAAATGATTTACACACTTGTTTTTCTCCTTTAACACTTCCCTTTTGTTTACATCTATTGATTCTCTTTTGATTTATTAAATTCAATGATGATAGAAAAAGAACGGAGTGCATTTGAAAGAAATGAAATACGGAAATCACTTTCTTTAAGTACTTATCTTTCTTTCGAGAAAACCGGACGAATATACGTCACACATACACAAACACATCCACATTGCCACTCCGCCAGACGATCATGAACCCACAATACAGTTCGTTAAATGGTTGGTAAACTTTGCTGTCCTTGAATCTTTGAGACGTGCCACCATCTAACGCATGACCTTTACGGCTAATTACACGACACATAAACAAAAGTCATGAGGACTGAGCAACCTTTGGTGAATCGAAGCAGACAGGTTCGCAACAGATGCAGCTCCAACTGCTGTTTGCCTTTCCCTGTCGTCTCTGCACTGCAAAGATATTAAACCCCTTTTAAAACTGTTACATGTTTGTTTGGATTTGAGAGAGGATCCTTTTTGTGAGGATCTCGGAGATCCTTCAATTACATCCGTTTATCGTGTCTCATGCGGTTAATTTTCGTCAAATATTGTTTATATTCAATTTTAAATAAAAAAATTACAATAATTTATAACTGCACAATATACGATGAACGGATGTAATTTAAAGATATTGGTTTGATTGGTACACAGTTACTCACACATGGTTGGTGTCAGTTTCGTTGAGATCACGAACTCGGTATTTGTTCTGATTTTGGTGGAGACAACTTTTCTCTAGTGTCAATGAGAGAACCCACTTTTCATGACTTTGTTTTAATGAGTAAAACAAGGGAAGTGTTTTGTGGGTGATAGATGTTTTAGATGTGAATTAGGGAGTGTTTTTTTAGCACGGTTGATATTTATTTCATTATGTATCTGGCAGAAGAGAAATTGTTAATTGTTCGGGATAAGGAGAGAAATTTTAGTAGGACAATCTGACCAGCCACATGATCAAGTCAATCTTAATCATTTTGATATTTTTCATCATTAGACGGTTAAATAGTTAATTGTTAGAGAAAAAAACATCGGTGGGGATCAAACGACGTTAAAATGCATAAACATGATTGCTTTTCGTTACTGCAATAAAACGTCATCTACGTAGTGTTTGATTTAAAAGAAATGAAACTTTATGAATGTGCGCTTCTATGCAATTAAGTAATAACGACCTATTTAGTGTGTTGAAGCAAAAGAGTCTAGTTTATAATTTTTGCAAGGTTCTTGAAATCTTAGAGACAGTCTTACTCCACGTGACAATTATTGAAATCAAACAGCACATAACAGTAAACTCATTCCATATAAATTAATATGGGACATACCAAACTTGAAAGTTTTTACAAATAAAGAGAAATATTATTACATTAGAATATTAACTGGAATGCTTTGAAATAGGAATGATGATCTTGTGGATCCTCAAATTGTGTTAATTCATCATACATTATACAGCTAGAAATCTTTTTAAATATTTTTATTTAAAATTAAATATGAACAGTACTTGACGAAAACTGATTACATGATATATAATAAACGAACACGATTTAAGAACCTATAAAATTCTCACAAAGAGAATTCAAAAAGCATCGTCATTCTGGAAATAGAACAATATTAATCACCTTTAGTAATACACTTTTGCCTGCAACACCGAGAACCGCACGAAATGTGGATCTAATCACGGTGCCATCTTTGAAGTACTCGTCATCTTTTGTCTTGTCCACGCCTCCTGCCCGCCTCTCCATGCGTCCATACGCCGCTTAATTTTTTACGCTCACAAACCCTAGACCCTGCACCTTACCACTCAGAAACCGACACATGTCTCTGTTCTAGTCGAACTTCCCGTACCACCCCTCATCCACCATCCCACAACGTCGTCTCTTTGGCGGCAGCGAAAGCTGTTAGGGGCTGAGGGTTGACTATTTGACTTCCTCCCCAACTCTACCTGCTCACTGTAGAAGGAATTTTAACAAAAAAAAAAAAAAAAAAAAAACTTACCTAGCACCGTCTAGGCGTTAGGTGGTTGGTCACCGACCCGATTAATGCCTAAGCGTTTGAAAATTAAGAAATGACGCCTAAACCTATTGAGTCACTAGCCTAGCCCACCAAGACCTGTCTAGATTGTGATTCGCTTAGACAGAAAATAAACAACTTTCATTTTGCATTTTATTTTTTTAAATAAATTATAAGAGACTTGTAAAATATTTAAATGAACACACATTATACGCTTGTTTTTTATGTTTTCATTATATTCTAATATCTTATAATATATATGTCATTATAGTTTGTAATTTATAGTAAAATTATATATATTTTAAGTATAAATAGACATTTATTTATACGAAATATAATAGACCCCGCCTAGCTGCCTAGGCTCTAGGCCCCAACCCCCTGCTTAACTAGCGCCTAACGTCTTTTAGAATTTTGATTTTTACACTAAAAAGTTAATCCAGTACTATTCACTTTATTCTTTATTTTATCTTTATCGTTAAATTTTAAAATTTCCAAATCATTTTAATTAGTTTCCTTTCTGTATAAATATCCTCCCGGCAACGTCTGCATCCCAAAATAACTCTTTCAGATAACCGAAAAAAAGGGGGAACCGCGCGCTTCCGAGCCGCCTCGTTCTCAGGACTGAGTATTGACTCGCCGCCGCCGACCTTCACGAGTCAGAAATGGAGGAAGTGGATAGCTCTCGAGGTTTCCTCAAAGACGTTAAGCGCCTCGTTCTCAAGGTACATATTTTCCCGCATTAATCTCTCTCTCTCTCTCTCTAAACTCCTCCATTTCTGAATTAATTTTTTTTGTCTTTTTCGAAAAATTGGTAATTTTATTTCCACTTCAACTAAAATGGAGCTTCAAATGAGCTTGTTTTTGGCAAATTTGAAGCCTTTTTGATAGATATTTATTGAAATTTTAGTTCCCCCAAACATTTGGAGCAGAAAATTTGATATCTTCAGAGTTTTGGTAATGTGATTAGTAATGTGATAAATGTTTCTTGATGATTTGGTTGGATTAATGAAGGTTGGGACTGCTGTTGTGACTCGAAACGACGGAAGAATAGCTCTTGGAAGATTAGGCGCGCTTTGTGAGCAGGTATGATAATCGAGCAGCAGTGCACTTTGATTTACCTTTTTATTATTTTGTTTACCATTTTATTGATTGCTTATGCGATTGGGCGTTTTGCGGGTTGGAATTTGTTAAATTGATACGAAATGCAGCTTAAGGAGTTGAACTCTCAAGGATATGAGATTATACTGGTGTCATCTGGTGCTGTGGGCCTCGGCCGTCAGCGGCTCAGATACCGGAAATTAGTTAACAGCAGGTTCCTATCGTGTCCTTAGCTACTGACATTGCTGCCATTTGTTTGGATAACTTTAAAGACATGTTCTTTAGAGGCTCTTATGTCCGAAAAAATTTCGATTCTAATTGATAGTTATTCAATTGCTGCAGCTTTGCTGATCTCCAGAAACCACAAGTTGAACTTGATGGGAAGGCGTGTGCAGCTGTTGGACAGAACTGTCTGATGGCTCTCTACGATACGTTGTTTAGTCAGGTGAATGCAAAGATCCTCTCTTAAATCTGTTCTCAAGCTTTATCGAACCCTTGATTTGGACTTGACGTTTGGTTATTTAAGTTCTTACAAGCAATGCTGGATCTTAAGATATATGAGTTTTCTAATTAATTCCCCATTCAATTCAGTTTTTCTTTTGCATTTTCCTAACCCTCATTTGTTCTCCCTTGCAGTTGGACGTGTCGTCAGCTCAGCTTCTTGTAACAGATAACGATTTTAGGGATAGAGATTTTAGAAAGCAACTAGGTGAAACTATGAAATCGTTGTTATCTCTGAAGGTTGTTCCTATATTTAATGAAAACGACGCAGTCAGTACGAGGAAAGCTCCATATGAGGTATAATACTCTTCTATGATTGGTGTGCGATATCACTTGGTTGTGGTAATGGTATTCTATGGGCAGGACTGTCACAATCTTAGCCTTGTCACTATGGATTACGAAGAAAGAAAAGAAATATTGGGACTACTTATGAACACAATATGTTTCATACACTATCTCATACTTATTTTCCTTTTCGAAACACCAAGGAACTCAAATGTTTTTGCACGGTATGTGTTCCACTCATTGCAGGATTCTTCTGGTATATTTTGGGATAATGACAGTTTGGCAGCTCTGCTGGCTTTGGAGCTAAAGGCTGATCTTCTTATTCTTTTGAGTGACGTTGATGGTCTATACAGCGGGCCTCCAAGTGACCCCCGTTCGAAGCTTATCCATACATACGTAAAGGAGAAGCATCAGACTGAAATTACTTTCGGAGACAAATCTAGAGTGGGAAGAGGGGGTATGACTGCTAAAGTAAAAGCTGCTGTTAATGCAGCTTATGCTGGCATCCCTGTTGTTATCACAAGGTGTGTTTTAATACTTGGTTGTGTCAGGACTGCTAAACTATGTTATTCTGTTGTGTCAGTTTAACTATATAATTTTATGTTATATTTTTAAGATTCCGTTAGTTTAGAAGAAAAATCATTATTTTAACTTTATGATAATGAGATTAGAGAGGGTTGTTGAAACCACATCTTTCTTAGAAGTTAGAGTCCCACATACTCCAAATTTCAAATTAAATCAAATTGGACTTGTAGTTTTTATTTATGTTTTTAATGGTCGTTGCAATCTGAATCCAATATGTTGCCGCTGACCGTGTACTAATCTCTTCATCTGTTAAGTGGGTTTGCTGCTGGAAACATCTCTAAAGTCCTTCAAGGGCAACGTATTGGTACCCTCTTTCACCAAGATGCTCATTTATGGGCACCAGTTAAAGAAATTGATGCAAGAGGGATGGCAGTTGCAGCCAGGGAGAGTTCCAGAAGGCTTCAGGTAGTTTTGTTTGCTTTCGTTACAAAGTTTAAATATGTTTACTGCTGCTTATAAATACTGTTCCAGTTGTTGGCCCTCTTTATTCACATAATTGTTTAGCAATGGATACTCTCTAAGTTCAGCAGAACAAGTAACTTGGTGACGCTTTCTCTACAGGCCATGACTTCAGAAGACAGGAAAAAAATTCTTCTGGATGTAGCTGATGCCCTTGAAGCAAATGTAAAATTGATCAACATTGAAAATGAAGCTGATGTTTCTGAGGCACAACAAGCAGGATATGAAAAATCATTGATATCTCGGCTGGCTCTGAAGCCTGGGAAGGCAAGAGAGCCAAGTTCTTTTGCTATTTTAGATAAATGTTTAGTTACATTCGTTTTTTTATTATTGTCTCTGGTCACTACCTTTCTGTACAATGTGCTCACTAGACTTTTTGTATTTATTTCTCAAAACTGGTGTTCCCTTCAACTTTTTTTCTGTCATGTGCTCATACTGTAGATTACAAGCCTTGCAAAGTCTATTCGTGTGCTTGCAAACATGGAAGATCCAATTGGTCGTGTTTTGAAAAAAACTGAGGTAAGGGAATGCGGTATAAGGATCATTATGTCTAGCTTATGATATTCTTACACAACATTGCTCAGGGCTCAAGAGTGTGGACAACGATCTAAAACAAACAAATAAAACAATAGAGAGACAGAGAATAAATTCAAAGTATTAACTCCACAATCAATTTCTAACTTAGAGATTTTTGTGGTCATTGACATATCTGTAATACAGTCTAGAATCTGCAACCGAAATCATTTATCTTTTGTCAAATGGAGCACCGTAATCTGCTGTTGTTGTGCTGACGAGTAAGTGATGTTTCTGTTGGTTACACTTGCCTTCCAGCTTGCAGATGGTCTTGTCTTGGAGAAAACATCAAGCCCATTGGGTGTTCTCCTGATTGTATTTGAGTCTCGTCCTGAAGCGCTAGTACAGGTAAACAGTGAAACTTTGGAATATCAAACTGTATGTTATCTTATGTCATATGAATTTTGTTTGTCTTGTGTGGAAAGTGTAAAATAAATGTGGACAACTGAGATGCATCGCAGGAGAGATACAGCTCAATACCATCTGTAATCTAACAGCTTGGAAATCAGATCTCATCTAAGAACCTTATACGAGAACCTTGAGAAAGAATTTATTGGTTCTTTATATTAAATATTTCACGAAGTTCATATTGAGTCTCTGTCATTACTTTTATGTTCTGGGGAAGACTTGCATTTCTTCCTCATCATAAACCTAAGGGTTTTTGTATTTTTTTTTTTTTTTTTTTATGATTTGAATAGATAGCTTCGTTAGCAATCCGAAGTGGGAATGGGCTTCTCTTGAAGGGGGGAAAGGAGGCTAAGAGATCAAATGCAATTTTGCACAAGGTCTGTTTTCTTTCACTTTAATGATTTGTACAAAATATATAGACAAATAATGTTTGCATTCCCTTTTTCATTGTCAGTGAAAGAATCAATATACTAAAAGTATTTTTTCATAAAAAAAAATATGTAGATTATCACCGAAGCCATCCCAGAGAGTGTTGGTGGAAAACTAATTGGACTTGTGACTTCAAGAGAAGAGATTCCGGACTTGCTTAAGGTGAGTAAAGCATAGACTGATAACCAATTCCTCGGTCAATTTCAGATGATAACTAGGACTAACTAAAAAGTAATTTCCAGCATGATGACGTGATTGATCTTGTGATCCCAAGAGGCAGCAATAAACTGGTTTCTCAAGTCAAGAATTCGACCAAGATTCCAGTTCTCGGTCATGCTGGTTAGATATACTTATTTTATTCTTCATTTATATATAATCTGATTTTTCCTATATTCTTGTTTTGTGAGAAAACTTGTGATGGAATATGCCATGTGTATGGACAACTGCATGTTTTCTATGCAGATGGAATATGCCATGTGTATATTGATAAGTCTGCTAATATGGATATGGCAAAGAGAATTGTTTTGGATGCAAAAGTGGATTATCCAGCAGCGTGTAATGCAATGGTAATTTATCTGTAATTTACAATTTCTGGATGATATCTTTTTATGGCATCTTAGAATCTTTCTACTGCAGTTATGCACTTACATTTGTAGTTGCACGTTTATCATTTGTAACAGTTTGTTGTTGTGTGTGTTATTCTCAGGAAACACTTCTGGTCCATAATGATTTGAAAAGTACAGCCGCATTTAATGATCTTGTTGTTGAGCTTCGCACTGCAGGTACAATTTTCATGAAGAAAACTTAGTTTCTTTTAAACATGGGCATTGAGGTGGATGAGAGTAACTAAATTTTTCAATCAGAGTTCCTGGTGATACTTGATACTGTTCATATTGCCTTTTGCGGGTTGAGAACTAGAATAACTGAAATTTCCAGTCACGGGCATGCAACAGAACAATATTCTGTTACACCCCACCCAAGCTTGGGAAGCAGTTTTAAAGAGACGCCAAGAAAAATTGTTTTAGTGAAACATGCCATCAGAAGGATTAAAGACATTAAACTCGGGTATCATTTGCAGGTGTTACTTTATATGGCGGACCAAGGGCAAGCGTCTTGCTCAGGATTCCTGAGGCACATTCGTTCCACCATGAGTACAGTTCAATGGCTTGCACTGTTGAGTTTGTTGACGATGTGCATGCAGCAATTGATCATATACATGAACATGGAAGGCACGTAAAAATTTCCTTTCTTTGATGGATTACATGTCAATCACTTGTATGAAGCTGTCATTTATCTTTTCTTTCCTCGTTTTCCAGTGCACACACTGATTGCATCATTGCAGAAGACCAAGAAGTTGTGGATGCGTTTTTAGGTAAAGTTGACAGGTATGAATGATTCCCGTCATTTCACCGGAGGCTCCATGCTTTCCATGTCAATCAGAATATTCTGTAATCAAAGGAAATTACAGAGACTTAGGCCGACTAAAATGGTTGAACAGAAAAATGGTCCTAATTGTTCACTCTTTAACGTTGGCAAGTGATGTTGCTTGTTATATATGTTGGCAGTGCTGCTGTTTTCCACAATGCAAGCCCAAGATTCTGCGATGGGGCTCGATTTGGACTTGGTGCAGAGGTAAAACATGATCTTGCAGCGACTGTGAAAGACAGCTATATGTCAAGGCTTTGAGTCTTGTACTTAATTCTCTTCCCTTGCTCTACAGGTCGGGATAAGCACAAGTCGAATTCATGCTCGGGGTCCGGTAGGAGTTGAAGGACTGTTAACAACTCGGTGGTAAGAAACCTCGGTTTATGTCACTACATTTTCACTTGGAAGTACCATAGCACATTGAAGAAGGAACTCTTTGCCTAAGACAAAAATATTGATGTTGGTGTTTTGTTGGACGTGCAGGATTCTGAGAGGAAATGGACAAATTGTGGACGGTGATAAGGGGGTTACTTACACCCACAAGGACCTCCCAATTGAGCCCTAAATTTGCCATCAATCACAACCGTCCATCTCGCATCTCCTACTTTTGAGAGAGAGAGAAGGGGGGGAGAGAATAAATTACCATGTATTAGGTATAATGTGTATTTTATCCCCACTCACATCAGCGCAAATTCATAAAATCTCTCTTTTTTTTCTTCTAGAAAAATAATAAAATAATTTCTTTGCTTGCTCCTTCGTCTCGTCTTGAAAACACCTAACGCTATTTTCCAAGGTTTTGGCGATCCATCCGGATTACTAAAATTGTTATCGGCACTTCAAAGAAGTAATTTTCGACGATATATTTCTCTAGTTATCACGCAGCTTGAAAAATGTTAATTTGAAAGCAGTCTTTTCGTCCATCAAGTCACAAATATTTTTAATCCAAATGTCGAGCATGAAATTTTCATATGAAAAGCAACTAGTGTTGCACAAAAGCCTCCCAACAAAAGACCACGTCCTCAAAGTTTCAATGAACTACGTAATAACCGTACAACTACTGATATGATCTGTTAACTTAAAAACAATTGGAGTTTCAAAAGGGCAGGCTAAACCGTGCTCCCGATCTCTTCTACCAGATAATGTCTTTGGGTAAAAGTTTTACGCTTCGACGAAGCTCTTAAGTTGCTGCAACCAATTTGCATATTCTTTGCTGTCCTTGTTGAGCATGTACTCATGCAAGAAATTGGTTGTGCTGGGCTTGATCCCTCTCACCTCCAAGTACTTGTGGAATGCCTTCTGAAGGTTCTCATCCAAATCGCTGCAAAACAACAGACATTTGCGTGAATTACAGAAGATTGCGTGAATTACAGAAGATTACGGAACAATAATCTTTGATTACTGCTACAAAAGTATTAGTAATTGATGGATGCTTACTGGAAGTCAGGCCCCTCGTAGGCGATTTGATCCTCAGAATCCCCTGGATTTTTCACAGCCAAGCCATCAATTTGAAACTCATCAGGGTAAGCAGTGACGCTAAACTCGAGAACTGGTCCATTAGTCTTGGAGACAGTTACGACCAATGGGATGCTGGATTTGTTGGCGTGTTCATCGTTGTCATCATCTTGGTTATCATCATCGTCATCCTCACCAGTAACTAGATCAGGCATGTGAACTTCAACCTGTATGTCTTCCCCTTGATATGTTCTTTTCAGTGTCACTGTTTGGATTCCGGGAGCATCTTCAATTTTAAAAGGGAAGGCTGATGGAATCTCCTCAACCTACAAAACCAGCATTTGAGTAGCGGTAATCATGGTGATACCTTATCATTAAGGAATCACACAGATCAAGTACAAGTAATAAATTACTTCCCGACTGCTCGAAAAGAGAAACAGAACAATAAAACATTCAAAACTACACATATGCACATAAACATCTATCGGGAATCGAATCACAAGTGAAAAACAGTCACATAATCCATTGTTCATATTCTTTTTTCAAATTCCAAAATCATACACGCAAACATCTATTACTAGCATTTGATGATAATGTAGTTCTTTAACAAGAAACATTTTTTTCGAAAAATATACAGCTCAACAGGCAAATCAAAACCAAGTAAAATAACATAGTGCCACAGATGATAAAAATTATGATCGATCATACCATCATTAGTCTGAGATTTATTGGAAAATTAATTTAAAAGTTGAACTCAATTAGGAAAATCTGAAATCTAAGTTTTTAACTCAAGAAATCCTTCAATTTCTGCAATTCACTACAAATTAGCAGTTCCCATACACAATTATTCAATTTAATTGAGATGGGTTTTGCATAATCCACGAAACTAATCACAACAGAGCCACCATAACCTCATTTTCTTGCCCATTTCCCAAAATTTCTCAAGAGTCTACAAAGCAAGAGAAAATTAACTAAAAAAACCTCACCTTATCGAGATCATCCGTCTCTTCAGCGCACTTGATCTCCGACTCGATGACCCTGATCAGAGACTGGTCCGAACTGTGGCTCGAGTAGTATCGAGGGGTGGGAACGAAAGGGGTCGGTTGAGTGGGCTTGCGGGAGAAACTGAAGTGGTTCGCGGCGATGGCAACAGCGCCGTGGTAAGATCGTTGGCCGCGAGCGAGGCGGCTGGCGAGTGGGGCCAGGGAGGAGGCCGAACGGCGGAGAATTGAAGTGAAAGCCATTTGGTTTGGAGGAGAAGAGAGGTGAGGGTTTAGCTAGGGTTTTAGGAACAGGGCTTTCTCTCTCTAGGGGTTTAGGGTTGAAGACCGCCGGTTTTATACTGAGGTGGGTGATGGTTCTCTGGGGTGTCATCTATTGTATGGACTTTTGCGACCAATGTTTTGTGGACATGTCAGCATTTGAGCAGGGTTTTTGTTTCAATAATTACCTTTTTTAAAGAAAAATACTTGGCATGCAAGGTGTTTCTATTAGTAGATAAATTGCGGGGTATTTGATTTTTTTTTTTTTTTTGTCAAACGATAAATTTTGTTAAATTAGATATTAGATTAATTAACGATAGAGTTTGAACTTACGCGAGCAATGACTCGGCATCTTTCCATCACCATAATAAAGGGTCACTTGCTTTTTTTTATATGATTAAATTAATTACTTTTGTATATATGTCGGATTGTGATTAAGAGAAATAACTTCTTACATACCAAGAGTCGACCATTTACTAATCGCCCTTAACCAAAAAACATAAATAAATATGGCCATTAAAGATTTCATCCTAAAACAAAATTATAGTATACCTATACGTTCTTTTCTCTAGCATAATACAAATTTATGGCGAAAGAACGGGAAAAGTAGGATAAGGAATGAGAGTCGGAACACAACAAAATGAAATGTTACAGAAAATACTTTGACGAAAGTTGAAAACTAAAAACAAAATAGTTGTTGATCTATTTATAATATTATTTTAAATATATTTATTTAGAGCTTTTTAGTTAATGATCTCTGAGATTGTCATAACTCTTCATTTTGATTTTGAGATTTTAAATCAATATAAGTGGTACATGAGTTTGTCTACCATCATTTTGGTCATTCTGTGAAAAAATCTTTATTAATTAAGGATAAAATGAAAAACATACCCTTAATTTTTTTGTCAAATCATTTTGGCCCACTGTTTGTTAAATTGTGAGTATTTTTGTCATTTTGGTCCAAAATGACTGATGACGAATAAATTCAGGGACCACTTCTATCGATTTCAAAATCTCATGGACCAAAGTGAAGAGTTATATCAATCTCAGTTACCATTTTAGCTAAAATACCTTTATTTAATTCAAGTGATATTTCAATCTAATCAACTACGAAAAGAGAAATAAAATTTCAAGATAAAAGAAAGGGTGTGGTACTGTGACAAACTTTAGATTCTTCAAACTATAACCTACTAAATATTATATGTGAGTAAAATTAGCAACAACCTCTTCATTTCCAGCCAACAGAATTCCATCCACATGTAATCCTCCTAATCTTTGGGTTATATTAATTTATTATTTGGATTAAAAAAAGAAAAAAAGAAAAAGAATGTCCCAAATTTTATTCCTTCTTCTCCACCAAAGTAAAGGGACAAAAAGATAAATTTTGTGTGGGCTCATGCAAAATGCAATCTACCTAATGGGCTCCTCTGAAAATACAATTCTTTTCTTCTTTTTTCTTCACATTGAGGGCCCAAATCAAAAAGAAAACCAGCAAAAACTATATTTTATATTTGATAGAGAGAGAGAGAGAGAGAGAGAGAGAGAGAGAGAGAGAGCAGTCTCTCAAACTTTGACTCTTGAGATAGATGATGACAGCATTCCATTCTTCCCGACCCATGTCAAACTTCTTTTTCTTCTGCTGCTAAAAATCTCAACTCCATCTCTGATCGAAAAGACAAAAGAAAAAAAAAAAAATCTCAACTTTATCTCTGAAGGTCCCACATTTTAAGCCTCCCCTCCAAAAGTTGAGTTCTTTAGCTCTTATTGCATCAATGGTGGAGTAATATGAAAGTTAGGTTTCCTTTGTAGGACTCAGAAAAGGGTCCTTTTGAGTTTGGAGAGAGAGAGAGAGATCTAGAGAGAGAGGGGAAGGGTAGGGAAGGGATGAAGAAGCTGTTTGGGAGCCCAGGGAAGGTGAGTGGGCTGGCACTGAGAATTGGGCAGTGCTGTTTTGCTGCTGCTGCTATTGGGGTGATGCTCTCTGCTCATGGTTTCTTCAATGCCACTGCATTTTGGTAAATATTATTTGCCCCCTTCTTTCTGTTTTACATTTTTAATTAAAAATTTTATGGAATTTGTTCTCCTCTGGTGGGTATGTGGAAATAGTTTATGTTTTTATTGATCGATTTCGGATTGGTTCAATTTGTAGCAAAATTTCACTAAGCTGGAATTCTCCATTGATGGAAAAAAAAAGGGTTTAGTTAGAAAGCAAAATGGTGCACTGGTGTGGGTTGGATTCCCTTGTTCAGTTTTACCAACTACATAGAAATTAATGGGGATGAATAAAGGGTGCATTTTTGCTCACCACCCTCAAATAATGGAAATGCTCGCCATCCTATTTATCACCGTTGGATGAGTTTAAATGTTAAGATTTATGTCTATCCATTACACAGATCTCGAAATTTAGATTCGTCTGACAGTGATAAATAGGGTGATGAGCATCACCATCGCTTGAGGATGGTGAGCAAAAATATTCCCAATGTATGCTTGGTTCTTGAGTTCTTCTATGGTTAATCTTGTCATTTGTTTAATTCATCTACCCTCGTTTGTTGACCTCTGAGCTTAAATCTGTACAGTTTTAAGGATAAGATAAGAGATTCCGGACAATCTCCTCCTATTGAACTTATGCCTTCCACATAGGAGTCTAAAATCGTACACTGCTCCACTTATTTTGTTTGCAGAAACCTGAACATGCTTAGGCATCTTTGTACGGTGACAATGGCGAATTTAAGTTATAATTATGTTTGCAGCATTCCTTCAAAGTCATCCCAATAACACCTCTCTCTCTCACTCTCTCACTTAACAACAAGTCAATGAAGTCATTCCTATCGTTCTGGACAGTGAATGATTTTCTTCCCCTATGAACAAATGATTTCAATTCTCACGCTTCTAGAGAGGTTTTCTTGAGATATTGTAACCGGGGAAATTTTCTTCTAGCTTTCATCTGTTAACATGTGTGGTTCACTTGATTTTCTCTTCATAAAGCAATACCTTATTTTCTGTGTGCTCTGATAAGTAATATGATTCTTCCCAACTCAATTGCTTGATCAATTGTGTTCTTGAACTTGGAGAGTGTTATTTGTGAGTCTAACTTCTAAGGTGCATAGAGTCAAATATCTTTGCCTATTTGAATACGATCCATTATGTGGCCGTTGGCGCATACTTGTGTTAGGACTTATAATCTGCTAATTTATTGGTTGCTGTCCCTGCAATGCATAAGATTCTTCTTTTTGTCCTTTCCCATAAACAGTTTGAAGTTTACGAGCTTCTCTTTTACCGATGTATGAATAGTTGTAAAATTCTTACCTGCATTTGTTGGATGCAGTTATTTGATTGCATCAATGGGGCTTCAAGTTGTTTGGAGTTTTGGACTTGCTTGCCTTGATTTACATGCTTTGAGGTCAAAGAGAAGCTTGCAGAATCCTATTTTAGTGAGCCTATTTGTTGTCGGGGATTGGGTAAGTTTCTGCACTTATTTAGTCATTCATTTTTGGCATTTGGTTTTCAGGAACAAGTATGTGTGGCATCCTTAATTTTAAGGGTTATGCATTATTTTTTTATGTACTGGAGATGTTGGACCAATGATTTGGAGAAGTTTTCAGAAAATTTATGTACTTATAAACTGAAACTTATCCTGATCACGTGGAACAAATGTTGGATCATTGGGGACAACTAAGTAGCTTAAAAATGTTTGGGAAAACATGGTCAGCTGAAAACTTCACTTCCGATGTGCGATCTTCAGAATACTGATTAACTTAGAAATGAGTAAAGCTTTTGGGGATCCTTTGGTACACTTAAACTACTACAATACATAATATTTACTGACATTTTCGGGAAAAAGTATCACCTTCACAGTAAAATGTCTTGATATTTGGAAATTAAGAGGGCATAATTTTAATTCCTAAATCCTAATACTTGGGGTCTGATGCATGAATGTCAAATTTTCCATTCAGCAAGTACGGAGCCATTGATAAAGATTCATTATGCTTTAATCGTTTCTTGTAGCTATTGCACTACCACTACTAAACAGATTGTTTACTTTTGAGTTCTGATTCTGTTTATCGTTCAGTGTACAAATACCGAAGCGATTTCTGTATCAATTAATTCATGTTTAACAAAAATGAAAAATGCAGGTGACGTCTACTCTGTCATTGGCAGCTGCATGCTCATCAGCGGGGGTGACAGTTCTGTACTCAAAAGATTTGAATTACTGCAGGCCAATGCATCTTCCGTGCAGCAAGTTCCAAATCGCGGTTGCCTTCGCCTTCATCTCATGGTTCCTCCTTGCTGTTTCGTCCATTGTCATGTTTCGGTTGTTAGGCGCGGTATGAGTTTTGACAAAACTCTACATATTCTTCAATCTTCCCCTGTAAATATATCTGAGAACCATGGTCTCTATATGGGGAGAAATCCAGTACAAAGGGGATGCCACTGGGCAGTATCTTGAGTCAGCTGCGCATGTAGCCTTGAGATACTGCACGACATTTCCGTTGCATGGAAGTTCTTCTCCGTCTTCAGGTGTGGGGTCCATGACTTGAAAATGATCATGTGTGTTAATTTTTGTAATGGAAGTAGGTCTCATGAGTGTAACCATATCGTTGTATTATTGGTTATCCTTGCTTTGCTTTATTTTATTTGGTTGAAGATTGGAAAAGTGTGGTGGAATTTCACATGGTTTTTTACCACACTTGCTCTTTCTATTGTATTTTTCTATTTTTAATTTCCCATTTTGCCCCTGATTGGTTCATTTTCTTTTAATTAGTGACACATAAACAAGGGCTTCATTGTCTGTCAAAATCTGGGAGATTAAGATGGGAGATTATGATGGGTGAGCTGCTCATCCACGTCATAGATAAATGTGAGACAATAATTTCAACACCTAACGCCCTTTTTCATTAGGTTCTAAAAAAGGCCTAAACTTCCACTTATGTCCCATCTCTCAGTCTCACTCGGTATGATTGCAGTTTTGGACCAAGTCAATGAGTCATAGGATTTGCCTTGTGTATGAGGAAGTGGAGGACTAGTGGTCCATAACATCTCTTTCTCCTTTGATTGGACCAGAAAAAGAAGAATATCCAAATCCGCAGAGGATCGAGCGACCAAGAGCACTGACCCTTGCACACGAAATTGTCTTTAGCTCTCCTCTTTTCTTGTATCATCTATATGAGAAGAGAAAGAAAACACACCAAGCAAGGCTTCGTACAAAACTACTCTAATCAGCGGTTAAGAGATTCAAACTAGGGCAGGAAGGCACAACCGCGCGGCGTATTGCTTTGATCAACTGATTTAAATCTCATATAGGAAGGAGTTTGACAGAACAAGTTTTGGGTCCACCAATGAAATAATTCACATAATATATGCCGCCGACACTTTGATCATGGAATCTTCCCGGATCAAAGTATAGGGAAAGGCTCTCTGGATCCCTTCTTCCTAGTCCACCAAGTCATGGGATCCAAACCGTTGAAATTTAATTCAACAGTTAAAGTTATAACTTTTAAAGTGAACCCCTCTTTATAACCGTTGAATCAACTTTCAACACTGGAAGCAAAGTAAGTACCCACTTGATTTAATAGCGCAAAAAATAAAAAAAATCATATATTAATAATTAAAAAGAAAGGAAAACTAATAAGTTACACAGCCAGAGAGGCACTCATAAATTTATTCCTTTATACACTAAAACATACACAATTCACAGCAATTCAAGTCACAGAGAACAACAACGACCCCAAAACTTCAAAAAAAAACACACAAAGAAGGAGCAGCAGAGCCTTTGCGCTGTATAAAAAGGAAACAGGAAGGATAAAAATAACAAAAACATATCGAACAACGTAGCGTACCACCTCTCACCGACCCTACATTACAATTTCCGGCTTCAAAATGCTCGACTTGATTTCTTTGTGTGGCAATACCACACCTCCGTTGCTGTAAATCTCATCGCTCACGTGCACATCTTCTCCAAGGATGGTCATGTTCTCTACGCGAGCCCATTGTCCAACGGTGGAGTGCCATCCGATGATACTGCTGGAAATGCAAGCGTGGTTCTTGATGCGGACTCCACGCATTACCGTGCAGCGAGAGAGTCTGACTCCTGACTCGATAACGCAGCCTGGACCGATTGCAACATCCGGTCCAATCAGGCACCCCACGCCAATTTTGGCAGTCTCATCCACCAGAACGTTTCCCACAATGTGAGCGCCTACGGCCAACTTGGATGAAGAGTTCTTCCTCAACGAATCCAAGTATAGCCTCAGGCCGGTAATATAATCCCTTGGTTGCCCAATGTCCATCCAAAACCCTGGAAGGACCATTGCAAAGAGCTTATTCTCTGCTGCGATTTTCGGGAATACTTCTTTCTCAATTGAGGTTGGTCTGAGTTCAATTTTATCAAGAACGGAGGGGTTCAACAGGTAAATTCCAGCATTGATTTTGTTACCAACAAACAACTTTGGTTTCTCTACAAATTTCTGAACTTTCCCTGTAGACTCTTCCATAACCACCACACCATATTTCGATGGCTCATCCACCTATATAAAAAGAAGAAATTATTTTCAGTGACATTTGTCTTAAGGTCTCAAAAATGCCTCCAAGGCTCCAAGGAAGCTGGGTGCAAAGTATCAGGTAGAATTACAACTTCGTGTTACCTTGGTCACCATTATGGAAGCTTCTCCTCCATGGCCTTTATGGAATTCAATCATTAGCTTAAACGGGTACTCGCTGATAACATCACTGTTAAGGACAAAGAAGGGCTCGCCAGAATCATCAATCAGTTTGTCCCTAGCAAGAGCCAGAGGCCCAGCAGTGCCAAGGGGTTCGGTCTCTTGTGAGCATGTGATCTTGATGCCAACCTTTTCCTCAAACTCCTTCAAGAAAGTCATCATCACCTGCAGAAATGATACCGAGCATAAGCATTCAAAGAAACCTTCGGTAGCATGAATCTCTTCACAAAATGGTGACCTCGCCTACCTCTGGTTGGTAATTGATAGCCAGAACCACTTCGGTCACACCAATTGCCTTAAGAGCCTCTATCTGAAAGTTAAAAAAACAAAAACAAAAACAAAAAATTGTAAAATTTCATGATTTATACGATCACAAAAGCACGCATACATACAACACAAAGAGTGGAGATTTGATGTAAGCACTATATTTTGAGGTTTTTGATAATTCCACAAAAGGAAATCCACTCGATCAAACGAAAAAAGAAAACATTTCCCAAATGCTAGAGAAATTGTACCTGATGCAGTATCATGGGTTTGTTAGCAAACTCAACAAGTGGCTTGGGGAAACTGAGTGTCAATGGCCGCAGACGCGTCCCGAAACCTCCAACAAGAATAAGTGCCTTCATTTTGATATGCCCTCTGCCTTCCCTGGTAATATTAACACAGTCAGAAAATCTTACAGGCAACTTCAACTCAGGTAATAATACACTCTAAGTTCAACATTCAGGTCATTTCTTTATCCTCTCAAACACATTAATCATCACAAAAATTCACATTCCCGGTTCACCGACATCCGAAAAACCGAAAAGCTCAAGATTTCAGCTACCAAAGAAGCTACTTTCTAGCTAAATAATTCCCCATTAACCAAATATAATACGCGACTTTTGCATGGCTTGAGCAACTTTAATCGGGAAAATTCCAACAAAAATCATAGAAACTCTATGTGCTGACATTACCACCGCAATTAATCACAAAAACTTCAACAGATCTGACATTACAAATGAAATTAATCCAAAAAATACTTCGACGACGAATTCAAAGCTCAAAATACCTAAGAAATTCACATAATTGGGAATCGAAGCAATCAAATTAATCAACTTTTTGAACAATTCAATCCAAAATTGCGAACACATTGCCAAAAACGTCCGATCAAAATCGACGCCCAATGAACACTGAATTACCTCGGAACTCAGCAGATCAGAACCCGAACGGAGTCCGCCACGGCAAATCGAGTACGGACTCGAACGAGTGGGGAACCGGGTCGTCGAGAGCGAGTTGGCTCTAGTGGTATTGTTTTTCCAGCCGCGTCGGATTTGTATTTATACGCGCGGAGGGGGGATATTAACGAACGTGGATTTCTGGCTGATCTCAAATTAAAATATTAATTCTATTTTTCTATTAAATTTTGGACCACGTCCTCGGAAAGGGATGCTCTCCGGCTTTCTTTTCATCTAATTCACCTAATTCGGAATTAGGATTGTTGAAATTTTTTTCAACGGTTACAGTTTTTATCATTTTTAAATGACCTTCTATTTGTAACCGTTTGATCAAATTTCAACAGCTCAAATTCCAAATTAAGTGGATTAGGTGGAAATGGATCCGGCCCAAGTCTTCCTGGCCCTAAGCAAGGTTTTTTTACGCGCACTTTCGGGGTAGTTTCGTACTTTCGTCTGTTTATGTTGTGGTTAAATTTGTACTGTAAAGTATGAAAGTGTGATTCCTTTGTTTTTGGCGAAAATTATGGATTCTAGAAAGGGAGGGAGTTCTATTGGGAAAGGATAAAAAGGGGATTTGGGTGTGAATAGTTATAGTAATCGTAATTTAAGGTGATTTATTTCATTTTTTATGACTAGTAATCAGTTTCTAATTGGTACTAAACCATTTCACACGGCACCTTTTATGGTCAATTCTTAGCGTTGGGGAATCACACAATAATTGTCAAAAAGAGGTTGAACTGTTGTAAGTATTTCCGACATCCTAAAGCATAAACTGCCGTGATGAAGCTACCATTTGTTTTTTTTTAAGAGTTAATAATGGATGTGATTAACTCTTAAACACAACCAAACACTACGAATTTTGGGCTTAGCCAAGGTCAGAGCCGAGTGCTACACTCTTCGTGTCACATCCCCGTCTGGGCCCCCACCACATCTCGGGCTCGACTCCACCATAGCACGCCTTGATTTCGGACGGGGCAAGGTGAGCGTATGGTGCGGGAGGTGAACATCACGTAAAGGACTGTGCCCTAACCACGGGTAGGAGCACTAACACTGGGGTGCAGGTTTATGAGCTCTCAACACATCTCACATAATCATCAATTCACATAAACAATCTACAACTCACCTAGTACTTAACTGAGCGTCTACCGCGTCAAATCAAAATATGCACATATCATACAAATTCATAGTCTAAGAACAAATCAATAGGCATGGCATATTTGTGAATTCTGTTATTCTGAGCATGGTTGTGGTATAGATATATATATATATATATATATTCTATTTTTTGGGAAATTATACAGGTTTTACAGCGAGGGGTTACTATCTTTGGTAATTGAAATGGTTTTGAAAAGCTTTGTTTTTGCCCACTCACACTTCCTGTTTTGCACCCTCTCCAGGTTCTAATTATGAGTGCTTTGTGGTGGCTTGCAAGGAATCCATGTTGGCTCTAACAGATTATCACCATTGTATGGTCATCTTTGGGTGTTGTATAATTAGTATTTGTCCTACTGGACTGCATTTAGGCTACTTATGCTCTGGTTGTGAATTCACACTTATTTCGTCTTGCACCTTAACTTATCTAGTGCTCTAGTTAGTTTGGTTTTTAATTATTCGCATTTCTTATATTAATATTGCTTTTGCATTGTGCACATGGCTATGTCACCTTCATGTGACAGCCAGCATGCCTTGATTTCGGTTGGGGTGTGTCACCTCGCCTTTTCACGCAAGTTCAAATCTCTCTCATTGTAATTTAAATAATTTTAATATAGAGTAATCGTTTATTGAAAAGAATACTCTCTCTACATAAATAGGGTTTTGTAGATGAAAATTTATTTTTTTGTTATTAAATAAATAAATTCTAATTAACTTATTATTCATAAATTTTATGCTAAGCATAATTTATTTTCTCAAACTAGGGATGAGCCAAATCAAATTTTATGCATCTAAAATAGTTGTGGCATTTCTGTGACCTCAATCGTTGACTGACACATAATTATAAATTTAACTTTTCTTAATTTTATTGTTAAAAACTTAATATGTATCAGTTAATAATTAGAAGCACAAAAAATTCACATCTATTTTAAATGGAGAAGATTTGATTGCGGAAGAGGTCCTAGAGGATGTCTGACGTATTTAATTTGAGATCCACCAATCCCTATTAATTTAAATCAACTTGCAAATTGCGGCCAGATTTGCCAATAAGGCAGCAAAAAAAGCATATTCCGGATAAAGATGCACCCTCAATGCATCATGCCAAGCCACATGCATTTTACTTGCTTCTAACGCAAGATCCACTTAAAGGTTTAAATCAACCCCAAATCAAAGCCAAAGTCTATAAGTACAAAGTCCAGCTAATTTCAGCCTTAAACTTTTGCTTGGCTATTGAAAAAAGGGTCGATGATATTCACCAAAACAAATGTCTGTCTTAAATACGAATAATGTTATTTGTACCACATTTACTGTCTATCTTATCAGTTTTATAACAAAGGTGAAACTCATCTATGCATGTGAGACTCACATAGATTTGAGAGGCTATTGACAAGGTAATTAGTAAGGGGACGAATCCGTGGCACCATTTTTTTCACACAACTTTTGACACATTTTTATGCGGCCCACTCCGTAATGTATTTTAACAATTCGCACTGTCTATCTTTTAGGTCTTCCCCCCAAGATCATATGTTTACCGAAAATCACACAAATCTGAAACCATATGACTGTTGGATTAAGGGTTGAGGTTTTCTCTTCAGAATCGTATTCGTCCATTTTCTTCACTACAAATGAATGTCTTAGTAATTTTGAATTTGTCTAATTTTTTGCAAATATGGTCTATAAATGATGTTCTAAAAGGTAGACGGTACTGATCATTAAAATACATCACAGAGTGGGTCCCACAAAAAATGTGTCAAAAATTGTATAAAAAAGTGGTGTCACGAATCCGCCTCCAATTAGTCAATATGGTTCAAATAATATCTCTCTTCTAATACTATTACCTACAACTATGAGAAATTCAACCACAAAGCAAAGTTCAAACTTTAACAAAATACAAGCAAGTTTTATATGGATTTTACATTGAATACGTCATAACAAGAAATTTATAACTCAAACAGTTATGAGCGTTTATATATGCGCCCAAATACATGCAACTTTTTTTTAAAGGTCTCGATTTGTTTGTAAACTGGCCACTCTAATCTCTAATTTTTCTCATCTGGATTTTGTAAGATGCTTGTGGTCAAACTCGGTCGTCTTGTGCAAAAACTAAGGCTTTACTTACGTTGGTCAACATAAGCATGTTCTAAATTTGCCGTCTTCACACAAATGACCTAAAAGATTCGTTGACCTTTTGGTGTTAGATCCCTTTGACAAAATAGCAAGTCATGCATGCATATGTTGGTTACGCTCCATTTCTAAGTAATTGGCCTTGTGGCCGGCCTCAGGTTCGAACCTTTAACCTTTTAGTGTTATTAAACCAAACAAACCAAAGGTGGCGTGGATTAAGTTCTCGGAGACGAGCGTTTACACCCAAGTCGACAGACCCCTATCTTTGTTGGTGCGCATTCTCCAACAAAGCGGTATGAACGTGTGAATGTGATGTGAAGTCTCCAATTCAAGTAACAATTTGGCTTTTTTGGTGTCTTTTCAAAAAGATATGGCTTGGATCAAATGGCAAGTCATCAGCATTTGCAACGGAGTTATAACGAAAGCGGTTAATTAAGAAGATTTATTTATACACTTGAAGTCATATGTTCGATTACCCTTTTAATAACGTTACTAATGAAACCTTTTAGGGTGTGTCATTCTTACTTCATGCAACCTTTCAGTGGAATGCTAGTTAAATTAGTAAAGGACAAGTCAGGCCAACACGTGTCTTCTGGAAGAAAGCATAAATCACATGTGAATTTGATCTTATTTTTATGGGTCAAGATCAATAAAAATGATTTGAAAACTTTGAGTTTTAATGATAAGGACAAAATAAAGGGTAAAGTGAATAGTATCATGATTGACTTTTTAGTGTAAAATTGTGATTTTTCGTTAAAATAAACAGTACTGAGAGCTTTTCGTTAAAGTTCCCTAAGATCTTTAGGCTTTACTTCATATCGTCACAAACTTTGTTGAGTATATGAAAATTATAGGTAGGACAATTAAGCTACTAGTTTTAGAATGCCAAGAAATAATTGAGAAATTATAATGTGGTCTTCGAACTCCGCCTCGTAGCATGACCAACTCACTCGTAACAACGAGTGTATTGAATATTAATATCATACGCTAAAATATAAATTTGTCATATGTTTATACTATAACATGAGTGAATTAGTTACAGGCACAAGTCAAAGTGTGGATGAGCAGTCTAAATGTGTTTTCGGTGGCCGTTTGCGCGCCAAGATCTTCGGCACAAGAACACTGACAGAGTCACGTTAAGGGCCTACCATGGGCTATATCCCCAGTAGCTTTCGGTGGAAAATAAATTTTACATGTAATTTTTATTGATTTTCGAATGTATCCCACCATATTTTTAGTCATTGATTTGAATTTTCTCGATTTAATTATATAAAATTATATAATACAGTTTACAAAACATATCTTTTTCTTACATCATTTTTCTCATCGCTTCTAGTACATGTACAAGTTTGGATTTGTTTGAATTTCATATATTTGTTTAATAATGAAAATTATTGGCTCACCTTATGAAAATTTTCTTAAGTGAGCTGATACCGTGAAAAATTGTAATATCAAGTTTACTTTTGGGAATTGTTATTAGCACTCCAAAAATCTCATTATACACTCCAAACTTTCTACATTAGGAAAGAAAATTACACTTGTGAGGATTGTAGAATAAGATTTTTGGAGTGCCAATAACACTTTCCTTCTTTTTTTATAAAGATTCAAATCTTTAAGCTAGCCCACCTAGTGAAAAAATCCTAGCTCTGTCATTGCGCAAGAAGGAGTTGACCATAGCTTCTTGACATGGTTCTAATTTTTCTATTTATTTTAAGGATACTAAGTCGGACTCTTCCCCTACCGTATAGAATAGAACATGTTTGAACCAAATCTTTTTCGTGTAAAACCTATTTTATTTAGATTAGAAAAATCATACGATTTTTCTGAAACCATATGACTCGAATTCATAGTAAATCTAGTGTGAAAAAGTGACAAAATTGAGGAAAAGGTAGTTCAAAGCCTATTTTAGGCCTCACTGCCACTGATTACAGAAATCATTTGAAAGAGTTGACAACAGCTCTGCTCGAGCTAATCACTCATTAGAAACTAAACCAATGATTGATCAATGCTAGCTTTCAGAATAAAAACAAAACAATTAAAAAAAAATATTCCTTCGGCTATAAAGGCCCATCATTATTAGTGCTAATCTTTCTTTAAGGGCATAAGTCCACCCAAAAAGCCCAGCTACATAATTGCCATGCTGCCACCCCATATGATTGACCCTCGGAGAGCATATGCTCTATTATTCTATTATGTCTACAACATTCATCACGTGATTGACTGTTTATAATTTAATTATACATGAATGACGAGTGTTGTAGACGAATAATATACTTTCTCCTCTTTTTGGGTATGCCCACTAGTCACTACTAGCATGTCAGTACTTTCAAAAGTTTTCTTTAAGACACGTCCCTAAATCCTAAACCTTGAAATCATAAACAAACATACTCATATTTCAACAAGCAAACCCTCCTCTTTATTTCAGCAAGCGACACTTATCACGTAACTGACTATGTTGTAAACTATTGATACATAGATGACGAGTGATGTAGAGGAATACCATA